>NC_062546.1:161184169-161490893 GCF_016906955.1 Phacochoerus africanus | reverse complement strand
AGATCTGACCATCACTTCTCACACCCATTTGGAACCTCAGTACTTTCTTTTTAAACCTCCTACGTGGCTTGAAAACAACTTCAGGTTTTGTGTGACTCGCTTCACTGTGCTATTTGCTTTATTGGAGTAGTCTGGAACCAAATCCATAATGTCTCTGAGGTATGCCTGTAGTTCAAATTCTGAAGCAGAAATACACTAGAGCAAAAACTAAGATGTCCTCTAAAATTTGGGCTATTAATTGTTTTCATTCTAACTCTCAGCATCACAATTTAATGGCATGACATGGTGACTTTTATTTAAAATAGTCTAGAGATACAAAAGCCTTATATTGGGAGGGAGGGTGGAAACAACACCTGCTATTCTTGGTTCCTTGCCTGTTTCTTCTCATTCTTCTGACGCAATGGCCCTTCCAGAAGGTCCTCCTCAACCATCCATCTAAAGTTATATCCTGTCTCCCCATATTCTTGATCTCAGTTCTCTATTTCCTTTCTAGCACTTACTACAATCTGTCATTGTTCTGATTATTTATTTGCTTAAATGCATATTGTCCCTCTCTAGACATAAACTCTGTGAGGTCAGGAATCAGGTTGTCTGGTTCACTGTGCAACCCCCAGAGCTTGGCCAGAGTAGAGGTTTCAGAACTATTTGTAGAATTCAAGATAGATGACTTCAGGATGCTTCCAAACCTGGTTTTTCTTAATGTTCTCAAAATAAGAAATAATAAAAAGGTTCCTTGAGGACTGGCTATTTGTTGGCCCTCCTTTTCTCAGGCAAAAAGAAAACAGAGCATTAGGATCTGCAGAAAGGCTAAGTACACTGCTATGTACAGCCAGGTTGGTGACAAAGTCCTCTGGGATTTTGCAGAAAACACAGGAATCTATCATGGCTGGATAGGGTCCTACTTTAACACTTGTACTGTCGGTTATGCTAGAAGAAGCAATTTAAAAGATTTTCTTTCACAGATCATGCAATTTTTCTTTAATCATTTAAATAACTCGTTAACTCCTAAAACTTGGAATAACTCATTTAAATAACTCAATAACTCATGAAATCGCTAAAATGTATTACATGAGAATAGGTCAGCATAAGTTATGTCCTGATTATACACTCCCTTAAAGCAAAACTTCTCTACCTCTGAAAAAGAGGAAGAATACCCTGAAAGAGACTGCAATTTTAATTCATTTTGCGACTCTGTAGTGAGAAAGTATATAACAAAAACGCATTTGGAAGCAGTGCTCTTATCACTAAAATTCATTTTGTGAGAATACAATGCCAAATTCACGCTCGGCTAGAGGCAAACCTGCAGGTTTCCCTCAAACCTGTTATGCCTCCAGTGAAACACTTATAATTGAGTCATAAAAAAAATTCCAAAAAGAAATTCCATATCAACCAAGTAAATACACTTTATTTTTGAGTCTTTTCCCAAAGGGCCAGATATCTGAGGACTAAAGGAAACATAACCCTTTCTCCAAACCTAGAATTCTACTAAAATGCGGCATTAGCTTTGTGGAATTAAAGCCACTTTCAGTGCTCCTACAATCAATGGAGAATGGCCAATTATTTTGGAAAACTGACCCTACTCAAAGGGTTAAATGACATTCCCTGCTTCAATTTGCTAACAAATTCAAGCTGCAGATTTCCCACTACATACACCTCTATCAGTGGAAGACAGCGTAATAAACTAAACTTGAGCTCTGAAGCTGTCCTGGATTCAAACCCTGTCTCTGCCACTGAGTAGCTGTTACATAACAGCTCAATGCCTTAGTTTTCACATCTTTAAAAAAGGGATCAGAAGAGCATCCACTTCACGAGGCCATTGGGAGGATGAAAGATGTAAAAAATTACCTATGTAGTTAAGTATGTAACAAATATTTGCAAATAAGCATTGTTATTACCAATCAAAAATGTTGGGACTCTCACCGCATATCTCCTGTACCAGGCGGCGATCACGATTTGGCTTTTTCTCATCAGGAGGAAGTGTGTGCGACATTTCCACCCCCGATAAATCTTCTGAATGAGGGTGGCCAGGTCCTCAAGACGCTGCTTCCTCAGGTCTTCCAACTTGAATAACTAGGAAGTAATAGATGGATTTATGAAGAAGCCACCAAAAATTCATGACATATATGAAAGTTATCAGGAAATAAAATGTGATGTTGGAGTGAGCCACACGGAGGGAAAAAAAATAACTTAGTTACAGATAATAGGGATAGTAGTCCAGGAGAAAACTCTTTAGATGAATTCACCCAAGATATACAATTTATTTATTAGTTACTTATTTTTTGGCCACACCTGTGGCATAGGGAAGTTCCTGGGCCAAGGAGCAAGCTGGTACCACAGCAGCAACCTGACCCAGTGTAGTGACAATGCTGGATCCTTAACACGATGAGCCACCAGGGAACTCCAAGATACACAATTTAGGTTGCAGTATTTTCGAATTTATGACAAATCATAAGGGCTGAGCTGAGCTATAGATTTACCTTTACATCCATCTAGGAGGATGACATTATTATGGAAGGGAGGTGCTGGCAAGGCTTCTCTCAAACAATTTAAACACTTCCAAATTCTCCAAATTTCCAATAAACTATGTTAGTTATACTTCATGCTAGTCTGTTCAGTTACATAAAAGCTTCATTGGAGTTCTTTACTAAGTAGATTTTTTTTTTTTTTTGGTCTTTTGTCTTTTCAGGGTTACACCTGTGGCACATGGAGGTTCCCAGGCTAGGAGTCTAATCAGAGCTACAGCTGCTGGCCTATGTTAGAGCCACAGCAATGCCAGATCTGTGCCGTGTCTGCAACCGACACCACAGCTCATGGCAACAGTGGATCCTTAACCTACTGAGTGAGGCCAGGAATCGAACCCGAAAGTTCATGATTCCTATTTGGATTCGTTTCCGCTGCGCCACGATGGGAACTCCATTACTATTACTAAGTAGAATTTTAAGTGTTCTTTTTTACTTCAAAAAAAAAAATATATATATATATATATATATAGTCTTTTTAGGGCCATATCCACGGTATATATAAGTTTCCAGGCCATGGGTTGAATTGGAACTGCAGTCGCCAGCTGCAGAGCCACAGCAACGCCAGATCCAAGCCATATCTTCAGCCTATGCCACAGCTTGTGGCAATGCCAGATCCTTAATCCACTGAGCAAGTCCAAGAATCAAACCCGCATCCTCATGGATATTTGTCCGGTTCTTAACCCACGGAGCCACAACAGGAACTCCAACTTTAAAACATTTTTAATTTGGGTGACTTCATATATTCTAGGGAGTAGGGTTATTTTTTCCTAAAATTTTGTAGAATTCAGATATTACAAATACGGACTGAATTTACCACTTTTTTAAGAATTAGCAAAGTTTTATTGTGGTAACACCAGTTTCTTTATGATTTCCTAAATGCTGTATAATCTATCAGTTCAAAGTTTTTAATGTTTTATAAAATATACACATGTTCTTCCATTACACTTTGCTAACCCATCCTCTTGGACATTGCAGAAAAACACAAGAACAGGGCATTCTTGGTAGCATCTTGGGTAATATTATGAGGTTAAACATCCTTTAAAAACTTGCCTACATGGTCATAACATAAATGCAGAGTATAAAGTTTTCATTACATACTGTTCTTGGGTTTCGAATGAATATCTTTGATCTACCAAAGGAGTATTCTTCCACAGGAATCTCCAATTCATTAAACAAAACCTCCACACCAGCTCTATAAAAACAAATAAAAAAACAGTAAGTTTTCTGAGTTATAAAAATAGGTTATCTTATCCTAAATCATGATACGAGGTTCTCAGCAATATTTTAAAAAAAGCTTCACTTCTAAGTTTAACTGTTCTTTCAGTAAGCACCCTTCCATCAAAGAATTTTCAGACTGAATCCCACGAATTAAACCAAATCAAGTAAACACTAAAAAAGCTTTCTTAGAACTATGAATTCTAAGAAAATATGGTATTAAAGCCAATTTCTTGATTTCATCAGAAGAGGCAATACTTGTATCAAATATACCCATATACCCATAACAACATACCAACCAGCACAAGAAGGGTATGCAGGAAACTCAGATCTATTTTGAACCTACTCAGTTAATTCCTGAAAACAATTTAAACATTGTTCCTGCTGCTGAGATTGTGGGCAGGGACCAAGAGTACTAAGTGCCAGGCTGATGGGATGCAAAAGAACATAGGTCTTATGGGTGGGGGCAAGGCCAGGACTTGGCTCTAACCCCCTCTCCATCCTGCACCTTTTTTCTTTCTTTCTTTCTTTTTTTTTGTTTTTTGTCTTTTTGTTGTTGTTGTTCTTGTTCTTGTTGCTATTTCTTGGGCCACTCCCGCGGCATATGGAGGTTCCCAGGCTAGGGGTTGAATCGGAGCTGTAGCCACTGGCCTACACCACAGCTCACGGCAACGCTGGATCGTTAACCCACTGAGCAAGGGCAGGGACTGAACCCGCAACCTCATGGTTCCTAGTCGGATTCGTTAACCGCTGCGCCACAACGGGAACTCCTCTTTCTTTTTTTTTTTTGTCTTTTTAGGGCCGCACCCGCAGCATATGGAGGTTCCCAGGCTAGGAAATGAATCGGAGCTGTAGCTGCCGGCCTATGCCACAGCCACAGCAACGCAGGATCGGTGCTGCGTCTGAGACCTACATCACAGCTCATGGCAACACCAGATCCTTAACCCACTGAGCAAGGCCAGGATCGAACCCACATCCTCATGGATACCAGTCAGGTTTGTTAACCACTGAGCTATGACAGGATCTCCCCAGACCTGGTTTTAACATTAGTCTTTAATATTAAACTTCTTCCCACCAACCGTTGGACTAGATGCCAAGCAGAGTGAATATATGTTCTGTGTATTATGGTAGATGTTGATCATAATACCCTGGAAATTAGCAGTGGGAAATGAAACAGTACCCAGACCTTACACTATCTGGGTGTTGACTATGCAGCAGAGACCATACCACATGTCTAGAGTTTATCTTCTTCTGATACAGGGTGAGTATCTAATCCTGCTGATGTTCCTGTGACAGGCCAGGTCCAGTGACAACATGGAGGCAACACCAGCGTGGTGAAATGAAAACCCTACAAAACAGGCATGTTGGCCCTCCTGTTGCTGGGAGAGCTTCTATGGCCTGCAGAAAAGGGGCAACTTCTGGGATTGGTGAGAGCATGAGAAAGGTCACTGCCCAGGTGAGGACTGACTTCCTTCCTGCAGCAGCCCTGCTGCCAGCATACAAGTTCTCTCTGCTTGTGGAGAGCTCACAGGGGCCGCTTCATGGGACAGGTCTGCAGTGGCCCAGTGCTCTCTAGCGCTGTCTGGGACTGGACAGGTGAGTACAATTCAGGGCAGATGAGCAGAAAGCCATACGGCCCCAAGTTCTGCCCTATGCTCCATTCTGGCTATTCTCATGATAACACTGATACTGTGAGCCCTATCTGCTCCTATACCTAGTCCTCAACTGATATAGACTTGGGCAAAGAAGGAGACCTCTATGCCCACCCACTTACTCTCTGGGGTTAATTCCACAGGGAAAAAAATAAAAAAATAAAAAAAACTGAAAAGGCTGAGAGCAGTGATCTAAGATGCTTCTAACTTTACTTTCCTATAATTCTACACAAATATACTTATCGATTACAAGTTCTCCTCCTCCTAACTTGCCACAGCATATTTTAAAAGTTCTACGGACACACACCTTCCAAACGTGGATTTGACAAGCCCTGTCTTGACCTTAAAGAAAACCAAGAGTATATACAATTAGGAAGAATTAGCACAAAATGACAACCTGATGGAAGAGGGTCCAAAAGCAGATATTATATCCAACTTTTCATAGAACTCTGTTCTGCCTAAATAGCATGTGAAGAAAACACCACGGTTATCTGCATGCTTTAAAACTTTATTATTAAATAGGATCAATGAATGTCTTACCTTGCTGGTCCTTTCCAATGAGGCCATGTTTGTTTACAAAGCATTTTGTATCTTTCCAGGCAAGGTTCGTAGGCCTGCCTGAAGGCATAGCCCGCCCTCCTCACGCGGACATTCTCCAAAAGACCCAGGTACCTGATCTGATGACACACCAGACCCTCGTTGAAGATGTGTGCGGCTTTTTTATCATTCGGTTTGATACACCTAAAGGATTACACAGATTTTAGGTTTTAAGGGCTGTCTCTTAGGAATCTGTGGTTTATAAAGTATCATTATATAATTACTTCATGGTGAGATAATTCTTTATTATTCTCGGAAAACCCAGTCGTTCCCTTTGAAATTGTTTCAACTCATTTTACAAAAACCTCAAATACACTGCAGACACAGCAATAAAAAAGAATAATATGTTCCATGACGTGGATGAGTACCTCTGACATTTTGTTAAGGGATAGACATTTGACATAAAAGAGCACATATTTTATGATTCCATCTAGATGAAGTTCTAGAAAAACTAATGCCTGGTGAGAACTCAGGATGGCTGTTACTTCTGGGGAGAGGTAGGGGTGGAAATCAACAGGGAAGGAACCTTCTGGGTTGATGGAAATGTTTTTCATCTTGGTCTAGATGGGGTTACACAGGCTTATTGCTGTAAAAATTCAACAACCTGTACAATTAATATTCATGTACTCTGTGGTACTGAATGTATATTACGTACCTCAATGAAAAAGTTAAAAACACCATCTCCTTAAATCCCTCTATCTCCCTCCTTTGCAACAGGGCACTTTACTGCCCAAGGAAAGACTACATTTCCCAACTTCCTTTGCAAGTAGTGTGGCCATTGATCAAAAGTCTAGCCAGAGCAGAAGTAAAGTTTGCCACTTCTGGTATGTCTATACTAGGAGGTCACTTGTTCTCCCTTCGTGCTCTTCTGATAACCGCTGGCAGGAATGGTGACATGGTGGAGAGCCATCTTGGACTACACAGATAAGAGGAAAAACTCTGGAAACTACAGAGCCACAATATAGAAGAAGTTGTCTATTAGCCCTGGAGGACAAATACTTAGAAGTTATATGAGAAACAAATGTCAGTCTTGATTAAGTTCCTGTTATTTCTCCTTGCAGTCATCTCTGTGTCCTAATTAATACATTGTTCAACATTTATGGTTATGTCCGCCTGGCTACAACTGTCAAATAAATTCCGCACATACACATAATAATATATGGACAATTCAATCTTACCTAGTTTAACCTTGGTGTTTTTTATGCTTTTCCTCTTATATTTATAAAAACAATGTCTACTTTTTGGCTTAAGGACAAACAAATCAATGGAACATACTAGTGATTTAACTCACTAGTACGACTCCTATACATACATTCAAATGATTTTCAATAAAGGCATCAGGGCAAATGAATGAGAAATAAAAGAGGTTTTTTTTTCCCCTCTTCAACATACAGTGGCAAAAAAAAAGCAAAAGTATATATGGAAAAATACAGGCTTTAAAATGAATCTGATTCTTAAAAAAAATTTTAAAAAAAGACAACATATTGACAACCTTGGAGTATATCAGCTAAGAGTTCTTAGAGACACATTAAAGCTACTAAAAGGGAAGACGAATAAAAGAACTTGCTGGGGTGACAGAATGGTCCATGTTTTGACCTGAGTGGTGGTTACCAAAGCGTAATCAGTGGTGAAAAAATATAATAGAGCCATTCACCCAGGATTTGTACGTATCATCCCATGCAAATTATACCTCAATGGAATTTTAATGGTTAAAAAAAAAAAAGCTTATTCAACTGATAACAAAGCAACCCATCACACAAAGTTTCTTGGTTAATTTTTTTGAAACTAGGAGCTTTACCTAACATATTGTTCTAACCTGACTGCAGTCAAACCAGGGGATTTTACCTATTTACGTCTGTTATGAATATAAAAATGTGGTTAACAAGCCAAACATAAAAATGTTCTTCACGCTAACTTCCTCATAACTGAATTTTCAATGACAAGTGTAGGAGACACGTGTGGGTATGCATGCGCCACATGAACTCTGACCCATTGGGCACACACCTTTGTCTACCTAATTCCCCAAATACAAACATCACAAACTAATCCTAGTTAGAGGATTAGTGTTAGAGTTAGTCTTGACTGAATCTTGAGATCTAAGGTGCCGTGGAAGCAGGGGGAAAAAAAAAAAAAAGACTGGATGCTTTTTAAGGAGTTCTTTCGATTCACTGGAAAACATTTAAATTGTTTCAGAGATCATGACTTTCTTCAGGCCAATAACTCTCGTGGGGAAGAAAGAGGCACACATTTCCTAACACGAGACCTGCAAAGGAAGCCTCTCTTGCTTCAATGCTCCAAATTAATATAACAAGAACGTCAAATGAGTCCAACCAGTTTAGGCAAAACCCTTACCAGAAAAAAATTTTTTTACATTTTGTTTCTTGCCATTAAAAAACAAAAACAAGTCCAGGAACGTGAGAACTCCTATGCTCCAACAACTAAATTCCTTTAAGTATCTATTTCCATCCCCGGTCACACTTCCCCCAACCCCTAACCTTTTAAAAATTCCTTATTTGAGGGGAAGTGGAATTTTTTTTTTTTTTTTTTTTTTTTAGGGCCAAGCCTGCAGCATATGGAAGTTCCTAGGCTAGGGGTCGAATCAGAGCTGCAGATGCCGGTCACAGCCATAGCCACAGCAATGCCACATCAGAGCCGAGTCTTCACACTACACCCACAGCTCACGGCAACACCGGATCCTTAACCCACTGAGCAAGGCCAGGGATCAAACCTGCATCCTCATGGATATCAGTCGGGTTTCTAACCCACTGAGCCATACGGGAACTTGGAGGATTTTTTAAGCAAACCCAAGACACCACACTGATCTGTAAGTACTTTAGTTATCCTCTGCCTGGGCTACACTCAGATTTAAGTAAACTTAAAAATGATCTTCCTTGAGAGTGCATTCATAATTGAACAGTCAAAGGATTTTATGTGCCAGAAATACCTAATGTAGTTTGGATTCTTGGTCTGGAGGTTTTTCATCAGAGTGGCCACAGATGCCTTGAACTGGGAGCCAGCTGTAGGAGGCCTTTTCAGGTTGATCTTGGCAGGGTTCCCCTCAGGGAACAAAGACTTGATGAGGGCGTGGCTGGCCTTCCACATGGCTTGGGACAGGTCTCGGTAGAGAAGGTCATTGTTCTTATCCACAAATCCTTCCACCTGGTACAGTACCTACGAGCAGCACAGGGGACTCAGGGGCTGACATACTGCACACCAGAACATCAAACAACTGCTAAAAATATCCCGAGAATATCTATGCTGCAGCATCTTCTTTCTCCATCAAAAAATCCCCAACACGTCAGTCACACTCTAATACCAAATTAGCCTCCAAGTTTAAATTCCATCTGTCTAAATCACAGAAGAGTTCAAAATAAATTCTATTACCCTTCAGGATTTTCAAGAATAAACTCCAAAAATGTTATCATAACATTTCCAAAGGATTTTAGGGTTTGTGTTTTTTTTTTTTTTTTGGTGCTGAAGCATATTTTTGAGGTTTTACTTGTGTTTTTTAGTTGACACGTGCCAATTCTAGTATGTTTAAAAGGAGCCAGGGGAAATAGAGATAACACTTATATTTTCAAAGGGATCCTAAGCCAGCAAAGAAATTGACCAGAAAAGTATCTTTTAATAACCTGGGCTAATGAAAAAAATGAAGTACCAAGTTCCAACATTTTGAAATTAAATGTAATTTAGATACTACATACTTCATTTCTACTAAATACATAGTCTAGATTTTTTTTCCCCTTTGAAGTATACAACTTTATTTATAAAAAAGGAGGTATTAAATCCAGTTAGAAAGCTTTTAGGACTCTAAAATTTAATATATTGTCCAAATTGCTTTTAATATTATCTTTATACAGTTGACGATGTAAAACTAATTATCCCAAATATTAAGCAAACTAATGCTTTTTAAAAAAGTAGATGTTTTCTCCAGTATCATTTCAAAATTCAATCTAAGAACTCATTAATTTTGCTAAATGGCTTGCGCTTTTTTTTTTTTTTCTTCCCCAATTGCTTTTTTAGGGCCGCATTCATGGCACATGGAAGTTCCCAGGCTAGGGGTCTAATCAGAGCTATTGCTGCCGACCTACGCCAGAGCCATAGCAATGCCAGATCCAAGCTGTGTCTGTGGCCTACACCACAGCTCATGGCAACGTTGGATCCTTAACCCACTGAGCAAGGCCAGGGATTAAACCCACAACGTCATGGTTTCTAGTCGGGTTCGTTTCCACTGTGCCACGACGGGAACACTGGTTTGCGCCCTTAAAACCTTACTGTCTTAGTGATCTCTAATTTTGTTTTGTTTTGTTTTCGGACACGGCCATGGCATGTAAAAATTCCCAGATCAGGGATCAAACCCAAGCCACAGCAGCGATCTGAGCCACAGTAGCGACAATGCCAGATCCTTAACCCACTGAGCCACCAGGAAACTCTAGTGACTCTCATTTTTACTGGAAAATCTTTGTTGTTGTTGTTGTTGCTATTTCTTGGGCCGCTCCCGCGGCATATGGAGGTTCCCAGGCTAGGGGTTGAATCGGAGCTGTAGCCACTGGCCTACACCAGAGCCACAGCAACGCGGGATCCGAGCTGCGTCTGCAACCTACACCACAGCTCACGGCAACGCCGGATCCTTAACCCACTGAGCAGGGGCAGGGACCGAACCTGCAACCTCATGGTTCCTAGTCGGATTCGTTAACCACTGTGCCACGACGGGAACTCCTGGAAAATCTTTTATTAGCATTAATAGATCTTTTTTATAGGAGAGCTTAGAGCTTGAAAATAATGAAATCAACTTTTAATACACACTTGAACACTTTCATTAAATCCACTGGCTTTCCTTTCACCTCATAGTAAGATTTTGCTGAACACGGTCCAGATTCTATTCTTACTGAGCATTCACTGATCCTTATCTTTTGGCAGCTCCTTTTATCCTCCAGGGCTGGCACTGGTCAGGATGCCATCTCTGAGGCACATGGTTCTTCTGGGCACAACTGCCATCCCCATACCTTGCCAGCATAATGCTGGATTCTGAAGCAGCTGTGAGGCAGGGACGTGTCATTGAGGAACCGGGAGCACTTGCTCATCCTGCTCTCAAAGTGCTGGTGGGTGGCGCACACTTGGTTCAGCTTTTCCAAGAAGGTCTCGTCGGTGACGGTGCCGGGCCTTAGGCACTCCTCATCCAGCATGGCCAGGATTCCATTTGTGTTCTGGAAGAAAGGAAATAAAAAGGTTTCCTTCCTTCCTCACCGTATTGTTTGAACAATGATTCCCAATTACACCATTAAACACAACCAACTTAGTCACAAGAAAAATTCCATTCAGTTACAACAAAAAGCAGAGAATCAAAACAAATGACAAAGACCTGAAGGAAATCAGCCCTCTTTCAAAGTGTCCCAGGTGCGTGGTGATGGGGTTTCTGTATTGAGTCTCTCTTCCCCCCCACAGAACAGAACTTAGGAATCACCTCAGTCCCCTTCTCTGGCTGATGACTGAAATCCATGTTGCTTAGAAAAAAATCAAATCAGACCTCAAAGATTCAAAAACAAGGAAAGTGAGAAACCAATGTGACAACACTATCTCTGTAACATGTGGTCATAAACCACTCTAAGGTCATTCTCTGATTCATAGCTTGAGAAGGAAACTGGTTTCAGATGCTTCCAAATCATTCCTGTATTTATAATAAAGTGTGTTTTTTGTGGGGGGGGAGGAGAAAATGATATGATTTGGGATGCTGCTTTTAGTGATCAATGCAATCAAGCTGTGTTTCAAGAATATCAGTTCAGAATAAAATTCTTCCATAAAAAATTTCAAAGCAGATGTTAAACATGAGTGCATGGTTTTTGGTTGGGTATTCAGACCCCGTGATCGTGTTTATCTCCAGAGCGCTCAGCCCAGCTAAATGAATCAAAAATCAAGAATCTTCTACTTTGCTGAATAAAGGCTGCTGCTGCTTCGACTGCCCCTGTTGGTCCACACGTCTCCATTCCCCAGAGAACAATCCACGGACCCTTGGCCCCACCACTTCCACCACCAAATTTCCGTTCCTGTCCCCTTCTCCTTACAAGGCTGCAGCATCCTCTGACCAGCATTTATTCATTCCACACAAAACCTGGGGGAAGTGAGGACTCTCAGGAATCAAGTGTGTTCCTAACAGCCCCAGAATAGACATTATTGTTAGGTAATGCTGGAAGGAAACATTTCCTTTATGCAGCCAGGGCTCCTACATGAACATGAGTTTCTTTAATCATATATGCAAGGGGATTTCTGGCTGAGATAATCTAGTTAAACAAAGTGTATTATCACTGTTTGGTTTTTTTTTTTGGTAAATCCCTTTTTAAAGGGAAATACTTAACTACGATTTCATATTTATGAAGAAAAATGTGCTTGTCGCCATTTCTAAAAGTCAAAATTCCCACAGCAAGTGACTTGGGTCACCAAATTCACCAGAAAAAATCTTGATGGAAACCCACCAATTTTTCTGGATTTTAGACTAGCGTTTTGAATTGCTTAGGTGGAATACTAAGTGTTCACAATCCAACACTGTTCAAATCTCTCAAAGTTTATTTTTTAACTGAAAAACAGTCATGCTTCGGAATACTGTTTTTAAAGTTCAATTTAATCAAAGAAGCAGCCTTCAGGAATATCTTGAATACTGAGAGAAAAGATACTGGCTAATTATATAATTTTCAAAAGGTCTTGTTAAAGATGAATAGAAGATGATTTGCTGGATATTTAGAGCCTGTGATTCTACTGCTGGAACATAGCACTCACCTACACTGGTCAGCTAAAAAGACTGTAGCAAGATAAAGTTTATGCATTGTCTCCAATGACTTTGTTTTTTAAGCTAAAAGTATGAGCATTTCTAAGCATAAGACAAGAGTTTCCAGGTTTTTACACACAAATCAGTCTTCCTGCAATCAGTTCATCCAAAATAAAGTACAGAATATGATGTAAAAGCAAAAACCTTAAGATTTAGAAAGGTTACTAAAAACTATGTAGTAATGTTCGTTCAACACTTTAAGCCTTTCTGCAAACATAATTTATAACCTGAAAAATCCCACAGCTTCTGGTCACCCGTGAAGTTACACACACACTATTCCTCTTTTCCCAGAAGCAGTGCTATGGTCCACACCAGCCACTCCTGGAGTCCTACGTAATTCAGTTCCTGAGATTGTCCATTTATCCTCCTTTATCTTAGCTTGAATGACATAGGTTTTTTGTTGTAATTATTTAAAAACTTTTTTCCAACTTTACTGAGATAAAATGGACATAAAATATCGTGTAAGTTTAAGGTATACAACATGGTGATTTGACACATTTCCACATTGTTAATCACCTCCATCGCATCACATAATCACCATTTTTCTTTTTTAGGGCTGCACCTGCGGCATATAGAGGTTCCCCAGCTAGGGGTCCAATCAGCGCTGTTGCCTATGCCAGAGTCACAGCAATGCCAGATCCAAGCTGTGTCTTCGACCTACACCACAGCTCACGGCAACGCTGGATCCTTAACCCACTGAGCAAGGCCTGGGATCGAACCTGCAACCTCATGGTTCCTAGTCAGATTCATTTGCATGGTGCCACGACAGGATCTCCCCATTTCTTTTTTTATGGTGAAAACATTTAAGACCTATTCTCTTAACCACTTCCAAGTGTAAAATACAGTATTAACTATAAGCACCATGCTGTACGTTAGATCCCCAGAACTTAATCATCTTACACCTGGAAGTTTGTACCCTTTGACTTACATGCCTCCCCACCCCCACACCCTGTCCCCGGCCCCCACTTCTAGCCCCTGGCAAGCACCGTTCATTTTATTGTGTCTGAGTTTTTTTTTAGCCTTTACATATAAGTGATACCATACAGTATCTTTCTCTGACTTATTTAACATAACATCCTCAAAGTCCATCCTTGTTGTCACAAATGGCAGGATTTCCTTCTTTCTCATGGCTGAACAATATTCCATTGTATATATACACGTCTTCTTGATCCATTCATCTGTAGACGGACGCTTAGGTGGTTTCCCTATCTTGGCTATTGTGAATAAAGCTGCAGTGAAGAGGGGAATGAAGAACTCTTTGAGACCCTGACTCTGCCTCTCTTGGATATCTACCCAGGAGTGGGCCTGCTGAGTCACATCACAGTCCTAGTTTTAATTTTTTGAGGAATCTCTCTATTGTTTGCTATAGCAGTTACATCAATTTACATTCAACCATCAGTACACAATGGTTACTATTTCCTCACACCCTCACCAACAATTACCTTTTTAATAACAAGCACTGCATAGTGTGTTTAGAGGTCCCTAGAATTTTAGAAATGAAATGAATATTTTGATTTGGCAAACACCTTTTTTATCTGAGTCTCCTCTGATCAGTGCTCATATTTCTAGGAGCTGTGGATTGGACCTGGGTTCCCGGCACACAAGAAAGAATGATGCACCTTAGGGCATGGCATCTGAGTGTCATAAACAGGTTCTGTGATGTGGCAACAGGATGAGCCTGGGGTTCCCAGCTAAGCATCAAAATGTCCATCTGTCTATATACATGTTCAAGAACTATATGTGATTTCTTAGGTTATAATAAAGTTTTCAGAACTCTGTAGTTCTCAAAGTGTTCAAACAGTGAAAATACTAAAGTTTAACAATGAAGGCAGTGAGATCATTCATAAGTAGTGAATTAGGTTATAAAGAAATTCTTTAGAAAGCTGTGCCTAATACTCACATTTTCTATCAGGTCACATATGATAGCATTATTGAAGTACTCAATGTGAGTCCATTCTATGCCCTGAAAAAGAAAACAGAACAAAATCAAATTTCACATGATGATGCCACAACACTACCATGTAGAACACAAAACTGCCCATCCTACTATATGACACTTTTTTTTTTTTTGGCCGTGCCTATGGCATGCGGAAATTCCTGGGCCAGGGATCAAACCCAAGCCACACTAACAATCCAAGCTGCTGCAGGGACAACATTGGATCCTGAAGCTGCTGAGCTGCAAAGGAACTCCTATATTCCTCTTCCTGTCTGAAAATTTCCTTTCTAAAGTCAGTGCTGCAAATATCATCTTCTGGTTCCCAAAACTTTCATAATGCAGCAGTCCAGGCACTGACAAGATCTGATGGAAGTAAACGCCCTTGACCTGTGCTGAGACTGCCTCCCCTCCCACTCTCCCATCTGTGGCAATTTCCCATGCACTTCGCTGGCGCCGGGCCATCCACTCAACAGGCCCTTGGGTCAATATTACTTTGTGTATATTTACAGTGTTTATAAGGAAATAAGTCAGAACTTGATCCCAAGAATATCAGGCTAGATTTTTTTTGTTCTTAATTTGTAATCATAAGGAAGAAATTAATTTTAGAGTGAATCTCATGTTGGAGGGCCGGTAACTATTACAAATGTAAAAATAGAACAGTGCTAAGACAAAGTATTTTCAACATAAGGAAAGATACAAAAACCTATCCACTGGTTCTAACACTAGCTACTATGCCAAATTTGGGAGGTCAAATGTAATCATTCTGTGTCTGCTTACACTCTGTCCATAAGTGTAAACATTTATTTTTCTTCTAAGGGGTAGAAAATTAATTCATATGGCAAACTAGGGATCTTTCTATATACGCTTAGAAGTCTGTTAAGACAATCTGTATAAATTGTTTTAAGTTATAGATCAAAGTTTGGGCAGTCCGGATCTTTATGATGAAAAGACAGGAAGAGAATGAATCTGGCTTTTGGGATAGTTTATGTTAAAAAAGGTGTCATTCAAGTATAAAATGTTTCTAAAGCATGATGATTTCTAAATGGAAGATGAAAAACTTACGATTTAGCTTTTGAGTAGATGAGTTATTTTACTAAGTCACTGGGGAGAATAATCACATTTGAAAAACCTATACTGAGAGGACAAAAAAAGAGGATTCGGTGTCCTTGACTTAAAATGACAATATAGAAAATAAAGAAAACTAGGTAGCATTACTAAAATATTAAGGTAAATAAGTGAAAAGGAAAAATATAATACAATTAGATATAACAAAATTTCTCCTTTTGGTCTGAAATAAATAAATTTATACTTAGAAAAGCAATGGCTATTTTAAATATGAAAGGGTGAAAACCAAGTATGTGTTTGACAATTAAGGATGAAAGGACTTTGTAGATATTACTTCTGCTGATTACTTTCAAATGACATTAAGTGATACAATCCACCCATAACACTAGCATATAGTAAGTACTCAACAAATGTTACCTGCTTTTATTACAAGATGTTAGAAAATCAATACTTCTCATGATTGAACAAAGCATCAAATTAGTTTCAAATTTATATATAGTGATAATTGACCTTTGTGGTATATGGTTCTCTTATAAAATTTTGGCAAATGCACAGTGTCAGGTGGCTATCACCATGATCAGACTCCGAAATCCCCTCCTGCTGCCCTTAGCAGTCACACTCCTACCTCCCTACAGCTTCCCATGGTCCCCTGCCCTGGTCACCCACACCCGACCCGACCCCACCCCAGCCAACTACTGACTAATGTGTCTCCATCACTCTGCCTCTATAGCTTTGCCTTTTCTGGAATGACATATAAAGAGACTCATATAGATGTAGCCTTTTGAGTCTGGCTTCTTTCATTTAACGAAATGGATCTGAGATTCCTTTATGTCATGGTGTGCATCAACTGTTTATTCCTTCTTCTTGCTGAGTAGTATGTCCTTGAATGGATGTGCCACAGTTTTCTGTCCATTCATCCCAGACTATGTTCTTTTTTTTTTTTTTTGTCTTTTTGCCATTTCTAGGGCCGCTTCTGCAACATGTGGAGGTTCCCAGGCTAGGGATCGAATTGGAGCTGTAGCCGCCGGCCTACACCAGAGCCACAGCAACGCGGGATCCGAGCCTTGTCTGCAACCTACACCACAGCTCACAGCAACGCTCACTGAGCAAGGCCAGGGATCGAACCGGTAACCTCATGGTTCCTAGTCGGATTTGTTAACCACTGAGCCACGACGGGAACTCCCCCAGACTATGTTCTTAACAGGGTATTATTTTACTTCGAACATCGGAATCCAATGAGACTCAAGTCAGTCACCGGATGTTCACTGAGCATCTACTATGTGCTGAGCACAGTCCTGGGCACCAGCAGCAGAGCAGCAAAGAAAATCCCAGTTATCTTAGATGTCATAGCAAATAATTTTTTAAAAGACAATACGGTTAAATTTAAACTTTGATAGATGTGATTTTAGGGTTGTGTTTGTATAGTCATCTGAATCCAGCATTTGCATGAGTAAAAAGGAACATTAAAAATTTACTCAAGCATTTGCATGAGTAAAAAGGAACATTAAAAATTTTTTTCAACATTACCTCCCGTATATACTCCTCCTGCTCTTCTTTAACAGTCAGTTCAATGAAGATTTGTTGCAGCTTTTCATTACAATAATTAATAATGAACTGCTCAAAGCTGTTGTCCTATAGGGAGAAAAATGAAGAGAGCTTTATAAAGCATGCCATCAGAGCTCCCATGACAATGCCCCTCTAGTATCTCACTCCATGACAAACGTCACACACCATCTTGCAGACCCAGCTGCGGCTCAGAGCACAGCTCCTGGACAGAGGCTGGCACATCGCAGGCAGCCGAGAAACAATTCATGAGTCAAGTGAATGGATGAAGGATACATAAGTTATGCAGTATTTGGAGAATGAAGAATTTTAGTTGTCAAATAAGCAGCCCATACATGGTAAAAAAAAAAAAAAAGAAAATACTCCTAAAGGATCAGCAAAGAAACAGCAACATTTATAACCTTTGTCACCCAAGTTCTCAGGTAAAACTCGAGCTCAAGAAAGTCTTCCTGACCTTACTTCCTACTCTCCAAACCAGAGTCACCCTCATTCTGATTCATACATACCAGCACTTTTGAAAAATCAGCTATGTGTATAGATGCATATCCATGTGCATACACATGGGTTGACTGGTTTCCTATTAATCTGTCTCACTAGACTGTTCATTCCTCTAAGGGCAAGGGTTGACTATACGTCTCTTGTTCACCAAGGGAAGCCCAGGCCTGCAGAGCCCTGTACCCAGCAAGTGCTCAATGTGTATTTGATAAATGAATGAATGAATGAAGTCCCTGCAAAATACAGACTGAAAATCATCTCCTAGCTAGAGAGAGTCTCTCTCCGCTCAGAAGGCTCATACATTTATCACTCTAACGAGTCTCAGAAGTTTCTTCTTCGTATTAGAGTTATTGCCTATGAAGAGCCATGCCTACATCCTATCTGAACAATCCAGAGGGCTGAATGTACTGTTGTACATATTGAGGGCACAAAATGCATGTCTGCTAGAAGAATACACTTTATCAAACACCCCATCGTCTAGAAAGAAGTAGATCTGATAACAAAAACTTGTTATTTTCACTTCTCTCTCTCTTTTGAGGAGAAAGGAGATGGTGGAAGTGGGAGTGAGTGGCAATAAGATCCCACCACTGATAAAACCAGACTCCTCTCCCGTTAAGGTGGCCAGTCCTGGCCTAATGGGCTATGAGGGTCCACGTGTAACCTCAGAACTGAAGCTCGCTGCTCCTGTGAACACAGAGCAACTGCCTACAAATCTCTCCATAAATGATGAGAGCAAAAGTCAGGGAGTTTTTTGGAAGGTGATCTTTCAAAATCAACTCTAGTGCAACAAGGACGAATTTTTAAATGACACGTAGGATGCAGCTTCTGACCACATGCCGGTTCTAATCACTAATGAACTAATTAATTGGGGGAAATTTTAAACTCTAAACTATAAATGACATATAAAAATTATCACTGACTAATCTTTAAATGTTAAATGTAGTCAAAGATGAATTTTTTTTTTTTAATCCTGAAGGTCCTTACTTAAAAGGCATACATTTGTTGATCCAAAATGTTCAACAAATATAGCCTTAGACACAAGGGTCATTCCCCAGTACCCTTTTTCATATAAAGTTTTAAAAATCATGTGCTCCAAAACTCAGAGCTTAATCATTTTGATTAGCAGCTGAAGTCATTCTCATATAGATGTCTTATTATAATCAGTATAAGGCCATTTCTTTATGAGAAAGTCTGGCTTTCTCAGTTTGGTAAAATATAGCCCTATATAGTGCTATGACCCAAAATTAAAACTTACAAATAAAATAAAATTTTAGTGATTTATATGAACAGATCTTGTTTTTTTTAGGAAACAAATTCATGGAGCAAATTCTTTCTGTTATTTAACACATCTGTGCCTGTGGAGCTGTTTAAACAAAATTATGCCAAATTTTCAAATGGCGACTAAGGAAGAGAAGGGAGGGGAGAGCAACTAGTGTCTGTGGACACATTAGTGGCTGTGAACAGCTGGAGGTATGCTTCCAGAACAGGACTATGAAATACACACAAGCAGATTAGAAACCAGAGGCAAAGCTTCACAATTACAACACAATCTACAGAGTAAGTTTGAGCTAAAGTAAATTTCTCCTCAATTTTTTGTAAGTGCCTGTATGAATTCTATATTTCATATCCACACACAGTTAATCAATGGCCATTTACTGCAAACTTTACACAACTGGAGAAGCTATTAACACATGAGCATGCAACAGACCAGCACTGCAAACGGTTCATACTTACTGCATTCTGGTGCACAAAGGGACAGAGTACACAAAATGCAGTCAGTTCTTAATTTGCAATGAACTTCTAAAAGTAAACACTTACTGATAGTTATTCATTGGTGCAAATGACAGATTTCATCATCCAGGGCACAAACTTGAAATCAAGACACATGTCCTATCAACTCAAATGACAGGACCATGATACCCACATGTGGTATTGGAATTGTGGTTCTGCTACAGGTGAGAGCTATTCAGAATAAATACAGTTTGACTGAAATGAAACACCATATAATTTTCTTGAAGTCCTAAGGCTTCAGAATCTAACACTTCTAGTTCTAAATTATCAGGAAAAATAAAATGTGTCTGACACATTCACCCAAAGACTCAGGAACAGAGGCAGACAGTAGGTCACTGAAAGAGTGGAAGAGATTCAGCAAGATCCAGGGCGCTTCCCCTTTCCCACCACAGCAGCCCACCCCTGTGTTGCTCCTGCTGTGTCTCCCCTTCAAACACAAACAGGAGGGATAGGAAAGTGCTCTAGAAAAAGTTTAAGAGCAAAAACTTGACTCCAACCTCATCCTCCTGCTTAAAGGACAAAAACCAAAATCAACGGCACAATTATCAAGGCAGAAACCAGCTTACTTCCCCATAGAAATATCTAAGCATCTACCGCAAACCTACCTCACAGCCTCCAAAACATGTTGTGAATTGCCAGAGCGATTCCTTATTGCTGGAAATGAAGGCAATCGTATTTTCTATGATCAATGTTTAAGTTGTTGATATTGTCCAAATGAGGGGGAAACGAGACTTCACAAACCACAAAAAGTAAATTGCAGGAGTTCCTGTTGTGGCTTAACAGTGATGAACCTGACTAGCATCCATGAGGTCATGGTTTCAATCCCTAGCCTTGCTCAGTGGGTTAAGGATCTGGCTTTGCCATGAGCTGTGGTGTAAGTCACAGACACAGCTCGGATACTGCATTGCTATGGCTGTGGTGAAGGCCGGCGGCTATAGCTCCAATTCAACCCCTAGCTTGCGAATTTCCATATGCCACAGGTTCAACTCTGGAAAAAAAAAAAAAAAAAAGACACAAAAGAATGCAAACATTTATGATTTGCAGAAAATTAAGACTCTGGTCACAGGTGTAGCTGCAGCTTACACAAGTCCAATGCATTTCTCCATTTATACGGCCATTAAATATTCACAGGGCTTCACCACTCCTCTATAAAATAGCTAAACTGAGTCTAGGAATCATTACATGAAAATGAAGGCTCCAAAGTAACCTGATATCTGGGTACTTTTAAGAACTGGGAACCTCCATCCCTGAGCCGGGCACTCTCTTGCACAGGCCAGTCCCATGAACTGAAGTCTCCCAAAGAGGAAGTAGGCAGGAGCTTGCTCCCATGAATGACTAACCTCCTCTCCCTCCCGTTTTCTGCCCCATGCATGGAATTTTCTCCTCTGTCTAACACACATCCCTAACAGGTCTATCCTGAAAGACCAAGGGATAAAACTAAAACTTTCAGGGAACATCTTTAAACAAGTACATCCTGGATTTTCCATTAGAGAATTCCCTTAAATAAAGCTCAGAACCTTCCTCACCCTTACTGGACTGCTTTAGAAAACACTAGTAAACAGCAAGGTGCCTGGGTTCTATACCATTTCACACTATACTTATGAAGTGCAGTAAGCACTCACTATATTTAGAAGCATACAATACACCAACATTTTAAACTCTAGAGCTTCTGTCAAGAATTCTAGAGTTTGAGCCCATCTTAGGATGATGGATGGGAAGGAAGAATATTATGCAGGAAATGGGGGCATTTCAAACACAAAGACGATGAGTTATTTCAGCAAAAAGCAGTGTTAATTGCATATTTAATTGGTATTTCTCATAGTTCAACACTTCTGTTTGAGGTCAAATTTTGGATATAGCAAGTTGGGAGAGGGTTCCATATTTTTTGCACAATGAAGTCTCTTGCATAATAAATGAAATAGTACATTTATCTACAAGTTATAAAAAGTTTGAATGTAACAGCACTGTTTTAGAGCAACTGAGCCACATTACTGCTTTAAAATGTGTTACTGTGCTAGCAAAGATTTAATTGGCGGAAAGCTCTTTGGCATTCTCCAATTATAACACTATTCTTACAGAAAATATATAATGTCCTTAATAACACATTTAAAAAAATCAAAATGTCAAGAAATGGGCCCTCAATCAAGAACAACCTTTTTTTTTTTTTTAAGAACTTAAAAAAAAAAAATCCTCGAAATAAGACATAAATATTTAACATCATATATTCGCCTTCTCAGACATTTCCAAAATTGAATAGCTGGCTGAAGCTATAGAAAACTTTTCCTTTAAATATATAACATTTTTTTCTCCCAGGCACATACTCATATACGGTCAATTTTAGAAAAGTAGCATTATAGTATATATATATATATATTATATATATATAGGCTTTTTGTTTTTTTAGGGCCGTACTCACAGCAGGTTCCCAGGCTAGGGTCTAATTGGAGCTGTTGTTGCTGGCCTACACCACAACCACAGCAACACGGGATCCGAGCTGCGTCTGTGACCTACACCACAGCTCACGGCAATGCTGGATCCTTAACCCACTGAGCGAGGCCAGGGATCAAACCTGGAACCTCTGGTTCCCAGTCGGATTTGTTAACCACTGAGCCATTATGGGAACTCCCATGTTCTTAGATATTTCTAAATAGGCTTTGATTTTAAAAAGTTGAAGCAAAAGCACTGATGAATAAGCATATATACATTATGAATTGTATTAATTCTCACCATTTTCATTCTAAAATCTACATGGTCTCTTTCCTCTTTAACTATAAGTTCTCTAGCATATGAAAGACAAGATTAAAGGCAAAAAAAAAAAAAAACTGGAACAAAAGGTTCTGCCTGTAACTAGAATCAATTTTCTTTTAAAATATTTTAGAAAACAAATCCTATAATCATGAGACAAACTTACCAGTGGGTTTATCACTGACACTTCCCCAACTATTAGAGTGTTCTATTTGAAACAACCATTGCACCCAGACTATCATACTCTAACTATATATATGGCCACATTCAAGGTATTTCCAAGGGTAAGATGAATAAGTGCCTGATTCAAAATAACTAGCATTTTGCCTGTACAAAACTAGTTCAGTCATATGAAAAAAAAATTCAGCCACTACTGTCCTGCTTTGGTTTACAGGACACCAATAGATTTCCCCAGCAAACTACCTGTCCATTTAAGACCTACCAGATAAGTACCTAGAAAAACATTAAAGCAATTTAGATTGCCTGACATTGTTTTGAATTTAATTTCATCATTTTTTTAAAAGAAGAACAGTTATTATTTTATGGAGATGCTATAAATATTCCTCAGAAACCCTAAAGCCATGTCTTCAGTTATAAGATATCCAAACTTAGCTTTGTAGAATTGGAGTGTCTGGATTATAATTCACTTAGTCTGCAAAACCAGTTATGTTTTAACAGGATTTACAGTTAGATATTTCTCCTCAATGAATTTTTTTTTTTTTTTTTTGGTCTTTGTTTAGGGCCACATCCTGCAGCATATGGAGGCTCCCAGGATAGGGGGTGAATCAGAGCTACAGCTGCCGGCCTACAACACAGCCACAGCCACGGCCACTTGGGATCTGAGCCGCATTGAGACCTACACCACCACTCATGGCAACGATGGATGCTTAACCCACTGAGTGAGACCAGGGATTGAACCTGCATCCTCATGGATACTAGTCAGGTTTGTTAACCACTGAGCCACGACAGGAGCTCCCTCCTCAAAGAACTTTAATTCACTTCACCTTATTTTTGGAATCAATGTTCCACTAATCTGTTTTCCAAGCTGACATCAGATCACATGCGGCCAGCAAGGCAGAGCTATTCACCCAGCTAGCACTGGAATGTTTTGCAGTCAAATCCACATGTCATCATCCCATGGTTTAATGCATCAGTTTCCCTCTTCCGTTTAGAGACAGACCAAAGTAAATGAAAGGTTTCCACCAGCTCAGCTGAAAAACATTCTCATGAGAACTGTCAGTAGGGTCAAGAGGCAGAATTAGAAACATTCCAAAAAATTTTTTTCTAGTGTCCTGTCCAATTTTTAAAGCAATGCCCAGGGCTTTCCAAAAGGCAGAACCTTAATTCCTGCAGTCAATTTTCACTGAGGAACAAAGGCAGAATTTCCTCTATACTCTTATCAGTTTATTTTCAGTTAAGCGGACAGTATCCTAGAAATTTTCATCTTTGCACTGATGTAGATTCTGAGTACTTCTCCCAAAGTCATACTCTAAGCCTTTGTACTTCAGCTTGTTGTACTTTTAGGTCCTTAATTATCTGGCTTTCTAGTGTTCAACCCTTTAAGCTTCCTGGCATTTCCATGTGTTACAATTTTTCTGAGAGTTCAGAAAAATATATGATGGCAAATAGGGTATTTATGTGAATACATTAAAAGAAAAAAACAGCTTTATAAATCTGTATCAAAAAGCAGGTAGAAGTATCTTACAAGTGCCCAACCGAAGAAAAAAAGTACCCAACCAAATCTCTACTCTACCTTCCCCTCTAAATAAGCTGATGCATAAAATAAATAAAACATATATTAGATTATTAAAAATCAAGATGCTTGGAAGATCAATCTGAGGCAGTTTAGACAGGAAAGTGGACAGAACAATTAACTCTAATGAAAACAAATCTTAATTTGCTTAAGAGATTGAGGGAAAAAACATAAAGCATTTACTGCAAGGAAATTAATTTCTAATGATTTTATGGCCATCTTAAGATTTGCTATAGACATATGACTGGTTGGATGTGGCCCAGGCTGAAAGATCAGTTTCAAAAGAGATCAGTTTAAAAAAAAGGAACCTATTTGGTTTTAAGGATATTATATATACACAGATTAGGCTTAGGTCAGGATGAACGGTAGGTAAGGTGGGATGTTTTACAAAGGCCTCTTGTGCAGAGGTCAAACAGCAAGAACACCACATATACTGGGAATTTATAGTTCACTCTGAAGATCTCTGTTTGCAAGACAAGCTGGTCTCAACCTTGACTCCAACTGGAATTATCTGGGACTTTAAAATACTGCTGGTGGGAGTTCCCATTGTGGCTCAGCAGTAACAAAACTGACTTAGTATCCATGAGGACACAGGTTCGATCCTTGGCCCTGCTCAGTGGGTTAAGGATCCAGCATTGCCATGAACTATAGTGTAGGTCACAGACACCTGGCATTGCTGTGGCTGTGGTGTAGGTCAGTAGCTGCAGCAGCTGCAGCTCCGATTCGACCCTTAGCCTGGAAACTTCCATATTAAAAAAAAAAAAAAAAAAAGAAGAAGAAGGAATCTAGCTTCCTGATTAGAGCTTTATACCAGATAGGATGTGTCCTGAGCGGCAAGAGATCCTCCATCCTCGGGCCAAGACCAAAATCCCCTTGCAGACAAGAAGCATCTCCACTTTGTTTACCACTGGCTTCTGGCTCACATCAGTCACTGTTTAAGTACTAGAGAAATGACTCCCTTGCTTATACACGGTCAAATTGCTCATGAGGTTAAACTCAGTTCCCTGAGGTCTCTTTTCCCATGGCTAATCAGATCATACTAGAAGACGAAGCCAAGCCAATGACCCGTCTAGACACCGCTACCCTATTAAAAAAAAGCTTCCATGTACAGTGACATGACATGAAGCACATGCCCAGTGACTTAAGGATCAGTCAATTTCTTCAGGCAAAATAAAAATAAAATAAGTTTCTTCTGATTGTAGAAATATCACCGAATATGACCTTTTTTCTTCTCACTTTATAGTGAGACCTCTGCTTTTGCCCTGTTCATGAAATGGCCTAAGTAAAGGTCAGCAGTGTGCCAGGTAAGAAATCTTTTCCCTGGCCAACTGTAAAGAATGACTTTGACATTTAGGGTCCATTTAGTGACAGTAACCTGAGGTCTTGCTAGAAAGAAACTAATTTTAGCACCATGACTGTTGCATTTACCCCAGCAATTCTCTTAATGTGCAAATCTCAAATTCTTCCCTTCCAGCAAGGGGCCGGAAGCTTTCCCTTGCTGAGTCTACTAAAGGGGCACCAATGTAAGCAGACATTGTGCCTAAAGGCAGTTCTCTAGGGGTAGCACACAGCCCAAGGGTGCCACACTCTGCCACTGGCTCACAGATGAACTCCAGGAAGGTTCCCCATGATAGCCAGGAGCTTGGAACAATGATAAAGGTGCAGAAACGAAAGCATCAGGGACTGAAAGCATTTGGTTTTCTCCCCCTTAATTCCAGATATTGTCAATTACATGAGTTTGGGGAGAAAAGTGAAGAAAAGCCCAGTAGAAGGCCTTTTACTATTGACCAAGGAGGCCTAAGATTTAGGTCCTGAGTCTGCCATTTGGTAGCCATGTAACTTTGGGAAAATCATTTGACCTTCAGAGCCTCACTTCTTCTGTAAAGAAGAAATAATAATAGCAGCGACTGCATGAGGCTCTTGTGGCAATTAAATCAGACAACATATATATAACATTTACCACAATCCTTACACAGAGTCAGCCCTCAATAATTATTTACCACTAGCTATTATATACAGGACATGATAAAGCAAGGAGAAGATACTACCCCCAAATCAATGTTATTAAAAAAAAAAAAGGCATTGACTAGAAAGGCCTGGCTAAGCTGCAGGGAATGCAGTGGTGTTTCCCTGTGATTCTGTGAACTTAGTAATCTGGAACATGTAAATTCTTTGGGTGGTCATTCTTGGTAGGGACTGGTTGTTTAAAGGAATTCACAAATCATTAGTTGCGGAGAGAATTAAGAAAGGAGGAGTCCGATCCACTCATTATTTTCCTGAACTAAAATACCATTCCTACAAGTGAGAATAGAGCTTTAAAAGGACTTTAAAGCAGCTTTTAAATGTCAAAATTAACAAGAGGGTAAACAAGAAATTCAAATATAAGTTTACAGTGTTTAAGTATTTAACTTGTAACAAGCATGGAGTTTTTTCAAAAAATTTCATTATGAGCTTTAGCAGACAATTTTTTCAACCTTTGCAGCAGAATTCATATTGTGAGGTCACAGCTGGATGAGATATGGATAAGGTCATCTAATCCAGACCCTCTCTGCCTCAGTCCAGCAGAGATGAAGTGACCAGCTCTGACCAGGCCACAGCCAGCACCTGCCTTTCCCATTCGTGGTTTTCTCATGGCACCATCCTACCTCAATTTCAAGCAACTTACAGATGAACAGATGACTACAGACATAATATCCATATATGCGCTGGAAATTTCCCAGTAAGAATTTTGTACCTTCAAAAGTCAAGGACTAATACAAGTAGTCTTTTTAAATAGTACTGGCTCCAAAATGCTGGGTCTCTGCACTTAAAACATACACACACATACACAAGTTTTGTTAACATCTTTATAAAGGTAATTTGTAGATTAAGAGTCACATTAATTATATTAAATGTTGTCTATAGAAAATGTGATTTAATCTCCAACCTTTCCACAGTAATAATACAATTTTTTTTAAAAAAAGCAGCTCACCTCAAAAATTTCGAAGCCATAAATGTCCAAAACACCCATGACCTTCTTTCTCACTTTTGTTTGTGCCTGAAAAAATTGTTTCAAATTGGATGGTTAATTTAAGCATGAAATATAATACTAAAAGCAGACCAAGGAATATAATAGACTTAGAAGTTAACTGTGTTCCAGAACTAGGAGAATATAATTTAGGTTTTTTTAAACATATGAGAAAGGACATTGGTATAGGATCTTTCAGAAATTTTAATAACATATAACTTATTTAAAGAAGGCACTATTATGCCTCTGTATTAGGTGCTATATTAGATGCTTAATCATAAGAAAGAGATCACTGAATCTTACAACAGGTAGGGTCTTTCACAACCACATAGTCCAATACTCTCATTTTATTGAAGAACATATTAGTAGCTAGAGAGGTCAAGAGACCTCTTTAGCCAAGTTGTGCACAACTGGTTAGTAGATGAGACCCACCCAGGACCCAGGGGTGCTGCCTCTCAGAGCAACTCTGCAAAGACCATTAGACTATTCATTAGTGAGGTTTCTTTTAACACACGTGACAAAACAAAACAGATGGAAGGCTGACAAATTTCAATTCTATAAAGATACGCTCTTTTCAAGGAACAATCAATTGCCTAATGATAAAATTAAGACAGCTTTAACTTAATGTTTATACTCTGAATACCATTTATTACAACTGATTTATTTGGTTGCAGAGATTGAGTACCTTAATGCTTTCATTGATTCGATTTACCAACCATGAAAACAACCTGCTGTAGAGGTTTTTGGCCAGAGCATCACGGGCATAATAAGCCTATTAAAAAGAAAAAAATAAAAAAACTCAGTACCCACAATTACCACAATGCTTAATATCAATAAAATAGTGAAGATTTTTTTAAAATATTGAAAGCTCTTTTATTTCAAATATCTTTTCAGAGCTTTTTTACTATGGTCTGGATGAACAGTCAAGTCATTAAGAAATTAAGCAAATTGTTTATACCCAGTTACTATATACTTTTTTGCAAATCCCAGGAAACGAATTCTGAATTTACAAAAGCTTTCTCCATAAAGACATTCATTTCAACGTTATGGAACCAAGAAAAATCATCGGCAACTTAGAAGTCTAACAACAAGGGCACAAGTAAAATAAACAAATAAGCACCCACTGGAAGGGCAGTTAAACAGTCATCAAAGAATGATCATTATGAAAATTAGAAAATGAAATGAAAAATGCTTGTTATATTTTATGAAAATTTAAAAATTACATATTTAATATAATGACAACATGTAGGAAACTCAAAGGAAATACATTAAAATGATTTTGATTGATGGGATTTGTATATACTTTGCTTCATTAAATCTTTTGAGTATTTTATAACAGTATAACAATATGTTGCTGAATAATACTTGGTATAATAAAAATAAAACCCTTTTATTTGCTTATCTATTTGTTTGAAAGCTGGTCATAGCTATCTGACAAAGAAGAAGTAGAAGACATATGTGTCTCTGACCCTTAGAATGCAACGGCTGGAGAAAGCTGGGTTTGGTCAGGAGAACCTAACAGCCTTTAAATGTATTGGGTATGGAGGGTGTACAGTAAGTACTAATGTATGTCTAACACCAGTGCTCTGGGGGAGCCCTGGAGGTGGGTGGCAGCAGCCCAAGAAGAAACTGGCCAGAGCTCCTGTCATGGCTCAGTGGTTAACGAACCTGACTAGTATCCCTGAGGATGGAGGTTCGATCCCTGGCCTTGCTCAGTGGGTTAAGGATCCAGCAATGCCATGAGCTGTGGTGTAGGCCAGCAGCTACAGCTCCAATTCAACCCCTAGCCTGGAAACCTCCACATGCCATGGGTGCAGCCCTAAAAAAAAAAAAAAAAAAAGAAACTGGCCCCAGGGAAGGAAAGCTAGAGGTTTTGCCACTGTTCTTAACACTCTGGCCATATTGTATAATTCATTACCTATAAATAGAGAGTTGGGTATTAAAGTAAACCATTGTATTTTTATTTTATAAAGAACACAATTATTTGATTTTGTGAAAACTCTTTCTCCTAAATGAAGCTTAACAACTTCACTTCCCTGGCAATGTTTTATAGCTGGAAAGAGAGGACCTTTTTCCTTCATCTGATACTTCCGTGCTAATCCCAAACCTTTCTCCTTAAGTCTCAGGCAGCTATTCCAATGAAGGTTAGAAAATCTACCAAGAAGTTGGCCAAAAAATAAAGCCTGACTGTCCAGTGCATAGCTTTGGGCAGGGGGCGGCAGGGGAAGAGGTGATCATTCCATAGCAGAAAATGTATGTAAAATGCTGACACAAAGAAAGAAACCTTAAATTAGACGAATACCGTTTCTTCTAGGTCTTCTTAAAATAGGTAATTTAAATGCTTAAAACAGTGCCTGGCACATAGTAAATCTACGGTGTATTTATATATGATTTTTGAAGTATCCTCGTCCTTGCTACTGCCCCATGAGCCTATATAATTCTTTCCCCTTTCTTCTTGTAAATTCAAGTTATCTTCAAACATGATTTATTTGTAAACAGATCCTATTTCATTACCATGTTATCCAGCTTTCTTTGCTGTACGCCATCTGTTTCCAAAAAACCACCATTTCAATCTGCAGTTGAACTCATAGTGACAACCTATTCTGGTAAACTGCTTTCTATTTTTTAAAGTGTCTCCACAGCCAATATTAATCTTCTTTGCTTCCTTCAAATACTTATGCCAGAGGTCTGGAGCTCAAATGCTTTCAGAGTTTGCATGATAGAAATGAGTGGGAAATGATGGGATCTGGGGGGCGGGGGCTGGAGGATGCATTCCAGGCTAAAGGCACCCAAATTCAAAATTTAAAAAGCCAGCTACCAAAACTAAAGAAAAAAAAAAAAAAAACCTACCCTTTCCTCAAATTGAGCTATATAACCCCTAGGGGCTGTCAGTTTGCCACCTGTAACTTCTTGAGTCTGATTCATGCCACCTGATCTCCACAATAATTTCCTCCAAAGTAAGCACACAAAGGTTGATGCCCATTTAAGGATCACTAGCGAGAGTGCTGGAAATGAGGGAAGTATCACAAGCACTGACTCGCCATCTCAGATTCTGAGCACCAATGAACAGACTACGTGTTTCTGCAGCTGCATGAAGCTCATGGGGAAAAGCCCCAGGTGAAATGAGCTTCAGTGATGACCGATATCAGGCGTGGCCCAGGACAGTGCATGAACAGAGACCCAGAGTTGCAGGGATGTGGGGTCCACCCTCTGGGAGCACATAGTGGAATGCAGGAGGGCAAACCAGTGAGTCAAACCATCAGGGGGCAGGTTCCAAAGAAGTCTGCAGGAGAAAAAGTTCTGGGAAGGGAGACTCAGGGGTCTATGTGATGGAGGAAAGCTCCCTGGAGGAGGTGCCAATAGAGGACCATTTAGGTGGTGGAAGCAATCAGCAATGACACGAGCCTGAGAGACAAGCATGAGCAAAGGCCCCTGAGATAAGCCAGGTCGGGTCAGAAGACAAAGGAGGGAGGAAGTGATAGAAGCTGAATGATAACTCAGCTTTGAGTTTCTAGTATTACAATGTCAGTCTTTACTTGGGGGAAAGCTCTAAATGCCTTGGGGAAAATGAGGCATAGGGCAATAAAGATGACAATGGGGCCCAGGAATTGAAGCTATGAGGAAAAGGTAATAAAACATATCACGTCTCACAGGAATCAAAGCCTTCTAGGCACTAAGATCAGTAGAAACTAATACTCTGAATGCTACAATTAAAAGAAAAACTGAATAAGATGAATAATTAAGGATCTCAAGCCAAATTCCTTTATGCCAAAGGTTAAAAAGATGTGGAAAAGATTTAACCCAGCGATGCAAGGTGACTCAAGCACATAAAAGAGGTATTTGGGCCTGGTTTCTATAGAAGATGATTAAAAGGCAAGAGTAAAACACACAATAAAAATAGATTAAAAAAATAGGAGTTCCCGTCGTGGCGCAGTGGTTAACGAATCCGACTAGGAACCATGAGGTTGCGGGTTCAGTCCCTGCCCTTGCTCAGTGGGTTAATGATCCGGCGTTGCCGTGAGCTGTGGTGTAGGTTGCAGACGCGGCTTGGATCCCGCGTTGCTGTGGCTCTGGCGTAGGCTGGTGGCTACAGCTCCGATTGGACCCCTAGCCTGGGAACCTCCACGTGCCGCGGGAGCGGCCCAAGAAATAGCAACAACAAAAGACAAAAAAAAAATATATATATATATACATATGAAATATTGCTAAAGGGCCTTTTTAGACAGATGTTTTCTCATTGTATCACTATATACTTTCACAATCCCAACTCTAGCTATTGCAATGTTCTCAAAATATGATCTCTGGATGAACAATGGCAGCAGCATCACGTCTGAACTTGTTAGAAACGCAATTTCTTCGGTCCTACCACATACCTACTGAACCAAACACTCTGGGGGTGTGGTCTGCAAACCATGTTTAAGAAACCCTCCAGGTGACTCTGACATAGCTCCAAGTGAGAACCACTGCTGTAGACACCCACTGTCTTGACTTCAAATGTAACCTCTGCAGCCACAACTGCTTTGAATCCTCTTCACATATGTAAAGCCACAGCCAAGCTGGATTAATCCTTTTCTGGATACATACTCCAAACCTGGCTTCTCTTACTGTTTTCTTTTTGAGATCCCCCTTTGCCCATTTTTTACATGATAAATCCTTCAAAGACTGGCTCAGAAACCATCCTCTCCGGAAGTCCTCCTTCACCCTCTATGTTCCTACTAATGGTCTACACAGGGACTTGTGCTCTCAACACATTTTTCTTGATAAGGTTAAGTCACTCACCACCTGACTCTGAATGAGTGGGGTTGATGTGGACAGACAGGACAGCACAAGTAGTAATTTAGGAAGACAGAACAGTTACAGCTAGAAAAGGATTGTTACACATCAAACTTACCTATACCTAAGTATTTCCATAGCCAAAATCACCCCCCTAAATAAGAAATCAATGTTGAAAGAAAGCTAAAAGTATGTAGGCATTCTTGGGTTAGTCGGAAAGACTAATTCAGAGCTGCAGAGAGCAAGGCTATACCCACTTTATTGTCTTACAGATGCTTATGGCTACTTGCAAGGATGAGAATATAGTTGGACAAAGTAGGTGTGAGTGGGGAAAGTCCTGGATTAGTCATTTAATTCTAACCTAGATCAGAACTAACTGGTGGGAAAATGTCTAAGCCATAGAACAAAAGGGGGATCCACAAGCTGCTAGTTATCTATGCATTCATGCATCCTTGAACCAAGGAGAGAAGAAGTAAGCAACTCAGACTCATGCCTTGGGACGACTTCATTGGTCTGAGAATGGAGGGTAGAGAAGGAACAGTAAAAAAGGCAAGGAAGCTTCTCCCATGGTCTTCTCCAACTCCATAAATGACAACTGCATTTTCCTTATTGCTTGGGCCAAAAATGCTAGGAGTCATCCTTGATGCTTCTCTTTCCTTTATATCACACATAGCAAGGCATCAGCAAATCTTGTTGCCTCTTTCAAAACATATCCAGATGTGACCACTTCCTGTTTCACTGCTACCACCTCGTTTTACAGCCATCATTATCTCTGGGTTAGCACACAACTATGTACCTGCCCCCCCCATCCCACACCAACCCCCCACCAGTCACACAATCCATATGTTAAAGCCCAGTTCTCCAACATGATGGTATTTGGAGTTGGGGTCTTTAGAAGGCAATTAGATTTAGATGTGGTCATGACGGTGGAATCCTCCCTCAGGATGGGACTAGTACTGTTATAAGGGGATGAGGACACCAAGGCTCACTCTTGCTTTCTCCCCCCTACCCCCCCACCATGTGAGTAAGAAGGTAGCTGTCTATAAAACAGAAAGAGGGCCCTTATCAAGAAGTCTACCTTGCTGGCACCATAATCTCAGACTTCTAACCTCCAGAACTGAGAAATAAATGTTTTTTAAGCCACTCAGTCTATAATATTCTATTATAACAGCCAAAGTGACTAAGACACGTTCCTGTCCCCTACACTGAGCTCTCCACACTGCAGCCAGAAAATGACCCCTTAAAATACAAGTCAGATCATACCGCCTGTGCTCAACTCTCCAGCCATTTCCCAGTTCTCAACACCACAGAGCTCCCTTACTCTGCTCTACTTTTTTCTCTTTCCACTGCACTTAAAACCTGCTGGCTTGCTATATAAATATATTTATTAGGTCTACTGCTTTTTCTGGCTCCTCCTACCAAACTGTTAAGCTCCACAAGGGCAAGGATTCTCCATCTGTTTAGTTTACTCTGGGCCCCCAGTGCCTAGAGTGATGCCTAGAATGCAGCATGACAGTTAATAGCTTGAAAAATAAAATTTTTGTTTCCACTTGTATTAAAACACCACAGACTTTAAAAATTCCTTTCTGGACATTATGTTTCACCCACCTGAGCCACGTTCAGTGTAGTTGAAACTTTCTCTTGCTTGGCCTCAACTGTTCGGAAACTGAAGGCTCGTTCTAGAACTGACTGATCAATGCCAGTCAGCTCGCAAATTTCTTTTAACTCTATTGTGGGAGGAATGGACACAAAGAGTGACTACGTATCTGCTGCTAATAATCATTTTCAAGGCTTACATTGTTCTTTCTAAATCATTTTCAAACTGAACAGTGTAAAATATATAAAGCAAAAGACATTAAACTGAGCTGTAATTATGTTTCTGCTCAGTTTCACTAGAAAGCTTTTTCAACTCAATAAAAAGCAAGTTTTACTTTCTATATTAAAAACTGGGCAGAGGTTCAAAGCAAGTTTTGCTAAACAGGGTCTGTTCTCTGCTGACTTACCATTTTTATCTTTGATCTTGCTTTCATCTAAACCATTCACTCGAGATTCAGGCTTGAACTCAATGTTCCCCAGCTTCAACACTGCCGCCACCACCTCCAAGACAGACTCAGCTTCATGATCCATGAAACCCACAATCTGCATGGCATTCTGAGGAGGAAAAAGCACCTGTTTTTCTTCCTGTAGTTCTTTATTATTATTATTATTATTTTAGCTGCACCTGCAGCATGTGCAAGTTCCTAGGCCGGGGATCAAACCTATGCCATAGTAGCAACCCAAGCCACTGCAGTGATAACACAGGCTCCTTAGCCCACTATACCACAAGGAAATTCTCATGTAGTTCTTTATTATTTTTACAAAAATAAATCATAACAGGGAGTTCTCATTGTGACTCAGCAGTAAAGAACCCGACTAGAATCCATGAAGACTCGGGTTCTATCCCTGGCCCCAATCAGCAGGTTAAGGATCTGGTGTTGCCATGAGATGTAGTGTAGGTCATAGATAAGGCTTGGGTCTGGCATTGCTGTGGCTGTAGCTGTGGCTGGAAGCTGCAACTCCAATTCAACCTCTAGCCTGGGAACTTCCATATCCGTAGGTGCAGCCTCCCCTTACCCCAAAAAAGGTGAAAAGCAATAAATAAATAAATCATAACAGATTTGTCTATTATAATATTTTAACAAAAATAACAATAACAACAAAAAGACAAAATGTCCCAGAATAAATTTTCCAAAAGGCAAACCTATTAAGAAGACCTGATGGAGCACCAGTGGGGGGGCGGGGGGGGGGGCCTCTATCTTGTTCAGTGGTTTCCACCTCTGATTCAAGGAGCCCTGGGGTGCTTCATGGGCTGTGGTAAAGGGGGGCAGATAAAGAGGATGGTAGATGGACAAGAGGCTGAGAGCAGAACCTTAGGTCCCCACTCTGATTCCAACCATAGCAGCTCAGTGCGTGTGTGTATGTGTGTGCACATGTGTATGATTATTTTTCATAGTGGGGTTCTGTTGCTAGAAATAAAACCAAACAAAAAGCTTTCATAACGCCCTATAAAAGAACCTCCACATTTATTTTACATGGGAGAACAACTTTGGTTTGCAAAGGTGAAGTGCCTGATTCCAAGGACTATGAGTAACAAGAAATATTCACCCAGCCATAAATTTTTATTGAGTGCCAATGATTTGCCAGGCAAAGGAATTGTAGAGCTGGTCCTGAATTCAAATTTTAAAGTCATGTCCAGGAATCAACAGGTTTCCATATGAGGATGTTTATATAATTAAAAAACATAAAAATAAAGATTATTAAAAAAAAGAAATATCTTAAGAAATGCTTTTTTTTTTTTTTTTTGAGAATAGCCCTAAGCTTGTGTGCTTGCTTACTTTACCTATCTATTTGCCTCTCTATTTACAGAGACTAGACTTCATAGCAATGGGAGTACCTTAAGGCTTTTTGTTCTTCAAAATTTCAAACATTTACAAAATTCCAGAGAGCAGGAAAAGAACCCCATGTAATTTTCATGCACCCCCAAAGATAAACTGATTCCAAGTTTGTTTTATCTATAATCCAACCTCTCCTCCCCTCCTATCCCCCCCACCCTCATTATCACAGTTGTCTCATATGGAAGTAACAGTTACCAGATTATGTCCTAACAGAAATAATTTTCCAAGTGCCCCATAAATATAGAACATAGACTATAATTTAAAATAATTTCTGGAGTTCCTATTGTGGCTCAGCAGAAACGAATCTGACCAGCATCCATGAGGACGCACGTTTGATCCCTGGCCTTGTTCAGTGGGTCAAGGATTCGGCGTTGCTGTGAGCTGTGGTGTAGGTCGCAGGCACAGCTCTGGCATTGCTGTGGCTGTGGTGTATGCCCGTGGCTGCAGCTCTGATTTGACTCAAAGCCTGGGAACCTCCATATGCCACGGGTGTGGCCCTAAAAAGACAATCAATCAATCAATCAATTAAATACAATAATTTCTCAGGGAGTCCCTGTTGTGGCTCACAGGTTAAGAATCCAGACTGGCATCCATGAGGATGAGGGTTTGATCCTGGCCTTGTTCAGTGGGTTAAAGGATAAGGCATTGCCATGAGATGTGGTGCAGGTCACAGATGCAGCTCAGATCTGGCATTGCTATGGCTGTGGTGTAGGCCAGCAGCTGCAGCTCAGATTCAAACCCTAATCTGGGACTTCCATATTCCTCAGGTGTGGCCTTAAAAAGATAAGAAAAAAAAAATAAATTTCTCAGAGTTCTCTGGTGACTCAGAAGGCTGAGAATCCAGTGTTGTCATTGCTGTGGCTCAGGTCACTACTGTGGCACAGATTCAATCCCTGCCACTGGTGCAGCCAAAAAATAAAATAATTTCTAGTGAACATAAAATGCTACTCATTCTGGTTTATGCATGATTTTTCAAAAACTGTATGTAAACTTGATTTTCTGTCTCAAAACTAGGTTTGACTCAACATGATCGTAAGACAGTTTTTCACCTGTGGAAATTAACTACTGAGCTTTGGCTATAAAAAATCTTTAGAATTTCAGTACAATATTAAAAGTCAGGAGTTCCTGTCATGGCGCAGTGGAACCACGAGGTTGCAGGTTTGATCTCTGGCCTAGCTCAGTGGGTTAAGGATCCAACGTTGCAATGAGCTGTGGTGTAGGTCGCAGACGCGGCTTGGATCTGGCGTTGCTGCGGCTGTGGCTGTGGCTGTGGCCAGCAGCTGTAGCTCTGATTAGACCCCTAGCCTGGGAACCTCCATATGACGCAGGTGCAGCCCTAAAAAGTCAAAAAAAAAAGAGTCAAACCCCAAGATAATATAGTAAGGTCCTCTGATAAACAGTAAAGTCACATGCTCCATTAAAGCATAGCTTTCTCTATAACTGTATGATTTTTGAGCTAGTAAAAAAATCAATCTAATAAAAATATAAATATTCTTACGTAATTCTAAAACCTTAGGGAGCATGAGTTACACATCAAAGAAAGGCCAGAATTATTACCAATTCTGATTGAGCAATATAGTATTACCCATTTTTAAAGAGCAAGAAAAGGGTTATATCTTACCCTAACGGTTCTGAAATTTGCTGCATCGTCCACTCCATTCACTTTGGCTGAGTCCAGACTCAGGTAGTTGTATCTGCTGAAATCTCGCTCAAGTTTAAGCTTATCTATTGAATCACACATACAAGTTGATAAGTTACTTCAAAAAAAATCTAATCATGTTTAACATCTCATTTCCTTAACCCTTCAGATAAAAAGACTTTCAAACTATGCATTGAATCAAAAAACAAAAACTGATACCCAAATATCAGTGATACCATTTTTCTAAAATCGTCTTTTTCCCTGTTGTACATACTTCATACTCTGCTTTTTTAATATTTGCTCTTATTGAGACAGGCTCTTTCCATACTTTAATAATATAAAACATCTTCAATGTACTGTTTCCTTATAACAGGCAATTTTTGCCTAGTGATTTTCCCCCTGTTGGCTATTTGGATTTTCCCCAGTTTATAATAATAAATAAAGATCAGTGATAACTGTTTTCATACAAAACATATTTTTTTTGGATTCTTTTGAATTACTTCATCAGGATATATTCCAAAAAGTGGAGCGCCTGGGCAGTAGGCCCTGATGATTTTATGACTTATTCTGCTTTGCCAATTAGTCTCCCAGGAAGAAGCCTTCACTTTGAAGTGACACCCACAAGCTCTAAGCAGATCAGTGCCTAACAACTCTGCTGGCTTTATCCTCTTCAATAACCTTTGTTAATACATGTGCAGTGAATAAATCAGTGCTATTTCAATTTACATTTTTTAATTAGTGAGGGTGATTTTTTTCCTCCCAAGTGTGTTGACTTTCCATAGACCTTCTTGTTTGAACTATTTGTTCAACTTATCACCACTTTGCTGCTGACAACTGGATATGCTCCTGATGAACTTAAATTAATTCTCTAAAACATCCAAAGTTCAGATTTTTATCTCTTGTGTCAGCTGCAAATGTCTTCCCACTATTTTTAAATTGTCACTGAGCAACTGAATTATATTCTTTCACTTTATTTTTTAAAATTGATGATGAGCCCCTCCCCCAATTTTCAGCTCTTTTAGCAAACCATCTGAGAGATGTCCCAGAATCTGTGAGGCACTACAGGGAGAGACACCACACAAAGACTGCAAGGTGGTGAACGCAATACACCCTGTTCCTCATGTCAACCAGATGCAAGGAAAAGGTTTAAGAAGAAAGAGAAGAGCGTACGGGACACACTTCTGCTTTGGAAAATGCTGCAATAATAAAAATTAAAACAGAGAATCAGGGACTTACTGAGGAGCTCTTCAGAGCCACCAGAAAGTAGCTGATAGAACACGTGGAAGTTTCTTTCACCTCTTGGCTGCTTAACGACTCGAGATTTCTCTAAAAGATCTAAACAGGAAAAGAATCAAATCATAGCACAGTATTAACTTTACTTTCCAATACACCAGACTTCTTTCTTTTCCCCATCACTTTCTTTTCCATTAAGAAAATGGTTAACAGGAGTTCCCGTTGTGGCACAGTGGTTAATGAATCCGACTAGGAACCATGAGGTTTCGGGTTTGATCTCTGGCCTCGATCAGTGGGTTAAGGATCCGGCGTTGCCGTGAGCTGTGGTGTAGGTTGCAGACGCAGCTCGGATCCCACATTGCTGTGGCTCTGGTGTAGGCCGGTGGCTACAGCTCTGATTGGACCCCTAGCCTGGGAACCTCCATATGCCTCGGGAAGCAGCCCTAGAAAAGGCAAAAAGACAAAAAAAAAAGAAAAAGAAAATGATTAACAGAAGCTCCATTGTCAGTTCTACTTTCAGAAAGAAACACAACTCTAACTAAAACCCCCAAATCAAACAAACCTGGTTCTTTTTGAGCAACAGTGAATATGCAAACTAACTTTAACAATACATTTAACAAGCTGATTAAAGACAATATAACTTTCAGGATAATATTCCCTTGGTTTTATATATGATGACATTAGGTTCTACAATATGCAGACATTCAGTTAAGAATTCATTTAAGAATTATAATGGGAAGTTAGTATTTTTTGATATTTTATGCTAAGGGCTTACATTATCTCATTGAATCCTCTCTACCATTTTGTAAGGTATAATTTCACAGATGAAAAAGCTGACAGTCCAAGAGTTTAAGAAGGATTTGAAATCAGGCTATATGACCCAAGTGCAGACTCCATCATCTAGCCACAGGACTTGCTACCAGGGATAAGTGAAGCAGAGCTTCTTGATACCTTGAAGTCTTAAAGAATGAAAGGTGGTTCTTGTTTCATGGTTTCTGGTGTTATTTGACAATACACTTTCATTGATTCCAGATACTTTTTCATCCTACAAATATGATGTCTTAGCAAGTTTTCAAACTTGTAGGAAGGGAGGGAGGGAAGCAGGAAAGGAGGGAAGGATAAACGAATCAAGCAAGCCAACCAGAAAGGTGTCACTGTGGCAGTAGACAGGGGGTGGCAGGGAATACTCCTGCCTTGAGTCCTGCTGATCACTGACCAGAGATAAAAAAGAGGGTCTAGATTCTGTGGGCAAAGGCCAAACTGAGTTATAAAATTATGAATCAGTGATCCCATTGATGGGAATTAGATCCCATGAATTCTAGAGAACAGACACATTTGATTTCCAACCAGACTGAAATTTAATCATTATCCAAAATATAAGTCAAGGAGAAAATGATGTGCCATCTCATAGGGACCTGTCATTGAACATCTTAATGTGTATTTCTGGGATCCACCACAGCATGTGGGGAGGAGTCTAGGTAGAGTTAAAGAGTGTAGATGTGATGAATGAGAAATCCTAGGGTGCCCCAAACATACAAGGCCATTTGTAAGAATGAAGAGATGGGGAATTTCCTTCATGGCTCAGCAGTTAACAAACCCGACTAGTTTACATGATGCGGGTTTGATCCCTGGCCTCACTCAGTGGGTTAAAGATCCAGCATTGCCGTGAGCTGTGGTATAGGTCGCAGACACGGCTCAGATCCCCCGTTGCTGTGGCTGTGGTGTAGGCCTGCAGCTATAGCTTCCACTCAACTCCTAGCCTGGGAGCCTCCAGATGCTGTCCAGCCCTAAAAAGCAAAAAAAAAAAAAAAAAGAGAAGAAGAAAGAATGAAGAGATGGGTTGCTGGGACACATAAAATAAAATTGACAAAAAAGAGAAGAAAAAAATGTCAATACAAAAATTATGAGGAACAGGATTCTGCAGAGTTATCATTTTCATCCCCAGCTCTCACTTGATTTGGACGACAGCCAATGCCCTCACATCATAGAAGGAGAATAATGAAGACTTCATATTTAGCCAAAAAAAAAAAAAAAAGGCAGAAATTGAAAAGCACAAGTAAGGCAAGATCTAGCAAAGGATTATATAATGGTCATCATCTCTAAGGACTGGACGTTTCAATCAGTCAGTCAATCAATACTGACATCGAGAGTAGAAGACAGAGTAAGAGATGGGGATAAAGGTGTGGTATGATTGTACTTATCAGGGACCAAGCTCCCATGAGGTCCTAGAAGTACCAGTACAGTTTTAGAAGAAAGAATCCGTAGTACATGGGCAGATTCTTCATTGAGAAGCTAATCCTTATAGGAAATTCCTCAGGCCTAGAAGAAAGTAACTCAACTACATGAAAATTATAATATGCTCCAGTTTACTTCATCCATTCAAATACAGATTCCGTCAATCAGTTCATTTACTGCTAGCCTGTTATGTGTCAGAACTACCTGGGAACATTTCCAATATTGGCTACAAATCTGAAGACCTTCTTCCCCTTGACTTATCATTGTCACACATGGTCCTGATGACTCCCACCACCCAAGCCAATACAGCAGCTCCTCCAAGCTAGGATGCAAACAACCTTGAGAGAGAGCAAGAGGTGGGGGTGAGGAAGGCAGAATGACCTTGTGTCCACCTGTCAAAGCCTGAAAACCCCAGGCTCACCCCACAGCACAAAGAATCCTGCCACGCCTCGCAATCCCTGGCAGCCGGGGTGCCCTCACCCCACAGGGCACCTTGATGACGATGACAAACAACTGTCTTGTGGTACTTACTCAATCACACCCCAACAAGTAAAGGGTGGTGTGCAAGACATGGAATCACACCTTCCGAGCATGTGACAGGGCCACACTGCCACAGCAACATGCTGGCTGGCCTGACATTTGGCTCTTTTGGAACAAATGCTCACACACAGTGGAGAGTTTAGAAACAGTAACAGGAGTTCCTGTCATGGCTGAGTGGTTAACGAACCCGACTAGTATCCATGAGGATGTGGATTTGATCCCTGGCCTTGCTCAGTGGGTTAAGGATCCAGCATCGCCATAAGCTGTGGTGTAGGTCGCAGACACAGCTTGGATCTGGCATTGCTGTGGCTGTGGCACAGGCCGGCAGCTACAGCTTCAATCTGACCCCTAGCCGGAGAACCTCCATTTGCTTCAGGGGCAGCCCTAAAAAGACAAAAAAAGAAAAAGAAAAAAAGACACGGCAATGGCTTTAAGATTCATCAGATAACAGCCACCAAGTTAAATAATAATATTCACTTGTGCAGCATTGAAAGCAATGTTGACCAATGCACTCCTTGCACCACACATGCTGACAGGATCAGTGATCACTATCATATTCAAATTTGTTTAAAAGGAAAAGGAGCAGGAGTTCCCGTCACGGCTCAGCGAGCCTGACTAGCATCCATGAGCACTCGGTTCGATCCCTGGCCTTGCTCAGTGGGTTAAGGATCCAGCGTTGCCATGAGCTGTGGGGTAAGTCACAGATGGAGTTTAGATCTAGCATTGCTGTTGCTGTGGTATAGGCTGGTGGTTACAGCTCTGACTGGACCCCTAGCCCAGGAACCTCCATATGCCACAAGACAAAAAACAAAAACAAAACAAAAAGGGAAAAGGTACAGAGGAGAGGTACAAGGGAACTTTCATTGGCCTTCTGCTCTGCATTTAGTTATTTTTCATTGGTTATCATATTCAGCCCTGAACTCCTCCTCTGAGGTTGGTTTTATAATCTCCATTTTGTAGATGAGAAAATGGGGCTCACATCACATTGTTCACTAAGTGACAGAGCCAGAATACAAAGCTATAGGGGACTAAGGTATCGTGCTTATGCTTTTTATAATTTTCCAGCATGAAGAAGGCTAAATCCATAAACATTTGGAAGGCTTAGGATGCACTTTACGTAAAATATATGACTTCACCTAAGCAACTCAATCACAAAATGAGGAACCTTTTATTACAAAGCAGTTGAGAGTTTCACCAGCTAAAATTCCCCATCAATTATCCTGAGGCCTCCTAGCTCCTTATGGCATTTCTTACAAGTATCTAGGTAGAAAAATAATCAGGGACAATGTTTGCCCCCAAATAATTTACTAGTCCTCAAAACCATTCCCTATTCTTTTTTATTTTTTCATATACATGCACCAACATAATCTAAAAGCATGAGGCCATATCAAATAATTACTCAAAGTACAGAACATAAATTCAATTCACTGTGAGGACTTGCCACATGAAGGTTTTAATTTATTTAAATGCGCCCCTGAATTAAGGCAAAGCAAGACAGTGGCACAGCCTTCTTTTCTGTTTTAGATGCTCCTGTCACCACTGACTATGTCTCTGCCAACAAGATTTAATAAAGGAGCACAGGATATGTCAGGTCTTTAGTAGAGAAGAGCATATAAGAGTCTCCATATATTCCAGTGCAGCTACATTCCCCTATCAAGACATAAATTTAAGCTCATATTAAATCTGATATAAATTGAAGTTTTAAGGGGAGAGATAAACATATTAAGCCATTCTAATGGGGAAAATCAACAGGTAGGGACAGAGAAACTCTGGAATCAGAATTTCCCCAACGACTCCACCCTGAGACTGTCACCTGACTATTAACAAAAGCGGACCAGCATTTAGGGGCTTTCTTAGTTTTGACTAATTACCATCTAGTTCACAATGTACACATGTGCCAGGGTATGCCAAAGGACAACCCCCTCCCCAGGGCACAAGATACAAAAGAAGTAAAATGCCCATGTTTGCACCTGCTGGAGAAGGAGGTCTTTTAATAAACCAAGGAATAAAAGGGAAAGCCATGGTTTGGAAGCGAGGTAAAAATCACATTACTTTGGAACGTAACAGATGAAGGGTTAGATAACACGATCAAAGTTTCTTTACTTAATACGTAATCTCCCTTCCCGGAAAAAAAAAAAAAAAAAGAAATGGTCCAATTCTTGATGAAGGCTTATAGAAGAGTCAGCTTTGTCTCAGTTTTGCCAGGAAGGCCAGAATGACAATGAAAGCCCACGATGCAGACACCACCGACCCTGCTCCCCTCTACCTGCTCAAAGATACACGTTAGGAAAAAGTGTCTGAGTGGCACTGAGGGTTCTTCCAACGGATCTGTGCCCCTTCACTAAAGGGAAATGATACTGCTGGCAATAACTGAAGGTCTGCAAGCCAAGGAACTACAATCTGTCTCCCTTTGGACTTGTTTCGAATCACCATCCTTGAAGAAATGATGTCAAATGACTGCTGAGTTACTGAGCATAACTGATGGAAATTTCAGTGGAAAACTCGGATTCTGAACTAATGTTTCATACATTGGGGAATACGCTCTGATATCAACTCTGTTTTCTGGAATAGATAACATAACTGTCAAGACGGACAATTTAGCAAGTTTCACGAATGACAAGCTTTAAAGTCAAAAAGATGGGGCAAATGTCTTCTTACAAACCATGCACTGTGTACATGTTCTACAGTAAAAGAAAGCAGGGGTGAGTGCTCATCTCAGGTCTCTCGGCCAGGGTCCTACACAGATCTTGGTATATCTGCAGGTCACAGGCTTATGAGAGACCTCAGACACTTGGCATTGTGACATGACAATGTTTTCTTTACTTCCACCTCCATGTAGGACTTTCTTTTCTTTTCTTTCTTTCTTTCTTTTTTTTTTCCAGCCATACCCACAGTGTCCAGAAGTTCCTGGGCTAGGGATGCAACCTGAGCCACAGCAGCGACAATGCCATATTCTTAACTCACTGTACCAGGAGGGAATGCCAGCATTTTCATTTTTAAGAAATCAACTTCAGGTTTTACTCAAAAGTCAGAATCCTGAAGTGTCAAAGTGCTAAAAACAAAACAAGACAAAACAAAAACCTCAGCCTTAAGAAGAGATTAAAAACAGACACTGTTTATCAATGAATATTCACTATGAATATTCAGTAGCTGTTAAGAACTGACTTATGTACAGGTAAGGCCCCAATTTTACCTCTCTCTATATATACATATATGTGTGTGTTTATATATGTGTGTGTATGTATGTATGTATACACAGTCCCAGAAAACAAAGCAGATCAAAGTTTCCTTTAGGAAATACTGTAATAGGCAGTTTTGCTCCCAATCATACATTCACCATCAATTAATTCAAAATATGATATAATAGGAAGAACAAAACTAAAAATCTCAAACAATTTTTTTGGCCTTTCCCCGCCCCCCCCAGGGCCGCTCTCGTGGTATATGGAAGTTTCCAGGCTAGGGGTCAAATTGAAGCTGCAGCTGCTGGCCTATGCCACAGCAACGCTGGGTCCAAGCTGCTTCTGCAACCTACACCACTGCTCACGGCAACACCAGATCCTTAACCCACTGAGCAAGGCCAGGGATCAAGCCCACGTCCTCACGGTTACTAGTTGGGTTCATTACACAACTTAAAAGAGTAAAATTATATTCCATATGCTACAAAATAGCATGAATGCTCTATACATATGGATTAAATAACATGCCATGAGATAGTCAGCACACAAATTAACTGCATCATAAATTCAAAAGAAATGTAAAAGGAATTCAGAGCAATCTGTTCTATCTCCACCTTCCCTGCGAGTAAGGTGGGCACTTCCTCCTGTTTTATGATTCCACGTGGGAGGAGTTGCTGAGATTAACTCTCCAGCCTCTCTCAGCTCCTTACTCCTTTCCTTGGCAGGAGGAAAGACTCCTCTGGAAAGCGAAGTTTGGAAGAGAAACTGGACATGTGTGGACAGCTCAGCCCTCAAGTTCCCCACACTGAGTACAAATTGAGCTCCACTTCCACAGGGGCTGTAAGATAGATGGGGCAAAGCACTCAGGAGAGGCCAGGGGTTGCTCAGTGCTGTCAATGCCTGCCTACCTGCCAGAAGATTCCTAGCACACCCTCTTGAGTGATAAACCCAAAGTCATTTTCTTCAGCCTTGCCTCTAACAGTAAGAAAGCTGCTTCCTCTCCAGCTTGATTTCTAGGCATTTTTCTGACATGCTTCCCAACTAGGTGGGGGGAGGGGGGGATATTATCTATCAGACCTCTGTCTCGGTTTCTGTCTGCTGCATAATAAACACCCCCCAAAACATGCAGCTCTTCTCATCTGAACCAGCTTGGCTGACCTCTGCTGGCAGGTTGGCTGGCAGCTGGCTGATTGGAGATGCCCTCACTCCTAGGTCTGGTGCTTCATTCCACATGTCTCTCATCATCCAGCAGACCTGCCCAGGTTCTTACGCACGGGGTGATGAGAGTTTCCCCACAGAAGCAAGAGAGGACAGGCCTCAACACAGAACCAATTTTCGAGTCTCTCATTGTGCCACATTTGCGAATTATCCCACTGACTGAAAAAAATCTCATGGCCAGGCGTTCAGTCGTTGAGCAAGGGGACTCCCCAAGAATGTGGGCACAAGCTAAGAAACCACGGTGACCATTCCTGAAAACACCCTATCAGCTTTAGGTTATTCAAAATAAAATGGTCACTAAATCTTTTCACACTCTTCCCATTGAGGGGTGGTATCTACATCCCCCACACCTGACACTGGGCAAGCTTGGACTTAACAGTTGAGTCAAAGCAATGCTATATGATTCCCCAGGCTACTCAGGCTTCTTCCCAGTTCTCTTGGAGAGTTGCTGTCATGTTACTCCTGGAACACTCCCTTCTCAGAACCTAGCTGCCCTGGAGGAAGAGGCCCAACTCACCTGAGGCCATATGTAGGTGGCTCTAGTTAACAGTCTAGCTGAGCTCAGCCCTGAATCACCCCAGCCCAGGAGCCTGAAGGTGAGTGACGAAGCCTCCAGCGGACTCCAACCTCTGTTCCTGCAAGTCGCCCGCAACCCCAGAATATCCTCAGGTGAGCCCCCATACATTGTGGAGACAAACAAACCCTGCTGAGCTCCATCTGAGTTCCTAACCCACAGGATCCAAGAACATGTAAAATGACTGCTGTTTTACTCCACTAAGTTTGGGGGGGGGGGCAGGGGTGCGGTATTGGGCAGTAATAATAACTGAACCACACACCAATTTCTACTTTTATTTTCCTTCATAACCACAGGATTATTTCACTTCTTTCAAGTCGGACAGAGATATCAGGAACAGAGGAAGCTTGATTACCAATGAATTTGTTTGCCTTTTTGGGATTTAGAAAAAGTGTTCTAAAAGGATGAGCATAGAATAGTCCGATAAAATCATCCAATAAAGACGTATTATTAGTCAAACTTCTCTATGTTAAACTGTGCTTCCTACACATTAGGTATTTACATGATTATTAGTCAACTCAACACTTTCCATGTCAGACACTATTTTAGCTGCTCTCATTCAGCAACGAACCATGCAAACTAAGTCTCTGTCATTATAGGGTATATATTTGGCCAGGAACTAGAGACAATAAACAAATAAATATACAAAAACGAAAAGAAGCAAACATTTATTGACTGCTTACCATGTGCCAGTTACAAGTGGTTTAGATATTGACCATTTACAACTCATCACAACCCTATGAGACCAGTACTTTTCTCCTCATTTTGAAGATAAAGAAATGGAGGCACCGAGAATTAGATAATTTGCTGTTTAGACATTAGATAATTTTCTGTTTAGACAATGGAAACTACATGATAAATCATTGAGAGCTGCATGAGTAGGTTCATGGATACGCCCCAAAATGATAAAGCTGGAAAATATAGAGCCTGCCTATATTTAAGCAACTCCCTCCCCATCTCTAGCATTCACTGAGCACCTACTGCGTGCCAAGAATCCCTCTAGGCTCTCGATACACGATTGTGAATGGGACAGTTCTATCTCCTGTCCTTACAGTTTCCTAAGGTATAGGCACACTTGAAAAATTAAGGCTTCTCCATAGCTCTGTGTCTTCTTTCAGGAGACAAAATCCCTCGAGACCTGTACCACATTTCCTCCAGTTTGAATTGACATTTAGTGCCACAATTACAAGAAAGTATCTGAGGTATAACTGAATCACTTTGCTGTACACCTCAAACTAACACCACATTGTAAATCAACTATATTCCAGTATAAAATAAAAATTAAATTTAAAAAAGTATCTGTGACTATTAAAAAAGCAAGAGGTTGCTGAACGAACATTGTGAGTTCATAACGCTACATCTAAAATCCTCAAATGTAAATGCATAAGTTTTAGGAGACCAACAAGTATTAACAAAGTAGGAGAAATATTACCTCACATCAGCCAAACAGCTCGATATGCTTCCATATTTTATCTTCTCTACTTAGGTAAATGTTTGCCATTTTCTATTTTTGCAACAACTCTCTCCTAGAGACCCTAAGCTCAGGGATACATAGCTTTCAAGTGACTTCAAGACTTAAGTTTTAGGGCACACCTCTCTCAGAAACAGAGAGTAAGGCATTGGGCTTTCTTTTCCACTTCCTTGGTACACAACTGGCTCAAGTGACCCTGAGACTTTTTCAAGGCAATAACTAGAGCCAACAATGACCTATGCTTTCACTGGGTGGCTGCTGGGAAAGGAGGCAAAAGAGACTTCTGACACAATGGAAAATCCTGTGTTCTTTCAAGACTACAAGCAGTTAACTTTTGGCAGCTTAGAGGGAACCAGAGTGGGTTTACCCGTTGCTTTATTCCCCCCTTAAGCCAGCAGGCAGCAGCTCCCAGTGGCCACCTCTGACTCAGTCCTCTATATACATGGGTGAGATTTCCTCTTCTCACCACTAATGTATCTCTTTCCTTTCCAAAGAAGAGGATACTCCAAAATACCAGGGTGTTCCCACCACCACAAATTTCAATATAATTTCATTGTGGGAACAAATGGTAACAAACACCATATGAGATCCATTCATGATGATATATTAATCTTCATTGGAAATGAACTGAGCATTTACTATTTATTCTCCATGGATACTGCAATTAAAACTTCAAAATGTAAAACCTAACGTAATTTCAAATATTTATAATAAAGTCATCCTTAAATATTTTCCTAGAGGCCTCAAGAGTAAGACTTGATTCAATCTTTCCAGAATGTTCTATAATAAAAAAGTTAATTTATATTCATTTTAAAAATAGTGCATCATTCACTACTACATACAAAATCAGTAAGTAACAAGGACCTACTGCATAGCACAGGGAAATCTACCTCTGCAAATGGCCTATATGGGAAAAGAATGTGCAAAAAAAATGGACAAACATATAACTAAATCACTTTGCTATATACCTGAAGCTAACGCAACACTGTAAGTCAACTACACTCCAATAAAATTTTTAAAAATAAGATTTAAAGAGAAAACAATAGTTTAGTCTTTAATAACTAGAGTTAATTAGTCTTGCAAGAAACCAGTGCTAATGATTTACAAACATCTTTCAGAATATAAGCTAATCATTCCTTAATACGGTGGTCTTAAAACTGAGGTATACTTTTTCCTACATGGCTGTCATCAGTGGCCATACACTGTGAAGGAGGCTTGTGTGACAAACTTGGCAGGGTTACAATCGTTTGCTTCTGGTGGTATCAGATACGGTTTGCCTGAGTACCTCTACTCCTACATAAATAGAACTATCCTAGCCAATTTCATTTCAGATTAAAACATCCTCTTCAAGAAGTTTTTCCAATAATAGCACAATTTTACAAATATAGATAATCTCAGTGCATGACACACAAACTAAAATGGGAAATTATTTAAATACTACAAATGGTAGAAATGGGAAGACTCATGGAATTCATCCAGTTCAATCCTGCTGTTTCCAAGAAGAGGACGCTCCAGCCTTAGAATTTCACTCTACACATTTTTTTTTTTTTTTTTTACTTCAGCTGCATAGTTTGCCCAAATTACTAAAAACACTAACTTTCAAATGGCATTCCTCTGGTTCTAGAGTTCATCAGGAGAATCTCAGGGGCCACTTTGGGGTCTCAGGGTTCTGGCTACTCATGTACTACTGTTTAACCAGATCAGGCCTTGTTTTATCCGTTTCATATCTGAAACAAAATTTCAATCTGGAGAAGGAATGCCACTGCTATAACAAAACTGGATGATCAGTGCTTTGGACACTTGAGTCAATTTGTTATTTTTGTATCTAGCACAAACTTAGATTTTTTTTTTCTTTTCATTCTAACAATCCCAATAGCATCTTAGGAGGTGAGGAAGTCAGAGGCAGTGGGGTAGTGTGGCCTTCAAAAAAACAAGAGGCTAACCAGGTTGTGGCTCCAACTGGAGGTGCATGAACCTGAGTTGTCATCATACACTTTCCAAACCAATCAACTACGAAATCAACATGAGCAGAGACATCAGGGCAGTACCACACATACTGCAGCTCCAAAGCACTGACGAAGGGGCCTTACTGACAAAAGATTCTGATCACTGCGCTCACTCTGGACCTGGAGCGAATAAACAGATCAACCTGATTTTGTTCAATTTTTTTCATTTTCTACAATCAGAAGTCATGATTGCAGTAGTAAATCCATGTCTCTACTTAACAGATGGCTCACATTTCAACCACCTAAATACACTGGAAGACAAAAGTTCTCACTAAAATTTGAAATATAGATTTTTCTCATTTTATTGGATGTTACCCCAAAAGTTATTAGGTGAAAACCAATTATTTATATTTTGTTTTTAAACACAGAATAATTTTGTTAAAGAAAGTAATGGCTGGAGAGTCTTTTTATTACTAGATTCAACTGAAGGCCTACAAAATATAAAATACAGTTGGGTTAATACTTACTTCCTTAGCAGACTTTTAAAATGTTTTTCAAAGACTTTTCAAAAAGTTTGAAAGACGTCAAATGATCTTTTAAAAGATCTAGAAACTGAGTACTGTAAAACAATATGCTGTACAGCAGAAATTGACAGAACAATGTCAATCAACTACAATAGAAACAATAAAAACCAAAAAATAAAAATAAAAAAATATATAAAACAATCTGAAGTGAATAGGTTAAAAATCTAAGTATAGAAAAAGGACATGTATTCTTATATCTATCTCTTGAAGACACGAGTAGCTAAAATATTCTCTTCTATGTTTTACTATTCTGAACTTCTTTAAAATACTCACAGTTACTTATCACTCCTCCCAGCGGATCGCCTTTAAAATCGAATTCAATATCCATATATTTGCCCTGCCAAAGAAAGACTTTGTTAAGTTTTCAAGTTCACCTCAAAATATTCAGTCAGTGTATCTTCTTAAAGCACAGCATACTAAGCCCTTTATACATCTGTTTAAATGTAATTAAGAAAGATAGTTTATATAACTGTGACACAAAACAATATGCCCCCATAAATAATTCATACTAAATACCCATTAGCTGGAAGTAAACATATCCCATTGCTAATGTAAGAATAGATTTTTTCAGCCATCATGATAACTTTTCCATTTCAGTTATGTGTTTCAAACCTCTCAAGGGTGTGTGTATTCAAGAATAAGAACAGGGAAAAATAAGTATTCCTGGCATATGTACTACCTGGGGCTATCAATTATTTCATTTTTATAAGCTAAGTATGTTTTAAGCCAAGGCTAGACTTTCCAAACACACTGGACAGTGAATATAATGGAACACTTCAAATTCTGTCTTTATATCTACTCAAACCAAATGCACAATTGTGTGGTGGGATCAACTCAGAATCAAAAGCTGATTATTATTACATTCTCTGGCTTTTGACCTAGATTATGCAGCAATATATAACCCATGTTCATATTATACTTTATAGATGGTACCTTAAACACACGTGGAGTCATACCATGATTTTTTAGAAAAAGGGTCTATGATTGTCTGGTTAAAGAGTAACAAGCCTAACAGAAGAACCCTGACAGCTGTTTTTTTGTTTGGAAAGGGGTATGTTGATCTAATAAGGAGTCTTTGGTTTTGTTTCATGTTCTACCTTAGGCAGATCGATGGTTTGTAAATCATTCTCCCAGAGAATTACTTTGATCCTGTTTTCAAAATAATGGTAAGGGAGAAGAAACACAATCACATGGCACACAATCCACAATGCCATTTGCGACTTTTTATTATCTTGTGCATGGCCCCGATTCTCCTTCATTGTCATGTGGGTCATCTGGCCTTTTTAAGTCTTCATTTAGTCATTAAGCAAATGTCTATCAAGCATTTGCTAGATAGTAATGTGGGCATAGCTCCCGCCCTCAAGGAACTTACAATCTGGGGGGGAAAATGAAACATCAACAGCACGTAAGCCTGTACGGGGATGCATCTCACAGTGGATCACGGTGCTGGGCACAAAGAACAGGGGGCAGAGGGGGGTGGGAAGTCTGCCTTTGCTTAAATGCAGAGAATCAGGAGAAGTTAGGCAGGCAAGGAGGTAGGTAGAGTATCAGGAAGGAGCAGGTATGAGACTGGTATCGGTGAGGACACTAAGGGAGGTCAGAGCACATCATGACACCAACATGTTCTCCTAACAGCAAAGCTTATCATTAAAGGTTCCTCAACAAGGATGCCATGATCAGACCTGCCTCTTTCCACTCTGGCTACTGTGGAATGGACTGGAATGGAGCTATCATATGTAGCTGACAGAGGTGGCAGCAATTCGGGAAGAAATGGTGGTGGCTTTTAGCAGGAGTGGCAAAAGAAGAAAGTAAACAGAGTTGAGAGCTACGCAGAGAGTCACAATGACAGGTTGCGGTTGGACTCAGAGGTAAGAAGTAAGGGGTCGAGAATTTGAAAGTACAAGAATGTGGCCCAGGCAACAGAGTCGACAGTGATGCCCTCCAGGATGGGAGGGGACCCTGGAGCTATGAAGGGGGAAGAAAGAATAATAGCTTCACTATAGAGTCAGTGGTTGGTCACACAAGAAGGGACAATTTTGATGGACGGTAGAACCTCGACACAGGAGGCAACAGGTGGGGCAGGTGAGTGTGGGACACGAAGAGTGTGGATACTAACATGGGGACAGGTGAGGCATCAGGAAACAGGGCCAGTTTGGTTTGAGAGCTTGGAGATGCTGATTTCTGTGAAGTAGGCATATCATCATCATCTGAGAGGGAAGGATGGGAGGTTTGAAGAAAGTAGAATAAACACTGCAGAAAAGGGAAAAGGAAGCCGACCTGGCTAACTCTTGAAGAGCACTGAGAACTCAGCTGATGCGGTACTGATGACTTCCTAGAAGCTTGGTTCAATAACCAACAGTTTCCTTTTATCTTGTAGGCAGTAAACAAAATAAAGTCTGAGACCCTGATCCTGCTACTCCAGGCCCCCCAGCTGGGGCCCAGACCCATCTTTTCAGGCTTTGGGGACATGGCTCCATTCCACAGAGCCTCTGGCCTGTCCCCGAACTCTGGTAAATGCAGGTCCACACTGGTTTCTCTCCTTGCTTTCTTCATGCTGTGCTGCCAGCTCCTCCTGCTCTCTACCTGATTCTGGCTTCTTTAATTTTACAAGCCCACTCAGGACTGTCCCCTGCCCCTGCCCCAGACTCCTCCTGCATTTCTATTCAGAGCTTTCATAACACGTCATCTGTACTTTTCATGGGGAGACTTACTAGTTTACGTGTCGTGTTATAATTATTTTTAGACATGCTCATTTTTCCTGACTAGTCTCTAAGCTTCTTAAAAATAGGTATTCAATCATCAATAAATGCTTCCTGAGTGTCCACCATGGCACCAACCCAGGGGCCACGCCAATGAACATGAGGCCAAGGTGCTCACTTCCACACTCCTGCTGTCTAGGGTCAAGGATGCTGTAAATGGGGGAAGTGAACACAGTAACTCCAGAGACTGGTAAACACCTAAAAGATGAAAACAGGATGATGTCACAGACTCTGCGAAAGGCATCATGGATGTTCCCAGGCCAGGAATCAAACCTGCATCACAGCAGTGACAGCACTGTATCCTTCACCGCCAGGCCACCAGGGACTCCGGTGAGTCTCTTTCTTAATAGAAGCTCAATACGTCAAATCAGAGTGCTGGGGGAGCAGCACTGGAGGGCCCCTCCATGGGAACACTGGTCCGCACTGTCAGCCACTATGACATGTGTAACTAGGCCATCACAGGGTCCACCAGATTTCTCATTGCAGAGATCCAGACGTTTATTCTGGGTTAACCAGTCAAACACAGTCGAAGGAAATGTAATTTCCCTGGAGTCATAAACCTCTGTTATATATACAGTAGTAATTTTAAATAGAGTAGAGTCCTACTATAATATTTTAACACAGACTTGAGTATACCTGGTCAAAGTCACAGATCACAAAGCAGAGAAATGACTAAAAACAGGACATGAAATGATTTAGCTTATAATCAAGTATTAATCTCATATCTTAATACCTGTGTTATGATAGGGTTTCTCTCAAGTTCCTTAAAAGCCAAATCACCTGCCAAGCCTTTCACTAGCTTTTATAGTATCTTTTAAGTACTGATGATTCTTTAAGCAATATGGTTCTCTACAGTTTTATGGTCTACAGACTTAATATATTTGAAAATATTTTTTGAAGTGTGTGTATGTGTGATCTGCCAAAAACAAAATTAAAATCTCTATCCTATAAAGAAGCTTAATCTATTGGAATAACTTCTATCTGCCCACACTTTGCACCTAATTCTATTTATGTAATGAGATTGGCCATTTTACCACAAAAGGAAAAGGCATGGCTCAAATCAGTTTTAACAACTTAAAGGGCTAATCGAGTGGAAAAAATTCAGTGCCTTGGAATTAGGAACCTTAGCCTTCCACTTTCCAAGCTATCAAACTATCTTCCACCTGAGGTCATTCTCATGCCTTAGGCACTAGATAATTCTAATGAGAGAAAACAAAGGGGGGGGGCTAAAAGAAGCTGGGGGGTGAGAGGTGTGGGGGGTGTGCAGGAAGGGTCTCTGGGGGGAGGCACAGAAGATCATCTATAATGGTCCCCAGTAAAGTGTATGAGAAGACATTTTATCAAGTAGATGATCCCTTATTATAAAATTTATAAAACAGGTTAAATTATAGAAAAAAGGAACCAATTTCAAAATGCCACCATCACACTCAACATATTTTCCCCAGCTGCCTCTAGGCAGTGTCTATGTCTCTGCAAAGACCAGAAGCAGGAAGGAAGGCAGCACAGCTGGAGAGACCCCAGGCCGAATGTGCAGAGTGCCTGCTGGAGAGTGATGGGAGAAGAGGCTGGGAAGGTTTCTATTAGTGGAATTAGCATTTTCCAACTCAGCCAGACTCAAAACACCAATCAGCCTCAATTTTTACTAGTCAGTCCTCCCCCTACCGTCCATTACTTGCCAAACTTCCTGGTCTTAACTCTATAATGTTTTAAAATATACCTCCATCCTTTCTGGCCCCCTTGAAGAAAGGACAAGAGCTGCAGCATATACTAACTTGATGCCTAGTTTACCCTTCTTCCTACTTAATTTCTGTGTCTTAACTATGACTTCTAAATACCCAAATTCACATTAGTAAAGAGTTAGCCTCATTTAAATTGCTCATGGGAGTTCCCTTAATGCTCAGCGGGTTAAGGATCCAGCATTAAGTCCCTGATGTGGCTCTGGTTACAGCTGTAACATGGGTTCCATGCCTGGCCCAGGAACTGCCACATGCCGTGGCCAAAAAATAAATAAATAAAAATTTATAAATAAACTGCTCATGGAATTTTATGATAGCAAATATGAAAAATAACAACTTGTCATTCCAAGAAGAATTAAAAAGGAAAATTTCAGAAAGCAAAAAAAGTCCTCATTGAACTTCTGGCCTATGTCTCAATAGGGATGGTGTTTCTTATTTTTTCAATGTGTGTATTAAGAAATGTTATACATCTACGGGTTGTTTAAATATACATGAACTAAATATTAGTGTTAACACTTATGCTTATACAAATACTTACAAATCTAGAAGAGTTGTCATTCCTTACAGTCTTGGCGTTTCCAAAAGCTGGTAGGAAAGAAACAGATGTGTGGTCAAAAGGGACAGAAAAATAGTTTCAGGCCAAAAGATAAAATAAATGTATTATTTGACATCTATAAATCCTAGAAATGTTAACTTGGAGCAATGACATTTCTGTCCAGAATTTCCATAGAATCCACTTAACACCAGTCTTAACAGCTGCTAAAGCTTCCATGTTTCCCTATAAATTCACAGAAAAGGGATCATTCCTAGGATTCACAGAATTTTTTTTAAGTACCACTGTAAACTCAATCTTGTCCAATTCAATTCCTTTTAACTGTTTGGACAGGAGTCAATGGAATGGCTGGCAAACAGGGCTTCTGTGCTCTTCTGCCATTATTACCAGTGAACAAGGTGATTCAGAGATGACCACTTAATATGATCAAACGTTTTCTAAAATGCAATGGATGAGGTTTCCAGGTAGAAAAAGGGATGAGAAAATTTAAATTAACTCTGAAACTAAAACTATTTAAATGTAATTAAATACATAACTCAAATACAGACAGAGTAAGAGATTCTGGAAACTACCATCTAAAAATGTCACATAGTTTCATTAGTGTATGTCCATCAGACCTAAGTGAAGCTTTCCAAAAAATAAAAACAAACACATTCACCCACAATGCAAAATCCAAGTCTGTCCCAATCAGCTGCTTGGAGGAGCTGGAATTCACCACAGGACTCCTTGCAAATGAAAGCACCTAAGAACCACAGGGATGACACTGCCCATGCACAGAATGCTCCTGTTTGACACAGGTATTTATTTCAGTGTCCTAAGGTAAAAGGATGACTTCACCAAGCTTACGCACAAGGCAGGAGCAAATCAACCTAAGCCATGGTGGTAGGGAATTCCTTGGAATAAATATAAATCAGTTAAGCAGAGGGGATCCTTGTGTGATGCTCCAAAGCCCAGTAGTGCACCTCACACTTTAATGTGTAAACCAAGCACCTGAAGATCAGGTTCAAGTGAAAACTTTGGTTCAGTGAGTCTAGGGATGGGTATGAAATTCTGATTTTCTACCAATACCCTCCCCACCCCATCTCAGGCTGTCCTGGGAGCTGTGGGACACAGTATAGCTGGCAACACCTGAGAGTGATGCATGATGATGTGGCCAAAAGAAATCAATCTTTAGATTAAGAGGCCGGGCATCAAACCCCTGGAAGCCTCTGCAACTTCATTAAATTAAACAGAGGAAAGAAGATTAGGGTAACAAGAGCTCAAATGACTACTACTGGCCCAAAGCTGGTCCAAGTTTTGGAAGCAATCACCTGATCAAGGTATGAAACGCTCACTTTGGATATTCAGTAGCCAAACCTGCTGAGTTATATTTCATGGGAGCTGGTATTTTTATTTTTGATTGTAAAAAAAAAAAAAGGGGGGGGGGATTCCTGCTCAGTTAAGAGAAAATGCACAAAATCAACACAGGGCAAGTTCTTTGATTCAGAGATTCTACTTGGAATGGATGTGGTCTGGTAGATCTCTGACACAGCGTTCTCTCTTCAAGAGAAAAGAAGCTGAGATATGAAATAAGGAAAACTGCACATGGGAAATACTCAAATACTTGCTGAAGAGGTTCACATCCTTATCACACATCCACCACCAGCTAAAGGGCTTTTTCATTTTTGCTTTTTAGGGCCACACCCTCAACATAAGTTCTCAGGCTAGAGGTTGAATTGGAGCTGCAGCTGCCAAGCGGCCTACACCACAGCCACAGCAAAGCCAGATCTGAGCTGCATTTGTGACCTACACCACAGCTCACAGCAGTGCCAGATCCTTGCCCACTAAGCAAGGACAGGCATCAAATCGGCATCCTCACGGATACTAATCAGGTTCATTGCTGCTGAGCCACAACAGGAACTCCACTTAAAGAGCTTTAACAAGTGCAATTCTGATTATCTTGAGTGTTGACCTAGTCATCATGAAGACCATGACATTTTTCGTGTTTTCACAAGCTAGATCTTTGTGGTGGGTATGAAAATGCAGGGGTGCCAAGTTAACTAATTTGCATAGCCCCAAAGTCCAGCTCAAGATGCTGATACATAAAGGAGAGTTTATTGCGGCTTGAAGGTCAAGGGCAAGTCAAGGAATTGCTTCAAAAAAACTTTATTCAGGGCACCATTCGCAAGCTATAAACCATCTTTTCATCAAACAAATCTGAGTTGCACATTACAAAACACTGAGGTCTTTTATTGTGAGCCACAGAATCAAAAACAAGTGTTCCATTATAGAACACTTGAGACACATTCCTCAATTGTTTTTTTAAGTTCATTGTTCTAAACGTTCATTTACAGTAGCAGCTCCAGTTAAAAAGTAAAGCATTCCCATAAAAGATAATACATGCCCACAGTAGACATTTCTTCCATTTCCTGCACTAGGGCCTAGTTTCAAATACCACTGAATAAAGGGCCAGATTCTAATCACATATGCAAGCTATAGCATTCCACGGTGTTTCTGCTTTAGAGCACAGCATTCTTAGAATAAGTATCTACAGAAATACAACACATATAACTTAAAAGCAAAAGACAGGAAACAAAAAGTCAAATATTGGAATAATAAGATGGAGCTAGAACACTTTCTATATCAGCTTCCTTATTTGTTAAGGCACTGAAGGGGAAGAAAGATCTGTAGCAATATAATGCTGCTTTGGCCTTTGCTTCTCACAAGCAAAGTATTGTCATGAATCTTATTTCACTATCTAGGGGATAAAGATGCATGGTGTCTCTTTGCAATAAAGTGGAAGGAGAAGCTAGGCCTGAGTAATGAAGACAATGGGCAGGGTTCTGCCCCTCCATACTGAGGGGGTGGGGGGGGGGGCTGCTCACCCACCCCGAAGCAACTCTGCTTTAATCCATGTTAAACCTTGTCCTTCCATGACTTTGAACAAAAGGCTTAAACCAAACTACTCTTCTAGACCAGACATTCTGATCAGGGGCAGTCTTGTCCCCTGTGAGACATTTTCAGTGGTAAAAGCTAGAGGCAGGGTGCTGTTGGGACCCAGTGGTTAAGGGCCAGGGATGCTGATAAACATCCTACAATGCACAGGCCAGCTCTCCACAGCAAAGACTTGCCCAGTGCAAAATGTCAACAGCACCAAGGTTAGGAAACGTACCTGAGCCCAACAGCTGTGTTAAATGACAAGAAGGGCATGCTTACAATATAAAGCAATGAAGAGGGTTTTTCATCAACAGGGAAAGGCTTTGATTTACTGTTTCCAATATTTTGCCCTACCCCTAAGTAAGAGTATTTGGAAGCGGGGTCTCTGGGAGGTAATTAGATGAGATCATGAGCCAGCGCCCACTCACCCATCATCCTCCTCCTCCAAACACATCCTCACACAGAGAAAAGGTCATGTGTGAGCATGCAGCAAGATGGTAGCTGCCTACAAGCCAAGAGGCCTCAGAAGCAAGCCTACCTTGCCAGCAGGTGACCATAGACTTCTGAGCCTCCAGAAGTGTGAAAAAACTAATTTCTGGGAGTTCCCTTGGTGGCTCAGCAGTTAACAAACCCAACTAGGAGGCATGAGGATGCAGGTTCAATCCCTGGCCTTACTCAGTGGGTTAGGGATCCAGCGTTGCTGTGGCTGTGGTATAGGCTGGAAGCTGTAGCTTTGATTGGACCCCTAGCCTGGGAAGCTCCATATGCCATGGGTGCGGCCCTAAAAAGAAACAAACAAGCAAACAAACAAACAAATTTCTGTTGTTTAAGCCACCCAGGCTATATGAAACTTTGTTATGGCAGCCCAAGCTGACGAACACAAATGGCCAACCACAGAATTTGAGCTCTACAGTCAGGTTTAGGCTTCGTGTAACCCCAGGAAAAAACAACAACAACAACAAAAAACTGGTCCTTAATGTTTCTCTGGCATAGCCTTGCTTGTCCTGACAACAGAAATACCCAGCCATGGGTATTATCCTGAATGACAAAACAGCACTGTACTCACAGAGCTCTTCTCCACTGAGTTTTTCCTAACCATCAAGTCAAATGCAAATATCAGTTGATTATTATAAGCAAAATGTTAAGTAATTCAAATACAAATGGAAAGGGGAAAAAGGGATTGCAAATGGAAAAGCTCCTTCTGCACAAGTAAAGCATTCCCTCCTTCAAGCGTGTGAAGCCCAGAGATCCTAGGGCGCCGCCACCTGGCTCAGCAGGTATGGGCTGACTGTCCTCCTCCCTCTGCCCCCTCCAGCCCACCTCCCAGCCCACCAGGCACCTGAGTGCCCTGAAATCGTGAGTTACAAGTTATCATTCCAGTCACACTGACTCAAGGCACACAGACAGTCCTACCTTCCAGGACAGGGTTGGACTGTAAAAGCTGTTCTTTGACTTGATTCACTTCTGCTCCCTTTCCGCAAACAGCCGCTACATAGGACATAACAAGCTTGCTGGCCTCTGTGGAAGAAAACAATCCATATTTATAAAGAAATAGAATATTTTTAAATTTGGGGGGTAGGAGATTTGGGGGAGATGACCCACTGAGAGTCTTTTCGGATGCCTTCACTCCCGGAAGCAAATGTTTTGGAAACTTAAAAATATTCACACAACAAATCCAACTAGGAACCATGAGGTTGCGGGTTTGATTCCTGGCCTCGCTCAGTGGGTCAAGGATCCAGTGCTGCCGTGAGCTGTAGTGTAGATCGCAGACACGGCTCGGATCCTGCGTTGCTGTGGCTCTGGCGTAGCCCGGGGGCAAGAGCATCGATTAGACCCCTAGCCTGGGAACCTCCATATGCCACGGGTGCAGCCCTAAAAAGACAGAAGACAAAAAAAAAGAAAAAAAAATTCATGCTTTTTATTCAAGTGTGTCATTAATTCAGATATAACAGGATTTGTGTGCTTAAAGGTTGTCACTGGGTTGCTAAAAAAGTGGCTGAATAAACATAGCCAGTAAAATCTGAGAACTATCTGAAAGCAATTATTTGTATACAATTACTATATTGCTCACGGATGATTCAAGTCAAAATGAACTTGATAACCCAGATGTCTTTACCAAACATATTTTTTAAATTTAAGAAGATGTGGTACATACACACAATGGAATATTACTCAGCCATTAAAAGGAAACAAGTAACGGCATGTGCAGCAACATGGATGGACCTAGAAATTACCATGCTAAGTGAAGACAGTCAGACAATGAGACAACAACATCAAATGCTATCACTCACATGTGGAATCTAAAAAAAGGACACAATGAACTTCTTTGCAGAACAGATACTGACTCACAGACTGAAAAATTTACAGTTTCCAAATGAGACAGGTTGGGGGTGGGGGGAATGTACTGAGGGTTTGGGATGGACATGCTGTAAAATTTGGTTGTGATAACTGTTGTACACCTATAAATGTAATAAAATTCATTAATAAAAGAACTGCCCTTCCTCAAAAATATGTTCTAAATAGAACTGATCTGATTACAGTCAGATTAATCACTCTTCAAATTGATTAAAAAACCAAGCAACTAACCTAAGGATTTTGAACACAAGAAATACAGAAATTCCAGGGCAACTTCTCATTGTTTTCGTAGGCTTCATTAGTAGAAAGTTCACTGCTAAAAGAAGCAGGCCACCTGAGGCAAGAATTCACAGCTCAAACTTGTAAGCTGGGTCAAATTTGGTTTTGGTGGCTTCATCCTTCTCCTATCAGTAGTAACCGCGTATCTGCTCTCAGCATCTGCTTCCTAAGAACCTGACCCTTTTAAGACTAAGTCCCAAGGAACGATAATAAGATTTTCAGGGGAACTGAAGCCCAAAATCAAGTGACCCTGGGGCCATAGTGAATTAGATGAAGTGGAACAGGTTTCCCTTTGAAATGGCCTCTTAGAACATGTGCATGGTGGAACTCAACAAAGATCCAGAATGCAGCATTTTCCAAACTTACTTGGTATAGCATGTGCTTCTCATTGAACTGTCCTAGTTCTAATGTTCCGTAATCAGGATCTGGGAAAGACTCAGCTATTAAACAGGGGCCAGAATTAAACATGGGTCCACGCCTGGGCAGTCAAGGTAAGAAAGCCAGTCTCCCCAAATCTTGCTTTCTTGCAAGTCTCTGCTCTGGTGCCACTGTCCGAGAGGAGGAGAGCCTTCCCCAAGTGTGAGTGGCAGTACCCCATCTATGGGTGTAAGGGGACAAATCTCAATGCTGTTGTTTCCCCTGGGGAGACCTGCCAAGGCTTCCAGCCCATTTCCCACCACTGAGGAAATAACAAATGAACAACTGGAATGCAACCCTGCGTGTATGACCCAGAGCGTGCCTCAGGGCCTATCAACAACCCAGAAGCATCAACTAAGAACGAGAGCTACTGAGTACGGACAATCTATGCAGGTCCCATAAAGTTTTCTAGGAAATACTAACAAACATGGTTCAGAAGAAACAGGTGATCTCATGGAGCCCTGAGAACTGTGGTGGGAGGCTGGGTACTTCTTCAAAGGTTGGAATTAAGTCTCCCTCCGTTTGCCTTATTATTATTATTATTTTTTTTTTTTTGTAACGGCAATGAGTCCAAAAAGATTCTCTGATGGTCTGTGATGGCTGATTTCTGCTGTCTCCTTTTAAAGACTGTAAGAAAGAAACATCAGTCTCTTCATCTTTGCAATCCTCCTCCTCCAAAGGGCACTGTCTCTTAACACATCCTCCATTGTGCAAAGTTCCTGAACTACATATTCCATTGTTCTCAGGATTTAACTGTCTAAAGGCTGGTGAACTGTGTGGACATACCTCTGATTTGGATATTTATTCATTTATTTTGCTTTTTAGGGCCGCACCCGCGGCACATGGAGATTCCCAGGGTCGGGGTCCAATCGGAGCTACAGCTGCCAGCCTACGCCACAGCCACAGCAACGCAGGATCCGAGCCGCATCTGTAACCTACACCACAGCTCACGGCAACACCAGATCCTTAACCCAATGAGCGAGGGCCAGGGATAGAACCCACAACCTCATGGTTCCTAGTCAGATTCGTTTCTGCTGGGCCACAATGGGAACTCCATGGACAAAGAGTTTATATGCTATTAACATTTCATTTGACCTCTTGGTGCACCAGTCCAAACTAGAACTCTTCCTCCATCACTCAGGGATTCTTTGTTTCTAGGCTCTCTGGCTTTCAAGTTCAGGTGAGGCTGCCCTCCAGCAAATTCCTGACATCTTGTGCCGTCTGGTCTCCAACTACAGGCCAACTCTCTTGAATCGCCCCATGCATTCCAACCCCCAGTTTGTCCTCTGAAACAACTCAACTCCAGGCTTCTTTTCTCATCATCCTGCTTCCTCAGCAGTACTATTATTTGCTCCCTATCCCCACTTACACTCTCACGTGTATTATGTATTTTCCTTTTCCTTAACAGGAATTTCTGGTGTTTCTACGGATCATACTATTAGAAGAGCAGAAGCATTTATACAGTAGAATAATATCTACTGTATATTATTATGTAATACATAATCATATAAATTCATATACAATAATAATCTTTAAGAAAGCACTGTGATATAACTATCTGGAGCAAAATAACTGCTCCAGATAGTGGAAAACACACACACACACACACACACACACACACACACACACGTATTTTAGATAGAAAGGTTAAGTTTTCTTTTAGGTAAAGTGACAAGAAATATTCAAAGTCCAGGCCAAGCTATTCTGCTTATTCCAGTGATGATAGAACAATAGTTTTTAACTATACTTCAAAAACCCCTATTACTAAGTCGTTACTATTCAGTTATTACTATTCAGATTCTTAACTATCTTCGAGAATTCTGTTACTGGGCTCATTTTACTAATTCATTTTTGGAAGCTGGGATTAAGGGTAATTTTCTCCAAACAAAGTCTCATTGTCTAAAAGAGACAGCTCTTATGATTTTTGTTTCCTGACATGAAGACTTGGTCTTTAATTCAAGTAGTTCATGAAATAGTCACTGCCTTAGAGAAAATAAGCAAACCTGCAAGGACAAGTTGCAAGGTCCAACATAGTTTAGAGGACTGTTTTCATTATATTTCATCATGCTAAAACCAGGAAATAACAATTATCCCATGAGGCTTTCTGCTTCATTTCCTTTGGCTCTTCGGGGCTAAAGTTCAAATAAATGTGGAACTTTATTCAAATGTTTGGATATGTATCCAAATCAAAACTGTATGTAATAACCTTATGAATGAAAAATATTATATTTTGGGGAGAACTAAGAATTAAATTATCATAGCCCATATTGCAAATCATGTTTTGACTATCTAGCTGAATCATGGTGGCTATCACAGGGACCAACTAAGCATGACCTTGGCAAGCACAGCATAAAAACAAAGCATAAGCATTTTCCAAAGCAATACTTCTGAGTAGACTGAATATATTAATTCATTAACCATAGTCTCAATGACAATGTGTTGCATGTTTGTTGTAAAAATATAAAAAGGTTCTATTTAAGACAAAAAGATGTATTCTTCACATGTACTCAAAATTGTGAAAAGCACTGCCACTTTAGACATGAGAATACAGGCATTTAAAATTGGCAAAACTGGAATTCCCATCGTGGCGCAGTGGAAATGAATCCAATTAGGAATCACGAGGTTGCGGGTTAGATCTCTGGCCTCGCTCAGTGGGTTAAGGATCCAGCGTTGCTGTGAGCTGTGGTATAGGCTGCAGATGAGGCTGGGATCTGGAGTTGCTCTGGCTGTGACGTAGGCTGGCAGCTGTAGCTCCAACTGGACTCCTAGCCTGGGAACCTCCATATGCCGTGGGTGCAGCCTTATAAAGCAAAAATAAAATAAAATTGGCAAAACATAACAGTGTTGCTTAAAACTGATTCTCACCTCAACATTTTCTCTAACTCATAGATACTTTACATAGGTAGATTTATGTACACATATATGATTGAATGTAGCTTGAATCCTAAAATTCACTGAGTTGGACAAACAAAATATGAAGTGTTTGAAGTCAAAATATCTTCTCCCCAGGAAAGAGAACATCTGGGGCTTAAAAGATATTCTGCACCAATGGACAAATGGCCTATAACAAAACTTTTCTAGATCAAACTATCTAGATCAGAATTCACTTCTACAAGAATGGAAAGGGGCTGTAAATAATTGTTTATGATTCTGGGGACTTTAAATTCCTGTTAAGGCATGAATGATAATTTAACTCTGAATACTCTGGTACCTTGCACTGGGTTGTGAATAATATCTACTGTATATTATTATGTAATACATAATCATATAAATTCATATACAATAATAATCTTTATTTAAGAAAGCACTGTGATATAACAATAGGTAGATGAGAAAGGGAAAACAATGAAAGACATGTGCAACTATGAGGACAAAAGGATGGGAATCTCACGGACAGATATTAAAACCTATGCCTATAATTAAGCAGGCTCCACACGGATTCAATCACTGTGTCAGGAAAGAAATGGTATGAACATAAACAAGGCTTTTTTTTGACTTTTTCCTTAGAGCTAATAAATTTATGCAGGAGTTGCCAAGTATCTATGCATGCACTCATAGATACAAGTAATATCATGTGTCATATATATATCATATGAACCATGTTATATAGCATAGAGAGAGAGCCAGACATTTATACACACAGATACTGATACATTTATCTACTTCTATTTCTCTCCAGCTCCTTGATGAAGATACCCAAGGTTTTCTAGGGACGAGCTTTCTGGTGGTCCAGTGACCTAAGAAGTAAGACTGCCTAAATCAAGCCAGCTGAGTTTGTGAACAATGAAACAAGGACTCTGCAACATTGAGGAACACTCTTTAGCAGTCTTGGTTCTGCAGTGCTGCAAAACAGCCCAGCTGCAGCACATCCAAACTGACTGGACAGGCAGCTGTGAACTGCCCCAATTATGGCACAAAAAGCATGGATCTTGCACTGAGAAACACAGCCTTTGCTCCAAGAGGAATCATGACTGGCAATGTTTTCATTGAAATACAACTATATAGAAGTTGTCCTGCTTCTGAAAGTTGGCCACAAAAATCTCTGCTAATTCATATAAAACATGTGAGTCAAGAGAGGCCTTTCTACAGGAGGAAGAAACAAAAGCAAAGCTCATTACATTCTGGCCTTGAGCTTGCTTAGCTATATTGCTTCACTGTGGATATACTCAGTGTTGTAAAACGCTCATGGATGTTTAGGCTACAGTAAGTCACTGACATCTCTGTCGCTGACAGAGTCAGAAAACTATCACAGATGTAAAGCAGTACCAGGTCATCTGGGGTTCAGAACCAAGGGTCTTAATGAGCAAGGCAGGCTTCATAACTCTTTTAGCAGATGGCTGCGGAGTTCCCAGAAACTGATGTAACTGTAAAATTAGAAACCAAATAATTTATAATGCTTTCTTATATCAGGATCATCTTCTCAGGCCCACAGTTTACTCTGATGTCCTTGGAAAAATGCAGTTATGATGGTTCCCTCATGTTCTGCCTCCCTGCCTTTATCAGTGCTTGAAATGGTTCTCCACAAACTATTTGTATTCAGGGTAGTGACTTGTGAGTTCACTGCCTAGAAATAGTTAGGCACTTTTTATGAGACATGATGAATTTTTTATTCAGCACAGCAGTAATAAATTAAATAGGACCCCAAAGGATTCAAAGAGTTCACGGTCTCCCTGAGTGCCGTTATACAAGCCTACGGTGTAAGAACGTCTCCAGTGTTTAAGACCAGTAACATCATCATCTGCCAAGGGGGGTTTACAACCTCATTAACTTAATTACTTCTTATAAAATGAGCCCTCTGATACTCCATGGTGGTTCTGTACACACTACTGAGTAAAGACTCTCACTGAAAAGAAATACTGTATGTGCGTACACAGCATATTCTAGGCCCTCGATAAATGTTTGTTCTCTTCTTCTTTCATTCATTCATTCACAAACACAAAAAGGCAAATAACTACATGTACTCAAAAGCAATTTTAGGGACTAAGATAATGTGACATTTCAAAAATGGCCTGGTATTCCTCTTCCCCGCAGAATTGAGATTAAAATTCTCTTGAAATTCCTCACACACACTGTGCTGCAATCTCTGTTATTTTCCATCATTTCCTTTTCTCATAAAAAAATCTCCATGAAAAAAAGGCATTAAACAACACAAAGTCTATGGTTTACTCAAAGCCACAGTCTAATGACAAGGAAAATCTTAGTACAATTTGAAACAATTTTTTTTTTGGTCTTTTTAGGGCCACATCTGCAGCACTTGGAAGTTCCCAGGCTAGGGGACAAACCAGCTGGCCTACATCACTGCCACAGCAATGCCAGATTTGAGCCACATTTGCAACCTACACCACAGCTCACTACAATGCCAGATCCTTAACCCAATGAGGGAGGCCAGAGATCGAACCTGCATCTTCATGGATACTAGCTGGTTCCATTACTGCTGAGCCATAATGGAACTCCTTGAAACAATTTTTTGTACCACGGCTTTCAAGAAAAAAGACAAGTAGAAGTTGGGATATGTAAGCAAAACACAAAATGCCTCTATGGGGATGGAGAGGAAGGAGAGGCAGTTGGGAATCTATAAATGAAAAGGAAGAGCAGCTACCAAAGAGTGTAGCTGAGTGGATATTTTAAAACAGCAGCTCTCAGGAGTGGTGTCCAACACCCAGCACCGGGAGTTTTAGTGTCAGTGCACAACCAAAGCATCAAGAGATCCAGGAAGCACCACAGCTCAAAAATTAGACAAACGTGGGAGGGGTTAGGGAGAGGGATGGACTGGGAGTTTGGGGTTGTAGATGCAAAGTATTACATTTAGAACGGATAAGCAATGCAGTCCTACTGTATAGCACAGGGAACTATATCCAATCTCCTAGGAAGACCACAATGAATAAGAATGTATATATACGTATGACTGAGTCACTTTGCCGGACAGCAGAAATTGGCACAACACTGTAAATCAACTATTCTTTAATTTAAAAAAATTTCTTATTAAAAAAAAAAACAAAACACAAATGCTTCAAGTGACTTCTAGACAATGCTACTCAAAGTATGGTCCAAAGACCAGAACTACTCAAGAGTTGGTTGGTCCATAGCCCACTACTGGTCTGTCTACATCTGGGAGGAGGTTTTGAGAGGGGTTTTGTAGCAATTTGGTAGTTTACTTTGTCTGTTGAAACTAAAACCAAAAATCAGGGGCTGAATTTTCTATGAATTCTTGTATTTTATTTTTCTGGTACTGTTCAGCAACAAACTGGATCCACCTGAAATCCTGTCATCATCCCTGGATTTCATCCTTCCTAGGATCTTCTCCTTCTCAGTGAGTTGTAAACCCCCTGCTTCCTCCCAGAGCAGGGGGTGGGAGGGGGGAGGATAGAGGGAAGTAGAACCTGGTGATCCCAGTGGAAGGTTTGAGAAGTACTGCTCTGGGGTGTTGGTGGTACCCTCCTCCAGCCTCCTGCCTAAAGCAGCCCCTGACCTTGTGTGCTGTAAACAGAGCTTCCTACCAGAGGGGAGGCACTGACCCCATGAAGCAGCTGTCCATTCTTCAGCTGATGACAGAGGGCAAAGGGATACTAGGAAGGACAAAATCCAGGGATGATGACAGGATTTCAAGTGGTGAATGGGACACCGAAACCAAGAGAAGTTATTGAGTAGCAAAATATCAAGAAGAAGAAGAAGAAAAAAGAAAAATATCAAGAGAAGAGAAAAATATAGAAAAGAAGAATGAATGCCATGTGCCACAAGATTTCCACCAGAGGAATAAGGTGTTTTTGTTTTTCTCAGAAAAGAATGAACGCCTACCCTGTGAAACAGTAACAGCAACCTCCTCTCAGTTTTTCAATAAGGAAGGTATGAGAGTCCACCGGGAGATGGAGGAAGCAGGGTAGCTGACAACTCCCTGAGAAGGAGAAGGTCATATACTAACATGGTTAATGAGCGGGGTGTGCTGTCTTCTTGGAACATATGTTCCAGAGGAGATGAAGAACTGGCCAAAAACCAATCAAACCAGTGACCACAACCCACTTCTGATGACTCACTTAGGAACAAACTGAAATAATCAGACACTCAAGAGAAAAAAAAAAATCTTTAGGCATGACGAAGAATGAGTAAAAATCTAAAAAAATTAATAGGCTTAGGAATATTTTCATCTCTTCCTTCTGCTTACATAAATGAAAGACATATGAAATGAACACGCTGGTAAGTACAGTCAAAAGGATTGGGGTGGGGGCAGGCAGCATGAGACACATTACAAATGACTTCTGACAACGGACATGGTTTTTAGCTCGCCTTGCTACCATCTTCAATGGTCACTCTGGAAACAAGAAGCTGTACTGCTTCTAAGAATTAAATCCTGTTTCATGAGAAAGAACAGGTTAGTGACAGAGAAGGATCAAAATCTTTCTCCCCAAATACCAATGTCCTCTTAAAGTTCTTACTGGAGGAGTTCCCGTCATGGCGCAGTGGTTAACGAATCCGACTAGGAACCATGAGGTTGCGTGTTCGATCCCTGCCCTTGCTCAATGGGTTAACGACCCGGCGTTGCCATGAGCTGTGGTGTAGGTCGCAGACCCAGCTCAGATCCTGCGTTGCTGTGGCTCTGGCGTAGGCCGGTGGCTACAGCTCTGATTAGACCCCTGGCCTGGGAACCTCCATATGCTGCAGAAGCGGCCCTAGAAATGGCAAAAAGACAAAAAAAAAAAAAAAAGTTCTTACTGGAAAGAAAGAGTTCTAATCAGCCAAAGATATCACAAATTTCTGAGCAAAGAGAAGTAAGAGCCCATACCCAGAGTTCAAATGAATAATCTCAAAAAGGGATGGGACAGAGTTCCCGAGTGGCTCAGTGGGTTAAAGATCTGGTGCTGTGGCACAGGTTCAATCCCTGGACTAGAAAATTCTGCATGCTGCAGGTGCAGGAAAAAAAAAAATTAAGAAATAAAATTAAAAGATGTGGTAAACACTATATAATGACACTGAGTTTACACAATAATGAGCAAGTTTTTTTCATGAAAAGTAGCATGAGCTGCCATTAGAAGAGGAGGGGAAGGTGCAAAAGAAGGTCGGGGCTCCACCAAGCAGAACTTTGTGTAACAGGCCAACTGGGTTTGGCTAATATTTTAATGCAATGGAAACCATTTAGAAAATTATATAAAAAAATCTTGAGGGAAACAAAAACAGAAAAACAATATACCAAAACTCATGAGATGTAGCAAAAGAAGTTCCAAGAGGAAAGTCCATAGCTATAAATGTATACAGCAAGGATAAAAAAAAAAGATCTCTAATATCACTCCTCAAAAACAAATAAACAAACAAACAAACAAAACAAAAAAAGAACACGTTAAGCCCAACCTTAGCAGAAGATACAGTTTTTTGAGGAAATAATTAAGATTAAAGCAGAAATAAATGAAACAGAGAATAGGAAAGCAATAGAGAAGATAAACAAAATTGAGTCAGATCTTTGGAAAAGAAAAAACCAAACTGATAAACCTATAGCTAGATTAACCCAGAAAAAAAAAAAGAGAACTTAAATAAATAAACTTATAAATGAAAGAGGATATATTCAACAAATACCACAGAAATAAAGGATCCTAAGAGACTATTCTGAACAATTACAGGCCAACAAATTAGACAACCTAGAAGAAACAGGTAAGTTCCTAGAATCAAGAAGAAACAGAAAATCTGAACAGGCCAATTACTACTAAAGAGAATGAATCAGCAATCAAAAGCCTCCCAAAAAGAAAAACCTAGGACCAGATCTGTCTCAAATTCTTGTAAAAAAAAAAAAAAAAAAAAAAAAAAAAGAAGGAACACTTCCAAACTCATTTTACAAGGCCAGCATTACTCTAACACCAAAGCCATATAAGGATACTACAATAAAAGAAAACTATAGGTCAATATCTTTGACGACCATAAGTGCCAAAATTCTCAACAAAACACTAGCAAACTGAATTCACCAGCACATTAAAAGGATCATACACCATGATCAAGTGAGATCCATCCTTGGAATGCAAGGATGGTCCAACATATGTAAATCAATAAATGTGATACATCACATTTAATACATACATCACATCCTCATAAAATAAAAGATTAAAATCGTATGATCATCTCAAATAGATCCAGAAAAAGTATGACAAACTTAAATATCTTTTCATGATAAAAACTCTCAACGGATTGGGTAAAGAAGGAGTGTGCCTCAACATAACAAAGATCATAAGTGATGAGCACGCAACTGACATCACACTCAGTGGTGAAAAGGTTGAAAGCTTTTCCTCTAAGATCAGGAACAAGACAACTCTTCCCCCTCTTTTTCAACAGCATCCTGGAAGTCCCAGGCAGAGCAATTCAAGAAAAAGAAATAAAAGGCATCAGATGGCATCATGTTCACACGTGACATGGTATAGAGAAGACCCAAAAGATTCCACCAAAAAGACTATTAGAGCTAATAAACTAATTCAGTAAAGTCACAAGATATAAAGGCAACATACAGAAGTCAGTAGCATTTCTTTATACTAGCAATAAATTATCTAAAGAAGCAATAAAGAAAACCATCTCATTCACAATAGCGACAAAAACAATAAAATACCTTGGAATAAATTTACCCAAGTGGTGAAAGAGTTGTATACTGAAAGTGATGAGATACTGACAAAAGAAATTTAAGTGACACAAACAAATGGAAAGCTATTTCATGTTCATTAACAGGAAGAATTAATATTGTTAAAATATCCATAATATCCAGCGCTATCTACAGATTCAACATAATCCCTACCAAAATTCCAATGGCATTTTTCACAGAAACAGAACAAGCAACTTAAAATCCGTATGGAAGCACAAAAGACCCCAAATAGCAAAAACAACACTGAGGAAAAAGAACAAAGCTGGAGGTATCACACTCCCTGATTTCAAATTATACTACAAAGCTATAGAAATCAAAATAGTAGGACACTGGCATAAAAACAGACATATAGATGAATTACACAGAATTAAGAGGGCATAAATAAATCCATGCTTATGTAGTCAACTAATATTTGACAAGAGAACCAAGAATATTCAAAGGGAAAAATGAGGTCATTTTAATACACAGTGTTAGGAAAACTGGATATTCACATGCAAAAGATTGAACCCCTATCTTATACCACTCACAAAAATTAACTCAAAAATGGATTAAAGATTTAAATGGAAAACGTGAAATCGTGAAATTTCTAAAATAAAAAATAGGAGTAAACTCTTAGACATTGGTTTTGGCAATCATTTTTTTGGATATGACACCCAAAGCATAAACAACAAAAGCAAAACTAAACAAGTGGGATTACATTAAGCTTCTGCACAGCAAGAGAAATGATTAACAAAACAAAAAGGCAGCCTACTGAATGGAAGAAAATATTTTCAAATAATATGACCAAAAAGGGATTCATATAAAAAAATATGTAAATACATATATTAAAAAATAAACACATAAACATATATATAGCTCACACAACACAACATCAAACAAACAAACAAACAGTCCTATTTAAAAATGGGCAGAAGACCTGGATAGATATTTTTCCAAAGAAGACATAGAGATGGTCAACAGACCCATAAAAAGATGCTTAATATCTTTAATCATCAGAGAAATGCAAATCAAAACCACAATGCGATATCACTTGGCATCTGTCAGAATGGCTAATACCAAAACACACAAGAGATAAAGTGTTGGAGAGGATGTGGACAAAAGGAACCCCTGTGCACTAATGGTGGAAATGTAAATTGGTATAACCGCTATGGAAAACAGTATGGAGGTTCCTCAAAAAATTAAAAATAGAACTACCACACGATCCATCAATACCACTTCTGGGTATATATCCAAAGTAAACAAAATTACTATTTTGAAGAGAGAACTGCATTTCCAGTTCACTGCAGCATTATTTACAATAGACAAAAAAAAATGGATCCCAGTTCATCACAGCATTATTTACAAGACAAAAAATGGAAACAAAGTGTCTGTCCGTGGGTCAATGAATAAAGAAAATGTGGTGTGTATATACAGTTGAATATTGTGCAGCCAAAAAAAGAAGGAAATTCTGCCATTTGCAACAACATGGATGAACCCGAGGGTATTAACTAAAATAAGTCAGAGAAAGACAAATACTAAATGATCTCATTTATATATGGAATCTTAAAAAAAAAAGAAGAAGCACTCATGGAAACAGAATAGATTATTGGTATGGAGAGGAGAAGGGGAAATGGAGCTATGTGAAGATGGTCAAAAGGCACCAACATCCGGTTATAAGAAAAGTTCTAGGGATCTAATGTATAGCATGGTGGCTAGGGTTAACAAGGTACTGTATTCGTAAAGGTTGCTAAGAGAGTAGTTTTTTCACCATACACACAATAAGGTAAATCAAAAAAAAATTTTCAACAGGCCAAGGAGGGTTTGATCCAGTTTTTAGTTTTACAGGTCATTCTGATGTCTGTGAAAAGGATCTTATACCTGGCTTAAAATAAGCTTAAAATAACTTTTTTGAATAATACTCGATTTTTTCCATCTAACATAAGAGAAGTTAATATCTAAAAAAACCTACAACATCTTGCTGATAAAAAGACCAATATGAATCGATACATGTACTACATAAATAAGAAGCTTAATATCCACATTAAGAGGGTAATAGTTCCACTATAACCTAAAATACAATAAAATACTTGGGAATAAATTTACCCAAGAGGTGAAAGACCTGTACACTGAAAATGATGAGATATAGATGAAGGAAATTTACAAATGGAAAGCTAGTTCATGTTCATGAAACATTAAAGTATTGTTTATTTCTTGGTATTGTGTACTTCTTGGTGTGCAATTTTATAAAGCATACTGACAAACTGGGATGATTCCAGAATATGACCATGATAGTGAGGAGTCTGAGAACGAGATTTGATCCTCCTGTTATATATTCTTATACACTTCACTTAATGTTCACTACACTTCATTGCACCTAATGTTTTGTACATAAATTCTATGTATACAGGCATACGCACTTAGATGTATGTACATATATAGCCTAGAGCTATTGTTTATCTCCTCTACTGGACTATAAACTTGGTAAGAACACAGATGGTGCATGGCTCACCAATGTACCACCCGTACCTACTATAGTACCTTTCTCCTAATGGGTACTCAGAACTTATTTCCTGCATGAATACATGAATGTGTGTCACTTGAGAAATTTTTGAAGAGAAAGAATTTTTAGCCCTAGGAAGATATGATGGATGACTTCAAATAATTGAGTGTCCTGTAGAAGAGAAAGCAGGCTACTCTGGCAAGGTTCCAGACTACCGAGTTAAAAGACGAATGGGTGGAGGCCAAATTCAACTCTAGGTAAGTAGGAACTCTGTTAGCCAAACCCGTATGACGAAGTTAGTAGGCTGCCTTACAAAGCAGTGGACCAACCATCACCACAAAAGGAGGAGTTTGGCTGCCCCGGGAGAGAACCTTACATTAGATGGTCTATAACTAAAATCCCTTCCAATTATGTGAGACTATCCTCTGTTACCTTAGACTTTTTTTTTTTTTTTTTGCTTTTTGCCTTTTCCAGGGCCACTCCCGTGGCATATGGAGGTTCCCAGGCTAGGGGTCTAATCGGAGTTATAGCCACCGGCCTACTCCAGAGCCACAGCAACGCGGACATGAGCCGCGTCATGACCTACACCATAGCTCACAGCAACACCGGATCCCTAACCCACTGAGCAAGGCCAGGGATCGAACCCTCAACCTTATGGTTCCTAGTTGGATTTGTTAACCACTGTGCCTCAATGGGAACTCCTACCTTAGATTTTTACATGCCAGTCTTTTTCCCCCCATTTCTGCCCATCCAAAGCCTAGAACCTGCATAACCTTGCTGAGAGACAGTGTGCCAGGTCTCCAGAGGCTCTAGGAAGGGAGGTGGACACACCTATCTAACTCATCTCTCTTCAGCTACTTTGTGGGGGTACGGAGGAGGTACTGCTTAAGAAAGAGGAAGAAGAAACTGGTGCAGAAAGAAAAGCCATTCAGAGCAGATAGGGAGACTTTAAACGCCCAAATCTAACTATGGGCTCATGAACAAAATGTTTTCAGTTAATTGACTGAAATATCCACAAGGAATTTTTTTTCTTCTCTTGATCATCAGGAAAGCAAAGTTTATTAAACTGATAACTAAATAGCCAAGCAAAGTTGTAACACTGAAATTCCACATTGGCAAACTAGCAGAAGTTACCAATTATCACAGTCTTGTCTATTAAATAAGTATATCTTGAAGATAAAACAGTTATGCGAACACTATCCTCCTCATTCATGGACTCGTCAGTTCCATCAAAGAACCAACTGACAACAGTGGTTCTAAGTTTGGACTCAGAGAGCACAGTTCTTTCGGACCTGTTCCAGGTAGCTGGGCACCACTTGTAAAATCATTTTCTCACTCAAGACCATCAATCATTCAAATTGTTTTCATTAAAACCACAAAGGGAAAAAAGCATAATCTTTCCATTTGAGGGGCTGTTTTATGAGGAAGTTGCCAGCCTATCTAAAAATATATACAAAAATCCTGGGAGTTCCCATTGTGGCTCAGAGGAAAGGAAACTGACTAGAGTCCATGAAGATGCAGCTTCAATCCCTGGCCTCACTCAGTGGGTTAAGGATCTGGTGTTGCCACGAGCTGTGGTATAGGTGGCACACATGGCTCAGAGTTGGCGTTTCTGTGGCTCAAATGTAGGCCAGCAGCTGTAACTCCAATTCAACCTGTCTGGGAACTTGCATATGCAGAGGGCGTGGTCCTTAAAAAAAATTAAAAAATAAATTAAAAATAAAAATATAGGAGTTCCCGTCGTGGCACAGTGGTTAACAAATCCGACTAGGAACCATGAGGTTGCGGGTTCGGTCCCTGCCCTTGCTCAGTGGGTTAACGATCCGGCGTTGCCGTGAGCTGTGGTGTAGGTTGCAGACACGGCTCGGATCCTGCGTTGCTGTGGCTCTGGCGTAGGCCGGTGGCTACAGCTCCGATTCGACCCCTAGCCTGGGAACCTCCATATGCCGCGGGAGCGGCCCAAGAAATAGCAACAACAACAAAAAAAATAAATAAATAAATAAAAATAAAAATATATACAAAATCTCAATTCTTCAGACTCCAGAAGAAGACTTCTCTAGAGTGAAACCCAGCATGTTCCTGGTGACCCCCCTCACTTTTTACTGGAGATAAGCCTCCCCAAACCCAAATAATTTGGCATTCCTTAGGGAAGCGGTGAGGCCTCACAGACCTTGGTGAAAAGACCTGGCAGTACAGGAACTGCACAGAAAGGTCTAGAATCCAGAGACTCCCACATTAGTTGTGGAACCCCTTTGATTAGTGCCTGTTTCTTTACGTGAGAGATGTTGTCAGTTCTTCTCTGAGAACATTCCATGATCCTAATCACTTACTTCCTGCAAAGGAGCCCTGGGAACTTATATGCTAATCAGGCCCCACCTGCCCCCTCTGTGCTGCACTTACCTTCTAGAGGAGAAAGGAAGGTTGTCCAGTGGCCTTACCTGTTTTTCCTGCTCCACTTTCCCCAGTAATCAGAATACACTGGTCTTTATCTTGATCTCTTAGGGATCTGTATGCTTCATCTGACAGGGCAAAGCTGCAGGGGAGGATGGAGAAAAATGTCCTTAGACTTCAGCTCATTATCATGTGTTTATGACAGGCTCTTAAAAGAGTCACTGATAGGCTCTAGACAGAAAGCTGAGATACCACATTATATACTTCCTTCAAATTTTTTAAGTAACTAATCATCCATTCTTTGTGGCCCACATGACCTTCTTCTATGCATTTTCTATTCTAAAAATACATGTACTCTAAAGATATGCTTTATTTAATCCATGTGCTATATTCATGGTTCCTTTTATTAAAATCTGGGCAAGTCAGAGAACCAAGGAAAAAAAATTTTACATCACATGTGCATGACCGCACAATGTGGAGATTTTCAGGATGATCCATAGGAGTTTCAAAAGAACGTGAAAGATTTTTTTCCCAACATTAGGAAAGTGTTTTCCAATATTACCAAATAGCTGATCTTACCATCACTAAGGTAAATGTAAGACCACTGCCTTCACAAACGAGATGACTGAAACTCTATGGGCCACTGGAGGCTAGTGGTACTAGAGGTTCTTGTCCAGCCCAGGCCTCCTATGATTGACAAAGGCCGCCTATCAAGTAAGGCCAGGCTAGTCCTCATGCTGACCTTCCCCTCCTCAAAACTTACTAATAAGGTAAATTCTGTCCCTTCTAGCTAATAGAAAAATAACTTTGACAATAAGATACAGTACTTAAAACAGGTGAAGCACCTCTTCTCATTCATTCATCAACAAGTACTTATTAAGTCTACCTTATGTGAAGCACACACTACAAATATAAAGATAATTAAGACTCAGCCCTTTTTTCATGAGCTCTCAGCCAAAAGTAGGGGAGAGAGATACAAACAGAAAATAGCTAAGTGCAAGGAAAAAAATATGTGCAAAATATTGTGGAACCAGACACGGATCTCAAGAGGGTGGTAGTACCTTGAGTATCTTAAGAGGTGGAAAAAAACAGTCCTAAAGAATTCACTAGCCAGCAGAAATGAATCTGCCTAGGAACCTGGCCTCGCTCAGTGTGTTAAAGATCCAGCATTGCCGTGAGCTGTGGTGTAGGTCACAGATGAGGCTCAGATCCCACATTGCTGTGGCTGTGGCCATGGCCTGCAGCCGTAGCTCCAACCGGACCCCTAGCCTGGGAACCTTCAAGTTCTGAGGATGGGAACCTAAAAAGCACGCGCGTGCGCACACACACACACACACACACACACACACACAGAGAGAGAGAGAGAGAGAGAGAAAGAGAGAGATTTATTAGCGAGACAAAGGGCTTTTAGGCAAAAACAAAGGTCAGCATATTCTAGAGGTGGGTGAGGGGTATGAGCAGTTGCTGCTGAAAGGCAAAGCCTCAGGAATGATGCTAGAGAGATGGGTTGACTCTAAATCAGGAGAATAGAGAAGATAGTGAACCACCCAGTGGGACCATAAGCAGGGGAGTGGTGGGATCAGGGAGTAATCAGCTAGTAATTAGAGCTAAAAATAGCAACATTTACCCTGTATTAGCATGGTCCTTAGGCTCTTCATACTTATTCTAAATCTTACAAAACTATTACAAATAAATCATTATTAATTCCTTTTTCCACTGATGAAATTGTGGCACAAAGTGAAGCAGAAGTTGCCCAGGCCCCACAGGCAGTGTGACACAGCAGAGCCAGGGCTGACCCCAGCTCTAGACGACCGGGGCACACCGCCTCTGTGTTTTGGAGTCCGCGCCAGAGAGACTGATCTGGAGGGAAAGAGCCTAGTGAAGGGCTAGGATACAGAAAGAATGCCAATTCTTTCTAGACTATGGAGGATTTTTTGATCACAGACTCTGGCTCTTTGCAGAACGAGTATGGAGCCTTAATACCAACAGTGTCGTGAGCATGTTCAATGTGCTAGGAGCTGAATGAAGGGCTCTCCTGTTCATCATCAGACCTCACCCTAACAACAGCTCTTGAAGTGAATGTTATTACCATCATTAAAGAAAAAGGATCCAATGAGACTGACAGGTGACAAAACATGTCCAAGAGCCTTGTCCCAGGACAGTCATAACTTGAACCCAGAAATCCTGTGTATCACATTCTTCCCCTCTTTTCACATCCTCTATGACCTTATCCTCTGGATGGACCACTGTGAGACCCCCAAAGAGAGTCACCACAAGCCTTATCTGTAACCATCAAGTTGATGAATCCAATGCCTCGCACAAAAGTATGCTCTAAATGCATTTGCTGAATGAACATATAAATAATAGAAAATGAAAGAGAAAGTAATGGAAATATCTGCACAGGGACTTTTTCAAGTCACTAATTGCTTTAGCTTGTTTATGCAGACAAGGTACACTGATCTCTTTCCATCCAGCACATCGGCCTAACCCTCAAATCCCTTTCAGTCATTCCCTAAATACCCAGTGACCTACCTGCTCACCCTCCAAGCTCTCTCTGTGGCCTTATCCTTTTCAAGCATTCTCTGATTCCCCAAAGAGGAAGCAAGCACCCCCTCTGGGCACCACTGGGACAGTGTAAACAACAGTAGATCTGGAGGCAGGAGGCACCCTGGACAGACAGAATTCCTTGGGCCCCAAATCCATCACCTAAGGGACCTCTAGCAAGTCACTCATCCTGGCTGAACTTCAGTTTCTTCAGGTACAAAATAAAAAGCATAGCAAGATACTTTACATTAGAGGATTAAATAAAACCGCATGAAAGCACTTTAAAAGTGATCAAGTCCTGAATAAACATCTGATGTCTTTCTGTGTTATAATCAGTGATGCAGCATCTTCTTATCCCTAACCTGGGGGTAAGCTCCTGAGGACACAGTCTTTCTAGGTAATTAATCTTTGTGCATCCCAGAAAGCCAGCAACAGAAGACACCAGCCACTCTAAAACATGAATGAACAAAGGAGCAAATCCTCTCTAAGTCCTGATAAAGTGCCTCCTGGACTGAGTTCCGTGAAGCCTGGTAAACAGGAAACTCAGGTCTTCCACAACCTTCATGCAGGGAAGGAAAGCTTTATTTGGATTTCTTATTAGCCTTCCTCCCTCCCACACCTCCCACCTCCAGACAATAGCTCAGTGATGCCACTATCATTTTCATCCCTGGCAGGAAACACAGGAAAGCAAAGAGCAAATACAACCATATATATAGGCCAACTTCTATAAAAGGCCTGGGTTAACAGGCCTTTCTTTTCATATGCTCTCAGGACTACAAGTTAGCTTTATATATTATACTATTACTAGATCCCAAATGATGCAATATTACTTCTAACACGAATAACCACATAGGATTGTGTGTGCGTGCACGCACGCGCACACACACACACGGGGCTTCAGAAGATCAACGAATGACCCTGCCATGGGTTTCTTTCAAGTCAAAACACGTAGGTTGAACACTCCCTTCTCCCTTGTCTATCCAGGCAGAATTCTTAACTGCTGTCCCCCCAAATGGACCTTGATTCATCTAATGGGGAGTATATTTTAATTTAAGATCAAAGCTAAAAGGAATAGTCATGCTATCAGGACTCTAGAGAGCCACCAATTTCAAACTGCCATGAAAATTTACCAGTTAAAGTACTTAAGCACTGGGAAAATTGGCTTGGACTACTGGCACACCCATCTCGAGTAGAGCATAAAAGTCATCATACTTATTACTTTGGATAAACACAGATCTTGATTTCACTTTAAAAAAGAGAGAGAGAGAAAAGGCCAGGCCCTGAAGGACACAAGCTCCCCTCCCCATCTTGTTCTCTTTCCTCTGGCAACATCAGCACGTACCCATCACCACGGCCAACGTTTATAACTAAACTGAAACCACATGCCAGTCTTCCCAACCACGCTATAATTAAGGAACCTAAATAAATCTTTAGAGAAGTTTTTACTGAAAAACAGTTGTGACCCATATGCTTCGCATTATTTTGTGAGCATGTCAGCATTGTTATTTACCACACACAAAAATGAATGGTTTATTACACCAGAATGACGGTAACGTAGGGGCACACGTGGTTTTCATCTCACCACATCAAGAGCAGAGTTTCATGCACTTCTTCTGTCCTCTCATTGAGCTCTAAGAATAGACGCGGTCTGACATTTGAATGCAAGTCCCCCCTTCATCTCCAGATCAGCTGAACGGCTCCTGGTTGAGAGCCAAACTCTCCCCAACACCAAGCATGTTCCCTGCACGTTTGCAAACAGCTGTATCTATCGCTTTTAGGTTTTGGAAGTTGGGTTTAGGGCTCATCTGCTATTTTTCGTCAGGGCAGAAGACTAGGTTACATATTCAAAATTATCTAGCTGGTATTTCTGTCCCTTCTCCACCTTATTTCTGTTCAGAATGTTAATCTCCCCGGTGGTTCTCAAGGGTAATGGCAGAGCTTCTTTTTCCCAAATTCCAAGCTCTCCTCCGGCCATTTCCTTTCTAGGTTTATTTCACCTACTGCACAAAGCAGAGGAGATGATGTGACACCAAACACGTCACCCCCCCACCACCACCACTTCAAGCTTATGTTCTCCCAAGCAGCCCCAATTTCTCAGTCCCCATTGGTGCTCCCCTAACAAGGTGCCTGAGGAATCATTCACTGAAGCAGCCCAATCTGTTCTGAGGACTTTTACTCTGTCATCTCCATTACCCAAAGGGATCAACAAAAGAAACTGGATTTCACGAACCTTTCCTAAACTTAGATAACTGCTTCTACCTCTTTATTTGTCTTCTTCTTCAAAAGCTCTCAAGATGGCATTCCCTTTCATTCAATCCTGCATCCTAGAATACTTTCAAGTCACACTAGGGAAATTCTGCTTCTGAATTTAACCCTCTTAAAATAGCTCTGTCTCAAAGTTCTCATCTACATTGAGATCCACAAATCTCAACTATTTCCTGCCTTTTTAGTTCTGGTGTAGCCTTAAAGACTATGCCTTTAAAATTAAGCAACAACAAAAAAAGTGGGTTTGGGAGGGTTGGGTTTTTTAATTTTATTTTTTCTTCTTAGGATGCACATGCAGCATACGGAAGTTCCCAGGCTAGGGATTGAATCGGAGCAGTAGCTGCCAGGCTACACCACAACCACAACGCCAGACACGAGCTGCAACCTACACCACAGCTTACGTCGGATCCTTAACCCACTGAGTGAGGCCAGGGATTGAACCCACATCCTCACGGATACAATGACAGGTTCCTAACCCCCTGAGCCACAATGGGAACTCCTAAAAATTGTTTTTAAAAAATTCCTAACCTCTAAGTATGCCACCAATTTCTAACTTCATACTGAACCAGATGAAGGGCTAAGGTAGTCCACAACAAGGATGTGGAAGAAAAAGAAAAAAAAGAATTAATGTGTGGTATGTTTTGCACAGTAATCTTGACGTCTATTTGTTTTAGAGATACAATGCTGGCCTTCCTTGTGGAATACAACTGCAGATACTGATAGAGATAACTGTCCCACAGTCTTAATTCAGAAACATTGATTTTGCTTGAAAAATATCACCCTGTTAAATTAGCACTATGTATGCCCTTCCTTGAAACATTCATCCTATCCCATCTTAAGGGTAAATTTCAGGGAAAATAAGCTTTTATACTTATTTGTTACAAGTAACTATAACTTTTTATCCGGAAAAGCTGTATTGCATTCTTGTCCTCTGCTGGGACAGGCATACCTCATTTCAATATGCTTCACTTTATTGCACTTCACAGATACTGCATTTTTTACAAATAAAATTAAAGGTCTGTGGCAACCCTGAAAGTCTATTGGCACCATTTTCCCAACAGCACTTGTTCACTTTCACGGCTCTGTGCCACAGTTTCATAATTCTCACAGTATTTCAAAACTTTTCATTATTATTATAATTTGTTATGGTGATCTGTGGTCCGCTTTTTTTGATGTAACTACTATAACTGCCATTTTGTATCATTTAATTTAATGTATTTTTTAAAGATATAATTCCATTGCACACCTAACAGACTACCATACAGTGAAAACATAACTTTTATATGCTCTGGGAGGCCAAAATATTCATGTCACTCGCTTTATTGAGATATTTGCTTTATTGCAGTGGTCTGGAACTGAACCCACAGTATCTCCAAGGTGTGCTTGTGCAAGCATGGTAAACTAACATATTTCTAACAATACAGTTATTGCCACATAGCTGCACCATTGGTAAGCATTCCAAAAAATCCAACCCTAGGAGCAAGAGAAGACAGAGAAAAAAGTAAGCCTCTCCTGAAAACAGACAGCAATGGGCATATACACACTATGAAGTAAAAAGGAAAGATTATGAAAACAAATATAAAGAACAGAATTGGAGGGAGATGGACATTAAATGGACCTAAACGGTTGTAAAGTTTCTGTATTTTACATAAAGTGGTACGATTTTAACTCTATGTGGCTCTTGTAAATTTAGGGATATATATTATACTATGAATAATCACAAAATAATAACACAAAGAGCTACAAAATACCAAAAGAATTAAAACAATTCTAAAAAAAAAATTCAAATTATCCAAAAAGCAAGAAAAGAAGAACAAAAACAGAAGGAACAAACAGAAAGTAAATTATTAACTGGTAAAACTAAATTCAACCACATCAATAATCAAACTAAATGTTAATGGGACAATATACTCCAATTAAAAGGCAGAGAATGTTAAAATGGATATAAGCAAATCCCAATTACATGCTTCCTATAGGAGTCACACTTAAAATATGAAGACATAGGCAAAAAGGAAGTAAGATGGAAAAAGATGCCGAAATAATTGGGCAAAAAAAAAAAAAAGTACATTGTACTTTTCTCTTTATATATCTAAACTCAAAGAGGTCCCATCTCAATGAAAAGAAGGATGCTATACCACGGCATAACATATGACAGAGTACAGGCAGAGACTTAGTTATCTTTAAAAACTAGCTACGATCATTTCTCTAACAATATTTTATCAATACTTACTTTTCTAAGTTCATATATATTTTTATATCCTAAACATCATTAATTACATTATTTTCTTTTGGCTACATAACTGCAAAAGGCTTGTTTCTACTAGGTACAAAACAGAAATAATCTCACCAGGGATAAACCATTTTAAGATGACATCTGTTCTGAAGTAACAACAGGGCATCAAATAAAGCTCAAAAGTCAGGCTTTAAAATAAGACATGACAAACAGGCACAAAAAGTTTCTTCTTCCTTTAGAATTACACTGGCTTCAAAAAAATAGACTCCACAGTAGTTTTATGAAATTTCATAAACTGACTCAATCTATACAGGCCTCTCATTATTTTTTAATGGGTCACTCGAAAACACTTTCTTTTCATTTTATTTCTTTCTTTTTGGCCATGCTCATAGGATGGGGACGTTCCCAGGCAAGGGATCAAACCTGAGCCAAAGCGGTGTCAATGCCGAATCCTTAACCACCAGGCCACCAGGGAACTCCTCAAAAATTCTTTGTTTTTAAAATTTTTAATTTTAATTTTTTTAGTCGAAGATACTTTCTTGATAGTCAGTATAACCACTAAAAGCACAGCAGTTGGACATTTTGTGTGTAGAGGATGGTCCACATGTGTTACAATGTTTTAAGGAACAATAGAAATCCCTGTGTAATTAGGCAAGAAATTCTTCTGCTTCAGTATAAGAATTTACAAACAAAGCTCTTTATTTCACAAGTTCACGTGCGAGTTATGGAATGTAATCCAAACCAAAGAGCAAAGAGCACTTAAGGGGTAGTCTTTCAAGATTTTAGAAATTTGATTTACAACTTTTTTGTGGTGAAGAAACTTTGGGGTGTGCCCACATTCTCCAGCCCCCATGGGCCTAACCATTATCAAAACCTGATGGAGCTCCTCAAGTCTGCCCAGTCCAAGGCCTGCTGGCTGAGTCACTCAACAGAGCAAACACCTTCCCTCTCCTGAGACTGATGGGAAGGGAGACTGGGCCAAAGGATGACTTCTTTTCAAAGGTGGATTGCAAAAGCCAGGTATAGAAGACATGCATTATTAGGAAGTAGATAAAAAGTTTAAAAAGACTAAATAAATTGCACCAGGAAGGAAAAGGACTGGACTTAAGATATGAAGGCAGTGAGGAGGAAACATCTGCCTTCAGGGCCTGGAAGCTGCTCTTTGGAATTTAGCTGTAATTCTGTGCTGCTAAGGACTTCCTTCTGGAAACGGTACCCTGAGCACGAGAGGCCACAGGGGAGAGCCCTCCACAGGGCCAGCATCCTGCTTGGGGCTTGGCAAGCAGTTAAAAGCAAAGAGAATGATTCTACTTTATCAGTCTTTGCAGCTGCAGGGTCTTAACTCATAAATTAATGAAGTGTGGATGGTTTCTACTGCCTGGAATCAGCTCCGTAATAACCAAAATGGAAGGGTATGTGGAGACCAGAGTGAGAACATCCACAAGGGTATGGTTTGCCAGCCAGCACCCAGGAGCTCAGAGGCACAGCACTCACTTACCAGGAGGGTCTAAGAATGAAGATTAAGGGAATCTGTCCTCTACAAGGTTAAAATCAAAGAGGAAAGACATTGGGTCCCCCCAAAAGAAAATGTGGGAGAGGGTAAGAAATGATCAGTAATCTCTAAAAAACATTCAAACAAGGAAAAAATTATCTTTACTGAGAAAGGCCTGTCACAGAAAACTAAAATCTGAACCCCAATGCATAGACAAGAGGCTGGGAGGAAATTATGTTATTTCCCCTGTCCAGTAATTAACAAAACACACCTGATTTGGTGAAAACAAATAGACAACTGGGCCTTTAATTTGAATTCAATAAGCCCTTAAGAGTATTTTTAGCATCTCTTGAACAAAAGAATATGAACCATCCCAACTCTCATAAAAGTAAGTACATAGTTACTCTCTATAAGAATAGCCTTTCCTGTTCAAGGTAAATAATACAATTTAAACAAACTCTCAACACAATTGTTTTGAGCTTTTTGGCAAAATAGCTTATTTCAAGCAATTTCATAGTTAGTTTTTATGATTTTACTACAGGCAACTCAATCCTGGGAGGAAAAAAAACCCTATCCTAGTTATATAAGAACTTTGGAAGCTATTCCAAAACTTCCCTAATTGTCCTTAGAACTTAATGTTTTATTCATTAAACAGAATGATTTTAAGTTCTCAAAATGCTGATTTTTCAGATAGGTATTCCCTACTGATTTAAAGCCTAAAAATGTGCTATCTCATATGCCCTTTTATGTGTCTCTGTGTAACACAACACATATCCTGATCGAAGGTACTTCACATCCACATCCCAAATAGTTAAGACTATTCAATAAAATGAACCTTTCCTGTTTAAAACATTCAAATGTCAAGCACTCTGACTCATCAAACATTGATAGCCTCCAGTGCCTGCTATCTACACAGGATGCCATGACATGAGACTCAGCTTGGCTCCAGGGAAAGAGAGAGATAGACACATCGGGACATTTGTCCACAACAGAAGATGCTGTGCCAGGGATCTTGCATGGCATAATGTACAGAGAGATATGCAGAGAAATCTAGCTGCCATTATCATGGAAGGCTTTGAGTGGAGATGGTTATCTGAATGGGAACCCTAAGAACATTGCTTTGGTGTGGGGTTTGTTTTGTTTTGTTTTTAAATGAAGAGAGAGTGAGCAGTAGTAAAAAGTTACCAACTTCTTCAAGCTTTGGTCTGTGCTTCCAGCCTTAGGGACCTGTACAGAGGATGCCCCTGTGTATAGTCTGCAAAGGAGCAGGAGCTGAATAAAGGACTGAAAGGTCAGATGGGGCCAAGTTTGCATGTTTCCCTTACAAGGTAAAGGTCACAAATCCATTCACATTAGGGGAGTGAGATCTACCACCATTTCATAGAGTAGATGCAAAATTCAATGAAATCAACAAATATTCATAGGATGACCTAATCATAAACAAATTTATGCAAATACTTATATACACACATAGACCACTATGTATAGACAACGGAATGTCTAGGCTTGGGAGTATTACTGTAGAGAAAAGAAAATGAACTGGCAAAATAATAATGAGGCTTCCTGATACCAGCTAAATTCATATGATATTATAAGCAAAGAAACATTTTGGAAATAATTTTTAGAGAATTTAATATTACTTAATTAAATAAACATTCTATATGTCAAGAAGAGTGTCAGGCGGAGGAATACAAATGACGTCATTCCTACCTTCGGGTGCTCAGTTTATAGAGAAATCATGCACTAATGGGATAATAATGCAGTCATTTGAGGACAAGCCATTTGGTCTATGTGGCTTACTTAAAAAACAATACAACAACAAAGCATGAGGGATATTGGTGCCAGCGAGAAAAAATTTTTGAATTAAAATTTTGCTTGACTTTTTCATCCAGATACCCAATACCTTTCTAACCCTTCCTCTCCTCTCCAACACTGTTTCTTTTATTGCCTTATTCGAGTTTTCTTCATTTCTGGCCTGAGTTTCAGTAACTCTTAAAGGGGTTTTCTATATCCAAGCAAGACGCTTTCACCAGCCATCTTGATATGATGCTGTCAAAATGTGACGTCATTTTTTTCATTATCTTGACTTTCTCCATTGCTACTCCTCTCCTTATTGCAGCCAGATTAAATTTCTTGCTCTTATGTGTTTCTGTAACAAAGCTTTCCCCCCAAATGTGTTAAACTCAAAGCAAGGTTCTATCATTCCTATCCTCCAAAACCATGCCTCTATGGAGTACTCTGATTTTAAGTATAATGCATTTATTTTGCTTAGGCCCCAGACAGAAACATTGGACACATGTGTCAGGATTTCTTAGCTGTCTGGGCTGCACTGGAGTGATCATAACGTCACCCAGAGGCTCTCCTCCCCCGTGAACCACCCGGGTTTAATATGTACCTATTCCAATACAGTTTGCAATTCCTGGACATAGACAAAATGAAGAAATCTTTCCTCTGGATTTCTAAACAGGAAAAAAAAAAATACACAGCCAAATACATACCTCAATTTTAAAAAGACACTCAATGACTAAAGGGAGGAAATCAGAGGTTTACACATCAGACCACTGAGACAGAAGCCCCCTCAGAGGACGAGCAGGTTCCCAGGCTTGGGGTGACTGACAACCCTCTCGGAGAAGTCAACTACTCCTCACTTGGGTGTGTCTTCCAGATGGTTCTCTCTCCCACTCCCCTCCCCTCCCCCATCCTGGTCCCCTTTTTAAGGAAGGGGGCTTCAACAATAAGATAACACAGGCTCAAGATGCCATGAAGTCTGTTCTGGACACTACTTGGTTACTATTTTGTGTGTGTGTGTTTATGCTATAATGTCTGCCTTTTAAAAACAGCTTCAGAGTGGCCACGTAAGAATGGGTAAACCAAAAATACCACATGCCACTCAGTCTGCAGGCTGGCTTCTTCGAAACCCTCCACTTTCTAAAAGGCAAACAGGTCACTCCCTCTTCCACAAGCTCCCCTGACTCTGCCCGATTCTCTGGCACAACTGGGCCCACGCTTGAGACAGGGGATGATGAAACAACAATGCTTTGAGCTACCGCTGGAGGAAGATTTAATGCCAATAGGCAGAAAGTGCCCCGCCACCCCCAAAGCAGTCTGAAACAACTCATCCCACTCCAGCACACAGAAAGCATAGCTCCCTAAAAGACTTCAGCATAGAGAACAAAAACACCTGCTTTCAAGTTTTTTAAGCCAGGTCACGATATCTGCAAAGTGGTCACAAGAAAATGACTATGCTGAAATGTCACATACACAGATCACACATAATTGAGAGACTGCCTCGGATCAGCAAGCAAGCGGTTAGTATTATCACTGCACATCTGCGTGGGGTGAGGGGGGGCGTAAGCCATCTGATAAAGATTTCATCCCCAAAGACCAAACTTTGAGAAAGTAAGAATAAAGTCCTGGAAGCCAGCAAAAATCCTCCCCAATCAGCAGGGCAGGGACAAGAGATCCTGGAGGAGAAAAGACCATGTCCCCAGGTCCTCTGGATACAAATGTTAGGCCCTTGAAAGCTATGCAAAGCGCCAGTGTATGCTTTTGTTATAGAATGTAAGCTCAAGACAAGCTTCTAGCTTCAACAGAAAATCTCAAACTTAGAAACTTCCTTCATGTATATCCCAACAGGCTTGCAGGCACAGGGGTGAAAATCACGCAGGCTGCACACCCAAAGTCCAGTCTCTTGGAGCTTATTTCCCACTGGTGTGCTCAGATTACAAAACACGCAAGGCCCTTGCCAGGAGCCAGGCTAGCTATCTCCCTGTTGGTTCCTCCTCTGCCCCACTGTCTCCCCAAACACCCTCTTTTTGGAAGCCCTTGATGACTCCCCTTGTTCTAAGAGATTCTTGCCCATACACCTACTAAAAATCCCATGTATACATCTACTGTACCCTTAACATATGGTTTTAATTTGGGGACACTTTTTTGCTTACAGTTTTTCTCCCTTGAGAGCAGGGATTATGACTCACCACCTCGGTGGCTGACACACAGTACATGGTCAGAATAAATCTGTGAAATAAATCCTAACATGTTCTTTTCTCCTAGTCATGTAAGACACTGACAAAATTAACAAATGGCATTTTCAAACTTGAAGTTTAACGACTACTTGTAACCAAAACGGAGGAATTAAAAGAAATGTTAATTCAAGTTTGCACATGTAAGTGCATATTCATATCTTTACAAAGAGCAAGCTTTATTAATTTACAGTACTCAAAGAGGAAAGTTAAAGAGAAATGGGATTCTATTTTAAACTTTCTTGCTGAAAAATCTTCATTTAGGTTATTTCTTACTATCTAGCAACTCTCCCTGATGCTAGTCTACACAGATTCTGTTGAAAGACTTAGGTGAACAGCCATCTAAAATCTTCTGCTTTAGAAGGCAAAGTGTGATGACATTTGTACTAGTAACATCTAGGACCTTTCTAGTTCTTGAACTGAGTGGTAAAAGTAGTTAGAGTCATCTCCAGAGCTGGCAGATGAAAATATACTGTTCCTTTGGCTTTTCAGAGCCCCCAGTTGACAGCACCTCTCCTCCCCAAACATATATAGTCACTTCCCAAAGTTCCCAGTGAGCAAATCATCATGTTTATTCTAGCTTGCTTCTCAAGTTCTGCAGTCAATATTTACTGACTGCCTACAAATCCACCAAGAACTGTGTGCTCAGCATCAGAACATAAAGATGAAAACAAGGCCATCTCTACCCTCCAGACCATCAAGTTCAAAGCTATCCCTCCGTCATGGCCTGTTAAGAGTCACCCATTAGAGACCCCCAGCAAAAGACTCCCCTGGAAAAAGGAATGAGTTCCATTGTTCTGGAATTTGCGTTTTTCAGAGCAGGGTTTCTGCACCAAGAAAATCATTGGGGCAGGCAGAGGTGGGGCACTCAAAATTTTTGTTAGATGAATAAACCAATAAATCTTCAAAGACTCCACTCATTAAATCGTGGTAACTTAAACCGGTGAAAAGACTGCCTAGAAAAGCTGTAGTAACAACCCTCTGTTCCTTTCCCATGTATCTTTCTTGCCATTGAGATCTGACATGCTGTTGAATCCACTCAATGGACATGTCCGAGAAGATGCCAAATGATCCTCAATGGAGCTTTCTATACACCAACAGCAGGCTTACTTAGCGACAGAAAGAAATCCACAAAGATTTGGCACAAAGCCACGTTTCTCAGGAGGTTTCAGAACTGTGACTACTTACTGGCAGAAGACTTCACAGTTTTTAATACAATCATTCAAATATGGAATCCAGATATTTAAAACTATTCTACAGTTCCTAACTTTATTGCTTAATATTTAAAAAAAAAAAGAAACATACACACACACTCACTCGAACATATGACTGATCTCTCCAGACATGTGTACTTCAAATACCTACAGATTGAGGAAATACCAATCTCTGCAGAAACTCCCCAGGGACCATCCCTATACCCTACATGGTTGCCTAATCCCCATCATAAACCAGTTCAAGTCTGGAGAATCTTCTCTTTGTCATGTCTATGGCCCGTAACCCTACGAAGAGGAGGGGGGCATCTATTCCAAACACTTGGTTTGTTTGTTCAATTTTCTTAAAATGATGACAGACTCAGTGGGTTTTTAAGTGAAGGCTCTGTTTTTTATTGACAACAGAGTATGTGTACTCAAGGCCCTTTCCAGAGAAGACAACCTCTAATTGTCTTTAGATCACCATTAATTCAAAGCCCAGTGATAAGAAAACAGAAAACAAATGAAGGAACATAGGAAACTGTCCAAGAGTAACACCTGAGAGAGAAACTACACTCTATCTGTTCCTTGAATTCTTGAATCGAGCCAAGCCGTCAATAACCTGAGTACTGGAACTGGTGATTCTCAACTCCGGATGCACACTGGAATCACCTGGGAAGCCCAGGCCTCACTCCTCCCTCCCACACACTCTACAGATTTGACGAAATTTTGTGGTGGTTCTGGTGAGCAGCCCAGGATGACAAATGCTGACATTTTATATGTCTTACAGACTTGCTTTTCCTAAACTGTGATTTTAGTGTCCTCTGCTTCTACTTAGGGAAGTGGCATAAAAAGCAGCCATAGAGGAGTTCTCGTTGTGGTTCAGTGGGTTAAGAACCCAAGGTAGTGTCCATGAGGATACAAGTTTGATCCTTGGGTTCGCTCAGTGGGCAGTGGGTTAAGGAATCTGGCATAGGTTGCAGATGTGGCTTGGATCCTGTGTTGCTGTGGCTGTGGTATAGGCCAGCAACTGCAGCTCTGATCTGATCCCTAGCTTGGGAACTTTCATATGTGGCAGGTGTGGCGATAAAAAGAAAAAGAAAAAAAAGCAGCCATATAAAATCCGCTACTTTATTTTCTGCAAGGAAATTTAGGGAGGTATTGCTCAATATGACAGCCTTCACCTCATAAGCCACATAAGACTTTAAATCTCTTTTAACCTAACTGGTAAGGAAAACTCTTGAGCAACTCAAATGCTTTGATCTTAGGTGCAAAAATAATTCTGTAACTGGTCACATTTCCCTTTTGTTTTGACTGTCAGGAAATGAAAAATCCAAGTTCAATAACCACAGAGGACATCATGGTATTAACTTTTACTTTGGTCTCATTTCTTTTATTTCCTTTGCTCTGAAAAAAATTATAATTTTTTTTTCTTTTGTCTTTTTAGGGCTGCACCTGCAGCATATGGAAGTTCCCAGGCTAGGGGTCAAATTGCAGCTGTGGCTGTTGGTCTATACCACAGCCACAGCAATGCCAGATCCCAGCCGCGTCTGCGACCCACACCACAGCTCATGGTGATGCTGGATCTTTAACCCACTGAGCGAGGCCAGGGATCAAACCCACAACCTCATGGTTCCTAGTCAGATTCGTTTGTGCTGCACCACAACAGGAACTCCAATTTTTATAATATTGACTATAAAACCGTAAGCTGCTTCCAGTCAATTTTCATTGTGTGGAGATATAATAATTAGCTCCCATTCATATTCCTCACCTGTTTTTGAACTATGAAAGACCAAAGACCGCAATTAGTTGGACTAAAGTACATGGATACATGTACAACTCTTCTTTGGCTGTATGTTTGGGGATTTTTTTTGGGGGGGGGGGTGGTTGTTGGCAGTGGGCAGTGAAGAGAGATGGATGGACAGGTAGTAAGTAGACCTCCCTCAAAATATATGAGCCCCTTTACAAGCATAGCTAAGAATGGCAATGTCCCAGAAAATTTTCACTTATTCATTTAAAACTATAACATTCTAGGAGCTCCCTTGTGGTGCAGTGGGTTAAGGATCTGTTGTTATCACTGCAGTGGCTTGGACCACTGCTGCGGCTGAGGTTCAATCCCTGGCCTGAGATCTTCCACATGCTGTAAAAACAGCAGGGCGGGGGGGGGGGGAGGGGTGAGTAGGGGTGAGGGACTAACATTCTAAATTCACAAATCTAGAAAAACCTTCAATGTGCAAGCAGACATAAGTTTACCAGAATAAAAAGACTGCAATTTAAAAATTACAATGACACCTACGTCAAGAGAACCATCAAAGGGCTGTTGCCCTGCCCCATATTATGGAAACAGGAACTCAGCAGGCATGACTACCAGCATAGATTCTGTCTTTATTCGTCCTTAATCCTATGATCTACCCTGATCCATCACCCAATCACCTCAGAACTTCCCACTTCTGAAAAACCCAATATTCTTTTCCTTTCCTGCCAATTTGAGAAGGACTCTCCCCTTACAAGCTTTTATGGAGATACCGAAAAAAGAGGCATGTGCTTCTGAAAATGTGCTGTTCCATTCACTAAGACCTCTGGTGTAAATAAACCAAATCTGGGTGACCAGTAACTCAAAAAGAGCTAATAAGACTTATTTTTTGAGAGAGATCTCTATAAAGATAATTGCAAAATATCTGCTTCTTTTCCATGTAAATAAGACCTCACAGGTGTATCACCACGTTGATAGAGTGCCTTCCAAGTGCCCTGTTGAAAATGAAGTTGGAAAAGGGCAAAACCAGGCTATCAATCTAGATATGGTAACTAACCTTTAATTTCTCTAATTCAGACTCTGACCTCAGAAATCACGAAGAATGAAATGGCCCCACAGACATCCTACTACCTAGTTATTCTAGACAACTGAAGCAAACCGATCATTCACTAACACTGACAAATTAAATTTTTTTTCTAATGAATTTTTTCCTAAACCATACCACATATTTCCTAAACAGGAGGATCACATACCCATAGGATTTCAGAATTGAAAGGAATGTTGGAATTAAATATTTTTCCATTCACAAATTCTTTGTTGACATTCACAATTTAAAACCACCATCAATAAATCTACTGACAGCATAAGTTCATCTGTGACCATTTAGCTGTAACATTATTGCATTCACACTCATACTTAATAACTTTACTGTTTTCTCTTCTCTGTTATGACTACTTAAAGAAGTTAACTCCTCAATTTTATTTATTTTTTTTTGATTCCTCAATTTTAAAAATGATAGACAATTTGAAATTGTTACTTTTTTTTTTTCTTTTTTGCAGTAGTCACTAAATATCAAGCTAAGACATTCAAGCAAAGTCCTTCCAGTCTGGCTTCATCTTTTGACAGAATTCCTAAAACAGCAGGAATATTTGAACATGTGATGATAGATTTATTTAACCTATTGAACTGATATTATATACCATTTAATATGTGAAGCCCTCTAGGCACTGGGAATGCAGTAGTGACCATGGACCTAACCTTCTATGGGTGAAGTGGAGGGGAAGTTAGGCAGCAAAGAAAATAAGTAAGGCGGTTCCTGCCATGGCAAAGTGGGTTAAGAATCCCACTGCAGCAGCTTGGGTTGCTAGGGAGACATGGGTTTGATCCCTGGCCCAGCACAGCGGGTCAAGGATCCAGTGTCACTGCACCTGCGGTGTAGGTCAAAGATGTGGCTGATACAATCCCTGGCCTGGGAACTTCCATATGCCATGGGTGCAGCCCCCTACCCCTAAAAGAAAGCATGCAAGAGGGATGGTGAATCCTTGGGCAAGGCTGGAAAGGGGAGAAGAATGAAATTGATAGAAAGGATAACAAGGTAAGGACACACTAAGATGGCAACACCTAAGTAGGAGGTGAGGGAGGAGGATACAAAGAAACAGAAAGACAGACACACAGACTACGTACGAGGCTGAGGAATTCCCAAAAGAGAGAACAGAGAGAACAAAACCGCCAATATGCAAGTGTGCATCTAGTTCGATGGTAAAATAGAATCCTATTTTAATACATTAATGTTCTACTTAATGTCTCCGAAGAGTTGGTTGACAGTGATTTTGTATGTTTTTGTTTCTTTGGGCATTTTTTTTTTTTTAAGCCATACCTGTGGCATGGGGAAGTTTGGGAGCCAGGGATCGAACCCACACTACAGCCACCACCCTGGGCCACAGCAGTGACACTGGATCCTTAACCCACTGAGCCATCAGGGAACTCTGACAAGGATTTTAAGTCATACCTTTTGGTACATCAGTCTACAAATATGAAAAGTGACAATGAGCAAGATACTCAATTTAGTACTTTTATACCATTCAAAGAAAATAGAAAACTTAATCTATTCCCAAAGGAGATACTGTGTTGTAGGAAAAAGAAGCTATGTACATATATTAGAAAGTAATCAGCCATTTAATAAATGCACAAAGATGTACAAACTGGAACTTGCTTTTTATATCCAATAAAACTGTGTACCAAAAACCAAGTATATTTTCCAGATTAAGAAGATGCAAGAAAAGTATGTAAATGATGTACTGTAAGCATTGTTGCAAAATACTTGATCATGACCAAAATTAACAAGAGAATAACTGGTATAAATTAGAAGTAAAATTACAAAGTCATACATCATCTACATTATATAAGATAAAAATACAGAGTGACATTATTGGGAGTGAAGAGGTGGGTTTTAGTTTTTGTACCAAATGAAATTAAATAAAATTTCATCATTAATGAAAATTAAGATTATGCTTTTAAATTAAATTTTATTGGTCAGAAATAACATTAAAATTCTTCTGTAGTCATCTCAAAAATCTTAATATTTCTTCACGTTCCATATTTGACTATATTCACATTTGGAAAAAGAAATTAACTAAACTTGTCCTTAAACACAACTTAAACTCCCCAGTGTAGGGGAAATTGATTTTTATTCATTCCTCACCCATCTGAGAAGAGTCGGCTCCAAAAAAAATTAACATTGCACTGGCTTAAGTTTCAAAGCTGGTTAGAACCATTTTGCCACAATTCCCAAGAGATGAATATGTGAATGAATATAAAAGAGATCAGCATCTAATTTTCTTAAACTCTCAACAAACATATTGGTTCCAAGAAAATTAGTAATATGGGAATTGGACCAAAAACAGATCTATTGCTCTAAACTATTAAAGCATTTAGACACATCTTCAAATATTCACATATTAACTACTTCTATAAACAAAAAAATGAAATATAAAACATTATGTTTTAATGTAAAGCTTTCGTTCATAATAAACCATTAGGCTACTAGTTTCCACTGAAAAGCAGCATGAAAAAAAAAAAAGGAATAACAACAAAAACATGAAAAACGAGTAAACAGATTTACTTTTGTAGTTTAAAATACATTCAAATAAGATTGAAATGGGAGTGTCCATCGTGGCTCAGCAGAAACGAATCTGACTAGCATCCATGAGGACGTAGGCTTGATCCCTGGCCTTGCTCAGTAGGTTATGACAAGGATTTTCAAGTTTTAAGATTTGTTTATGCTACCATGTCTTTGTCTGCAAGACAAAGTATAGGACATACAATCATAGATAAGATACTGTTATAATAAAAATCATATTACATTGTGACAAGGAAGCAGATCTTCAAAGCATTATACACCATTTTCTATTTGTTTTGGGAACAATGCCCAAGAAACACCCATACACATTTCCACACTTCCTCCTTCCTCATGCCCACATTCCAGGTAATGAGTAACCAGATAGCTGTGACTCAACCGTACCGTGTAATCTTAAATAGCTACATGTGTCCATTTTATAATTTATGTCCTAACAACTTTATACTTCAGTAACATTTTTAATACATTTCTCTGATCTTGGATAGGATTCTGCCATTTTTAACATCCTTGTCTTTTATCCGTAACACCATTCACATGAGTAAATCGTGTATGAACCTCTGCTATTAACAATGGCCAAGGCAATCATAAATGTAGAGAGAAGCAGCAGCAACACTGGAAAATCAAATGCGAGGTAAGGTACATGAGTATGAGAATGTGCTTTTTGAAAGCAATCAGAGCAATGGCTTAAAAACTATCAATTCTTGTCTTTTTTTTTTCCTAAGGAAACACTTAAGAGCCCTTAGCAACCCATAAAAATATAGACAATAAAAATGAGAGGAGTTCCCATCGTGGCTTAGCAGAAATGAATCTGACTAGGATCCATGAGGACGCAGGTTTGATCCCTGGCCTTACTCAGTGGGTTAAGGATCCGTCGCTGCTGCGAGCTGCAGTGTAAGTTGCAGACACAGCTCGGATCTGGCATTGCTGTGGCTATGGTGTAGGATGGCAGCTGTAGCTCAGATTCGACCCTTAGCCTGGGGACCTCCATATGCCATGGGGGCAGCCCTAAAAAGATAAAAAAAGAAAAAGAAAAATGGGAATGAACCCCTCTGGGGGCAATCTAGGTCCTAAGTAGGCAACCTAAGAGGATGCCTGCCTGTGCTTCTCAAAGATAAAGGTCCATAGTGCAAATCAGCCAAGTCTTCCCTCCTTCCAGGTCCTTTCTAATGTTTTGCTGTTGAGAAGGACTGAAGGAAAAGGTGTAGTAGAAAATGCATACATTCTAACTTATTCCTCTATTACTAACTTTTTGTGAAATTAGGCTTAACCATCTATAAGACTTACGATGTTCCTAATTAATTGGGCCTATTCTTCTCAGACCTTAGGCGGACCACCCACGCATTCAGACACTGAACACAAATACCCAAAAGGGAAGGTTCCATATCCAAAGGAGAGCTCATCCTTTGCAGAAGTCAATAATGATGAAAATCAGGATACTACATATCAAATGTTCTTCCTCCTGAATAACATTATGATTCAAAACCAATAGCAACTAGTCATTATTATGTCATAAAACATAATGAATTAACATCTGTTTACACTTACAGAATTCATGTCAACATTCAGTCATTTACCACTCATTAAAATAATGCATTGAGACACATACACATTTAAGCACATTTAACAAGTCTGAAAATGTTTTCCAGTTGGTGACTGAAAATGCAAGATGGCAATTTTTCCAGACACATAAATTTGTAATTTTAAGTCATGCACTCGTCTCAAATTCTATTACTTTAAACATAATCCTTCAAGCCTTCCAATGATTTGAGTAGACTGGTATTTGAATATTTCATTTAAAAAAAAAAAGTTCTACATGTAGCTACCATCTCCATCAAATACCTTTTCTCTTTCTATCATCCTGGTTCACTGTGCCCTTAACCAAAACTGGTCTTTTGCTTTACTTTCTACACAGATACTTATTACACTTTACAGCAGCCACCCACTGCTAGAATTCCTTCCTGAAGACCCAACACAGTTAGCACTTCAGAATCTCTGAACCCACCAATTTTTTTGTGCTTCCACCTTACTCCCTGACATTGCATGTACACTACTAAAATGACTCATTTATGTAGTTATTCTCCTCTCTTCCAAACTAGCCTGAGATTCTTCAACACAAAGACCATGTGTATCTTCTTACAGTTTCTAACCAATGGCAGGCTCCCCATATTCATTAATACAATCACTCAACAAATACTTAAGGAGTTGCTGTTATGGGACAACCAATATTCTAACTGCTATGGGTACAGGGATATGTAAACTAAACAAAGCCCCTGCCCACCTTAAGATGACATTTGGTAGATAAACAACGTCTTACTGTATAGCACAAGGAACTATATTCAATATCCTATGATAAGCCAAATGGAAGAGGATATTTTTTAAAAGAATGTCTACATATAACTGAATCACGGCTGTACAGCAGATATTAACACAACACTGTAAATCAACTATACTTCAACAAAAAAGTTAACTTTAATAAATACATCAACAGGAATTTCTGATGTAGCTCAGCAGGTTAAGAACCCAACATAGTGTCCATGACGACATGGGTTCACTCCCTGGCCTCACTCAAAGGGTTAAGGATCTAGTGTTGCCATGACTGTGGCATAGGCCTCAGCTGCAACTCTAATTCAACCCCTCACCTGGGAACTTCTATATGCCACAGGTGCAGCCCTAAAAAGAAAAAGAAAAAAGAAATACATCGACATATTAAAAAGATGACATTTGAATAATAAAGACATAAATAAAACAAATGTCAGATGATAAATGAAGAAAGTAGGAAGAAAAATAAAGAAGTCTGAAAGGATGGTACATGGTTGGCCCAAGCAGGGACTGCAATTTTAGTTATTTTAGGTAATTGCTGATGATTAAGTCATTTCCTAAATTAAGTGAGAGAACAAGTCAGTCCCTTGAAGGGGGCAGAGTGACGCAGGGTGTCTGGCATTCGAGAGGAGCAGTGAGGTGGTCGGTGTGGCTGGAGTAAGGAGGTGAGAAGTAACAAGGGCAGTCACATGGCCTGTGTCCACATCAGGTGGAGCCCTGCAGACCACACGTGAGCCACCGCAGGCTTCTGAGCAGCAAAGAAAAACAAAGCAATGAGCATCTTTAACAAAGATCACTTTGGCCAGATGTCGTAACACTTTCAGGGAAGAGATCATGGGGTATTGAGGTGTGGGAGAAAGAGATAAGAGAAGAGCTGAAAGAGGAAGAGCAGTTACAAGGCTGCCACAGGGATAGAGGTGAACTGGGAGGGGTGTTTGGACAAGCACAGTGGCAGTGGGGGTAAGACAGGATATACATGCAGTGCCAACAAGAACTAAGGGTGGATTGAATGGGGAATGGGAGAGAAAAAGAGCAAAAGGTTTAGTGGCACAAGGAGCCAAAGGATGATGGTGCCGCCACTGCCCCAGATGAGAAAGAGGAGTGGGTGATCCACTCTTCAGGCTGAGGCACATGATTCAAGAGGCCTCCTGGACACCCCAGGAGACTCTGAAGTATTAAATGCCACTGGGGTGACATCCAGCTAGAGACTGGGGGCATCAGCACGTATTTAAGGCCCACAGGGGTGCATCTAAGAGCCTACAAAGGAGACGGGAAAAAAGGCCCCAAAGCTAAGCCCTGGGATGTACCGATATTCAGAGGGGAAAGGAAGAGGCACATCCAGTGTTCCATGGAACAGCCAGTGCACTGGGAGAAAATGGGCAAGTGTGGAGGCCAGAAAGCCAAAGTTTAAAAAGGGTTTCACAGGAGGGAACTGGCCAGGTTGTCAAATATTATCGATAATTAAAAGAGGAGGATTCAAAAGTGACTATTGGGTTGGACCACAGGGATGAATCCTGAAGAGAACACTTTCCACAGAATACAGACAAAAGTCTGATGAGAGTGAGTTTAATAGAGAAAAGGCGATAAACTGGACACAAGAAGTCCATGCAATTTTTTCAGAGTTTTGTAATCAAGGGAAACACTATAGCATGCATGTGGATGGGAATGACAGAGGGAGACAAAGTTGAGAATACAGTGGAGCTGGGGGATAATCATAGACAGATGTCCTTAATGGCATGAGAGGGACTGGATGGGGTCCAGGGCACATGAGAAAGGGTGGGGACTGGACAGGTGAGTCGTTATGATAATGTTGACTGAACTGAACTACTCTTTAAGATGTTTCTTGGGAAAAGGAGGCCCACTAACGCAGGCTTCTAGGACACCATACAGAAACTCCAACATTAACTTGGCTTCCAGAAGCTAATATTCAAGTCTTTGTCTCTGGTTCCTGGCACAGAGCTCTGAAAAAAACCCTTGGAATTTCCTGAGTTAGAGGAATGTCTTTTGTTATTCCTAACAAGCCCCTTGTGCCCACACCTGAGTTTATACTAATGAGGTGACTCAGGTGGGACCCCTAGATAATCTCAGGCTGGGGGCTGGTCACTGGAAAGGCCAGACACATGATTAGAGGGTGGGAACTTTCAGGCCCCCCTCCCCCCATCCCACCTTCAGGAAGGGGATGGGGGCTGCAGACTGGGTTCTAGAAACTTTTGAACAAGGCAATTCAGGAGCTTCTGGGTTGAAGGCACTGATGAGCTGGGAAGGTGACACACCTGGGGAGGGCATGGAAACCTGGCACCCCTTTCCCCCCCCATACTCTGTCCTACGCATCTTTTCCATTTGGTTGTTCCTGAGTTGTATCCTTTAATAATAAACCCGTCATATGAGCAAAGTGCTTTCCTGAATTCTATGAGTCATTCTAGCAAATTACTGAACCTGAGGAGAGTTGAGGAAACCCCTCAAATTCGTAGTCAGGTGGGAATTGCAGGTGGCCTGGGCACTCCATCTGGGGCCGGCAGCTGAAGTGGGGGCTGTTTTGTAGGACCAAGCCATTGACCTGTGGGTTCTGCAATAACTCTGGGTAGTTAGTACCAGAGCTGAATTGAACTGTAAGACGTAAGACACGAGTTGCAGAATTAACTAGTGTTGGAAAAAAAACATACCTTTGATACCAAAAAACACAAAACATCTGCTCTTAGGCCACGGCCTGGGGCGGGGAGATAAACAAGTGATAAGGGACCATGGGAATTGACAACAGCAGTGAATGTCTCAATTCTGAAATGTCAAGAGATCAGGTTTAAGGAATAAGCAAACAAGACTACAAAACCATACTCTCTCAAAAATATACACAGATAAACATGGGCCCTAAATGCAGAAAATAGCGGGGTAGGGAGTTAGCACACAGCAAAAACTGGTCTATTTGTGTCCCAAAACTTAACCACCTGAACAGAAAGACCAAATCAAAGTAACGTAGAGCCAAGGAGTTATGAGGCATAAACACTTGAACCCAGAACAAATAATTACCTTAAAAAGAAAACAGCTACATGGTGAATTCCTACGCTAATGAGGAATTCAAGTTTTACCTAAAACCTTTCAGAAGCACATTTATAAAGGAATAATGCTGAGCAACTGAGCGTGAATGGAAAAGATCCGACATTGGGAATGTAGGTCTACACACACCTTCTCTTCCTTTAACTTCAGACAAGCCATTCTGTCCCCATGCTGGGAATCAGGGAACGTGAAAATGCCATGGCCATGCCCGACCCCTGGGACACATTCTTCTGAGTATCCCCCACTGCTTTCCACGGCAGTCTCCAGGCTGGCTCAGCTTCTGGGGAATTGCTTGGCATCCAGATTCCCAGCTCAGCTGGGAGTCGGGACTGGCCTCTGAGCCCCTGGACCACTGGCTTCACCACTTCAGTCACTCCCACTGGGTCCTATGGATTTGCCTCTGAAATGTCCTCCCATTTCCAGATGAGACCCTTCCCTTGTCCTGGATTATGCCAAAGTCAACCAGATCCCTAAACTTCACTGTCCTCAAGTTCCTCTTCCCCTCTGCCTGCTGAAAAGTGCAAATCCTTGGAGTTCCTGCTGTGGTGCAACGAGATAGGCAGCATCTTGGAAGCACTGGGATGCAGGTTCGATCCCGGCCCAGCACAGCGGGTTAAGTATCTGGTGTTGTCGCAGCTGCAGTGTAGGTTGCAACTACAGCTCAGATCTGATCCCTGGCCCGAGAACTCTATATGCCACGGGGTGGCCAAAAAAAAAGTAAAAAAAAGTACAAATCCTTAGCACACAGCCCTTTGTGACCCAGACCTGCTCTCCCTCTTTCACCATACATCTGCCTTCCCAGCTTGCGTCCTAGGTCCCAGCCTTTGGGAACTACAGGAATTGAGGTCACCATAGGCCATGTCCTTGTATCTATCTCTGTGTGTTCCCTTCGGTCCTTGGCACGTGCTGTTCCCTCTGCCCAGAACACTCTTCCAGTCACACTTCACACAGCTCACCCTCTCACCCCTCAGGACACTATTAGAATATCACCATCTCAATGTGGCATTCCTGGCCACCCTAATTAAAAGGGCACTTGTCACCATCTGCAACACCATTTATTTTATCTCCTTCTCTGGCTTATGGTCTCTTTCCCTCTGTGAGGATATAAGCTCAAAAAGGCTGAGATTTTTGCTCAGTTACCTGCACCAGTGCCTCCTCCTCATATGACACGCACTCAAGTAACATCTGCTGAATCACTGAATCAACACTGTTCCCTCTGCTGCGAAAATTATGCCCTGGGCCTAAATCCTCTTCCTTATCTAATCTAAGTGGCAAACTCATCCTTCAAGACTCCCACTGTCCCATTCCCCAGCTCCTCGGGCAGGGCTGAGCACCTTCTCCCTGGCACGCCGACTGCACCTTATCAACCCACCGGGGGACCCACACTCAGACACCTGCAAGGACAGGGGCCTCTACTGATAATATGCTGACACAACAGGAGTGACAGGGCTGTCCAAGGCAGACCAGAACATGTGGTCACTCTAGTCTCCTGCCTTTTGCAGAGCAGTTCTCTCACTTCTACAGTTATTTGCTTACTGGCATGTCTCCCACACCAGACTGTGAATCCTTAGGGACAAACCATCTTTGTGTCCTCAACACCTCACTCGCATTGTGGATGCTTAATAATGCTGATCAGAGTAATGAATAACCCACTTCTGCCTGGGGATTTCGATCCCTGAGACGGACCGGAGTGCGGAGGAAAGCACACCTAGACAGTGGGAACAGCCAGGAGCCCCCTTCCTTGAGGCCTGCTCCCCGTGTGTGGCTTTCTGCTCTATAACAGCCCCAGTCCCCATTCCTGGTTCCCCTGTCTCCCAACTGTGGGCCCCCTAAGCACCTTACTGAACTCTGCTTCCCTTACCCCTGGGCTTTGCTAATTTCCCCAGACTGGATCCAGACCAGCATTTCCGGTCCCCAGTTTAGACAAACTCCCACACAATTCCCTGTGCCCCACCCATCCAGTCCTTCAGCCACACAAGTCCCAGCAACAGACCACAGCAGGGAGCCTATTTCAACAACAAAGGGGGCGCCCCTCCCCACATACCCTAAACACACCCTCTCTGGAAGGGGCTGCTCACACAGATTCCAACTGTAGTTCTCTTTGTCAGTGATGCTAATATGTGTTAGACTAACCCTTTCAGGGTGAGGCCTCAGTGCCACTCCTTTGGCTGAAACAGATCTTTTCCAGAATGTTGCAGAATTTCTCAGGTCCCATCAAAGTTTTGTAACACTCTGGCAGGAAGTAACCCATTTTGCTAAGAATCAAATTTTCCCTTTAAGATTCTATACTACTGAAATAATCATATATTCTGAACATATGAATATATGCTTGGCTTTATGAATTGCTTTTTCAAAATGAACTCTCTCTTTTTTTTCTTTTTTTTCCTTTTTTTTTTTTTTTGGCTTTTTAGGGCTGCTCCTGTGGCATGTGGAAGTTCCTAGGCTAGGGGTCAAATCGGAACTGCAGCTGCAGGTGTAAGCCACAGCCACAGCAACACAGGATCCAAGCCGCATCTGTGACCTACACCATAGCCCACAGCAACGTTGGATCCTTAACACACTGAGTGAGGCCAGGGATTGAACCTGTGTCTTCATGGATGCTAGTTGGGTTTGTTACCTCTAAGCCACAACAGGAACTCCAAAATAAACTTTCTTTCAGGTCTGAGACAAGCATTTTCTGAGAAGTGATAAGAATTCTAATTAGGGGACTAAAAATCAGAATGCTAAGACTTCTCAGACATTTAAAAACGCTTCATTAATATATGAATTCTTCTGTCACAACGATTTTCATGGTAAAAACATCACGGTGGTTGAGAACCAATCTTCTAACTCTAAAAACGTTTATAATCTGAAAGAGCAATTAGCTGAGGTCTCTTTCTGCCAAAAGTACACATCCTGAAATAAACTGTTTTGAAAGTAACCCCCATAAATCAATAGACTGAGAATAAAATGTGAGCATTAAAGGCAGGAAGTTCAGTTCATGGAGCACTGCAAAAGCTGATTCAGTGCAAGGCCGAGAAATCTTTCGCACATGAACCTGACCTCAGGAAACTTGCAATTTCACACCTGTCCTTCACTCCCACATTGCACCGCACTGCTAATGTGAACCAATCTCTCTACATCAAGAAGTCTTCTCATGAACAGTTATCCAGAATCAAACAAGTATCTGCCAGGACTGAAAGCAAACATGGTAACCGCCTTCTGCTTATTTTGACCCTTGACAGTCATGCAGAGAGGGAAAAGGGCAATTTTAACTATTTTTAAGATGACGGCAATCCGCATGCGATGTGAATTTAAGGCATCCAACCTAGAGAGTGAAACGGGCACTGGGATTCCCTCCTGCACAAGATATTCAAGTGGGTTACAGACCTAAACAGATGAAAACATTCCAGACCACCACCTATTGGCTACTGACTTATACTACTACCTGGGAGAATAGGGCCTCGAGGTGCTTTAGAAGAACACTGTGGGAATTAATTCTGTTTTTCACAAAAGCTTCTCTCCCTGTACTCTACCCTTTGCCCCCCTAGTTGATGGTGTGAACAATCTTGGCTTCTGTATACTCAAGACAGTCTCCCTCTGGGATTTTATCTGCTTTGTCCACTGCTGTATCCCAGCGCCTCAAAGAGAGCATGGAATATGGTAAGCTCTCAATAAACATTTGGTCAGTAAATGAGTAACTTTTCTAAAGCAGTAAGTAGAAAGAGTGCTGGATGGGAAAGCATAAGACCCTTTTCTGCAAGTGGTCTTCTGGGAGGTATGAAATCAATGTGAGACTCAACTATCCCAAAAAGGAAATGAGAGAATGAATACAAACCCTCAGTGATATGACATCACCTCAACACACACACGCCCCCCCACTCTGCTTAAGAAAGTACTTTAACACTTAGTTATACAAGCAATTTCTAAGAAAATTCAGGATCTAGCTGTGGTAAGAGTTCTCAAAATAAACAAAATTTGACTCCCAGAATCTCAACTCTGCTATAGAGAAAAATCCTGGTAACAGAAAAAGGACAATGCCTGAGTCTTCTGATCCTTCAAGACTCTTACCCTAAGCTCTGGACACCCAACCATAGCCCTGGTACGTTTTGAGATGTAGTCAGAAAGGTTCTTTATAACAGGTACCTGGTTCACTTTGAATGGAGTAAAATGATAACAGGATTAAGAAGGACTCAAAACACACAAGTTTTCTAGCAACATCATTCCATGGGCCCCAGCATCAGGTCTCGTAAAATTGGTCTGGCATCAACCCAGGGGTCAGAGGTTTCCTAGAAACAGGGGGCTCCCATCTTCACAACTGACAGAGGACTATCCAAATCATCTCCACAATCCCTTATCATTTTTTGGTGAGAGTAACCAGTAAATTTTTAAGGCCTTAAGACATTTTCCTCAGTTTTTAGAATTTGTTGCAAGGTTTTTCATTTACTGAAGGGAAAGACTGCTTGCTCCAAATAGTGCTTGTAATGCCCACGTCATACAGTCACCACACTTTGTCTCCATCTGGATAAGGACACATTTCAGCTCACCCCTGGGCTGTGACCACCGAGGGGTGGGGAGGGGGTACTTTTCCTTTCTAGAGGCATGTTGCCTTCTCTAAACACTGCATTTCATGAGATGGTAAGAGCTCTAAATCAGTAATAAATTGAACCTGAACACTCGCTGTTGAAGAGCACTATAAAAATAGTACTTGAGTCTACTTTTTTATAAAAATGAAAAAAAAATCTCATTACACTGTATGAAGTTTTGAATAAACCCTGCAAATAGCTTGCCAAGAATAGTTTGATTTCACTGAATTGTCAGAGATAATACAAGTAAAATGTAATGAAAACTATTTAAAACCTTTTTTGTTCTCCAGTTACTGAACTCTTAAGAGAAAAGCACTGAGAGAGCCACAGAGACAGACAGGATAAAATTCCTGATCTGTAGAAATGTCTATCTCATTGAAGAGGATGGCACTGAAGCATAGTGAACCACAGCAAGAAAGGTGATGTGTAAGATCACATGAGCGGTTCCAAGAACTCAGAGGCAAATAAAGTTACTAGTGGGTTTGTCTGGGGCTGATCAGGCCTTTAAGACAGAACCTAGGAGACGAGCTGGGGTATGAGGTGGGAGAGGTAGAAAGGAAAAGACATGGAAAGCTGCAGCTCAAAAGGAAGTTCCATGAAGGAGTTTAGCTCTTTGGGCTGGAGGGGAGACCAGAGACTGCACTTTGGAGAGCTTGAACAGAAAGCCAAGGACCTTGGAGTTCACTCAACTAATAATAGGGAACCCAGGAAGGCTTCTGGGAGTAGCATGGTTTGACTTTAGGAAGATGCATCTGTATCCAGGCCTGCAAGGTGAAAAGGCCATCACCTAAGGCAAGGCCAGGGCATCCAGTAAGTAAAATATCAGAAGGTGTTAAGTCACGGAGGGAGATTAAGTAGTTCTGTTATCTCCTTTATCTCTCCCATCACTCTCTCTTACCTCTGATATACGGCATCTGAGGCAGTTACTGAGTGGTCTGAAATGTACCAAGTCCTCGCTGGGGTATTTCAGAAAAATTTCTTCTGTGCAAAAAATTAAAAATCAGAATTCTTACTGTGGCACAGCGTATTAAGGATCAAGTCTCTGTGATAGCGTGGGTTTTATCCCCAGCCCAGCACAGCAGGTTAAAGATCCAGCATTGCCTCATTTTCTTGCAGCTATGGGACTGAGGACCTCAGCTCCTCTCTGGCAGTTGGCTGTCAGCTTCCCCAAACCCCCAGAGGCTTCCCTCAGCATCTCGCCACATGGGTCCCAGCCCATGGCCATTTATGTCCTCATGGATGGGCAGGGAGAGAGTCTCCTGAGCAAGTCTGCTAACTAGATGCAGCCCCATGTAACAGTGTGGTTATGGAAGTGACAGCTCATCATCTCTGCAGTGGTCTATAGGTTAGAAGCGCGTCACAGGTCTCACCCACACTGCGGGGAAGGGTTATTGGGATTTATTAGAATCTGCCCACCACAGTTTCACCTTTGCCCATTAAAAGTGTGAGAATGGGGCAGGGGGTTGGGGGAAGATCTGGCGTTGCCACAGTTGTGGCACAGCTCATTTCTCTGGGCAAGTTACTCAATATTATCACACTCAACGTATGGCTCCATAGAGGGGATAGAAATCCAGAGAAGGGGGCAGGAGAGGGATGACAACAGAAAATGACTTTGGAAAAGGAATACAGGTAAGAAACCACTGTTTATCTTCGTTTTATTCATTTACATATTTTTACTCTCTGAAAGCCACATGCCTCCACAGGATATAAATATTTTTTGACTGTCTGAAATTTAAAGTCAAATAATTTCAGGACATCTTCAAAAATACATGAGCTATAAGGGATATAGCTGGATGATTGTGCAGAATAGTGAACAATAGGTCAAATGAAATTCCAAATGTAATCTGGGGTAAATTAATCAGCAAATTTTCAAGGTATAAGGTTCAAGCAGCTACTGAAATTTTTTTTTTTTGTCTTTTTGCCTTTTCTAGGGTTGCTCCCGCAGCATATGGAGATTCCTAGGCTAGGGGTCGAATTGGAGCTATAGCCCCCCACCTATGCCAGAGCCACAGCAATGTGGGATCCGAGCCGTGTCTGCAACCTACACCACAGTTCATGGCAATGCCGGATCCTTAACCCACTGAGCAAGGCCAGGGATCGAACCCGCAACCTCATGGTTCTAGTCGGATTCGTTAACCACTGCGCCACGACGGGAACTCCTGAAATGTTTTTTTTTTTTTTTTAACTCAAATTGGAATCAAATTCTCAAAATGCATCACAGAATGCATCAAAAGCCTAAAGTCATCTTATCCTATTACATCACAAAGATCCTATCTGAGAAAGACAGGTTGGGTTTTGGCAGGGAACCTAGCCAGCAAGGACCCTGTTTTAGATGCTATCAAAGATGGACATTCACAACAAATAATGCAACGGATAATTTAATGACAAGGCAATAAAGGAAGTGAGGAATGTCTTACCATGGAGGAGAAAGTGGTAAAGAAGAGCCTGTTAAAATGTTGGAAATGTGTCCCACATACCTCATTATTATAATAATTATTGTAATTATCACTGTTAATAGCAGCAGCTGTCTGTTACAACAGGGCTATGGCAGATACCCTGCTAAACATTTTACTTACACCAGATAATTATATTATCTAAATATCTACTAGATAGTTATCCCTTACAAAAATCCTGAGTTAATAATTATTTTCCCATTTCAGAGGGCAAATTACTTAATTTCCAAGTTAAAGTTTTTTCAAGTAATTTGCTCGGTACAATTACACAGTTTGCTCTGTATATTTACATAGTTTGTAAATGGAAGTGCTGGGACTCAAACCCACGTCCTAGTCAACATATTTTGAACATTTACTTTCAGGTACCAAGAATATTATGATGAGCAAAAGCTGGCATGGCAGGTGAAGCGGACATGAATCAATCAATCCCATTAAGAAATGGTTAACAGCCAACTGTGACAAGAGCAACAGATTTAACCTTGGCAAGGAGTGGGGTGAGGGACAGACGGTTTTACCCTGAAGAGGTCTAGTGCCATCAGAGAGCTAACTGGAAGAATAACGAGTTGCCCTGGGGAAAAGGGAGGGAATAGCATTCCAGGCAGAAGGCACAGAATGTGCAAAGATGAGCTGGTGGGAAGGAGTGCGCCGAGGACTGAAGAACAAAGGGAGAGGGAAGTGAGGTGTGACAATAATCTAGCAAATTCAGATTTATTAGGTGAGATTAAACCAGGCACCCTATGCACAATGTCTTACAGACCATGGTCAAAAGAATTTGCCTTTACCCTAAGTACTCTGGGAATTTACTTTATTGCTGGTGAATTTACTTTATTTACTTTATTGCCCTTGTGTTACCAGAGGTGTGAACTCAGTAGCAGCCTTTTATAGGAATCTTTCAGGAATGAGGAGGATAAAACTGGATATTCCAGAGCCTGAATTTCTATGTTCTAGAACAGACATCGATTACACAGCTAAACATCTCCAAAGTGGAGACTTAAGCTGCAAATGGAAGAACAGTATGCAATCTTTGGAAACAAGCTGAGGCACAGCTAAGGTTATCCCAGAGGGCAATACAAGAGTAGCAGGATAAAAATGCACACTAAGAGGCTCTGAACTTACCTCCGGCTGAGAGAACCAGCAGGTGACTCTACACCCCTGCTCACCACCCAAAAGCTGTGTGGCTTTGATAAATGCCTTGTTTTTCTGAGACTATTTCCCCATTTGTAATCATCTGTAACATAACCTACCTCACAGGGTTATTTTGAGAATGACGTGGGTTATAATACATGTAAAATACTTAGAGACATACCTGCACATGGAAGTATTCAACAAATGGAAGCCATTATTGTTATTATTATTATTAATGGTCTTAAAAGATCCCAATGTGCAGTAAGCAGTTTAGGAAGGGAACACATACATATCTAAGACAACATGTTGCCAAACTTGCACGTGCACATGAATCACCTAGAAAGGATGTGAAAAACGTCGATTGCTGGCTTGTCAGAGGTAAGGTCTAGGAAACCAGATTGTTCCTAAGCTCCTGGGGGATTCTGACATAGCTGTCTAAGCACTTGAGAAGCATGGCTTCAAGGGCTAGAATTTAAAATAAATATTAAGACATCAAATAAAGTATTTCATCAAAGGGACTTTAACTATAGAGCTAACTTTCTAAGACAAATTTCAGATTTTATTTTTGTTAAGGCAAAATGAAACAAGTTCACTTGCAAAATCTACTTCTAGTAGAAAACTGAATAATCAGAATCTATTTGATTGGTAAAACCGTGCTTAGTTTTAAAAAATCATTTTCAAAAATTATTTAGATCTCAGTTCTAAATCATCCATCTGTATGCTCTATCATCAAGAGAAACAAAAATAAACTTCTAAACAGTGATATGTATGTTCTTTAATTATTAGATTTATTTTCTAGTAAAAATAACAGAGGCCACCTTCAATCATACAGGGGAAATTCTTTTCTGCCAGGACACAACTAAAACTCTGCAGATTCTTTCACTGTAGTTCAGGGTTTCTCAACCTCAGGACTATGTAATTATTAAAGATTATTATTTATAGGAATATTCACAACAACAAATGACATTTTCAGAAAAATCAAACAAGTGACTAACTGCAGGGAAGGTGAACTTACTGGTCTAATGCACACATCTGGTGAGCAATATCCACAAAGATTATAAACTGAAGGAATTATTTAGTCCTTTTCTTCAAAAACCATTACACAACCCAACACTTGAGCTCTTTCTTGAACAAGGGCACTAAATGCTGCTTGGGCTCTTTATGATAACAAACAATGCACATTCCTATTTTATTTGCAAAAATAATTATCAGCAGCTGCTACTTACACAGGATTTTTAACAGAGCATATTTTACATACTGAGCTCAAATATTTCAGAATTTCAAGAGCCTCAGGCTGAACGAAGTAGTCTTTTATTTTCTAATTTAAAATAAGGCATTAACTTCTACATTCCTTCATGTAATTTAAAAAAACGACTAAAACATTTTCCTAAGACTCAAAGGAAACAGCTGGACACATCTGTCAACTACACATCCCTGGAATGAAAGAGAAACTTAATGCTTTAATACCATACTCACATGTGAGGGCTCAGTTCATAAAAATTTCTGTTCCTGTAATCTTCCACTTTCTCTGGTGAATAAATGGGCAAGGACCGGTATGGGTTAACAGATATAACCACACTTCCAATGTATGTCTGCAAAAGGAAGAATAAAATATACCCGTTTTAATATCTTTAAGTCATGGTATCGCATGGTTTCATCCTTTTAAAGACACGAGTTCTACTGCCTGGCCATTCATTTTTTACTTTTCAAGAACACTTTGCATCTCTGAAGACAGATGATCGATAATGTTTATTCATTTTGCTGATAAATGGAAAGCATAGATTTATACATTGAAAATACCTTTCAAAATAAATCTCTAGACTAATTCATGAGGCTGGATAAGAGTTCTCCAAAAGCCCTGTTATACTTGCCAAAAATTTTATCACCAACCGTGGCTAATTGTGAGCAAGAGCCATGCTCTCCTTGATTCCAGTTAGAACTGGTGTTTGTTTCTCTCATCTTTATTCTCCTGTTTCAGCGCATAGCAACCCAGGCTTCCCCTCCTCCCTGCCCACAGCCATATCTATCCAATGGGGCTGTGACTCTGGCACTGCCCTTACAGAGCCTGTTACTCTCTACAGTGGGCTCAGAACATTTGGTATGAGAGCCACAGTTATCCCGTGGGCATTCCAATGAAATGATATCATATTATATCTAGAGGACTATAACATCAGAATTTAAGTGTACTTTATGAAAGAGTATACTTCATGTTGAATTTAAATTTTATGTAGAAAAGGAGTTACTGTTATGGCTCAGCAGTAACAAACCCGACTAGTATCCACGAGGATGCAGGGTAGATCCCTGGCCTCACTCAGTGAGTTAAGGAGCCAGTGTTGCTGTGGTGTAGGTTGCAGACGTGGCTCAAGTCTGGCATTGCTGTGGCTGTGATGCAGGCCGGCAGGTACAGCTCCAATTAGACCTCTAGCCTAGGAATTTCCATATGCCGTAGGTGTGGCCCTAAAAACCAAAAAAATAAATAAAAATTTAAAAAATAATAAATTTAATGTAGAATTTAAAGGTACTTTCAGAGGGATCAGTATTCTATTTTAGCAGACAGTAACCCTCTCACACTGCAAATCAGAACACTATTTTATCTTCCTTTTCATTTCGATCTTAAATTCCTGACAGCAAGGTTGGTTTAGGTCATTCTGTACAAAGACTAGCACAGTGCTGCAATCAAAAGTCACTTAACTGTAACTTATTTTAGCAGCTCCATTCTTCCTTTCAGTTTCAACATTATAAAGATGGCTAGGGTGGGAGGAGGGATACTAACAAAAATATGTCAGTGATAAAATTTTTTTTTAAGAAAAAGGTGAAAAAAAGAAAGGAAAAGAAGGAAGAACAAAAGTCTCCTCCAACTTCCCATTGGTCATGCAACAAAAGGTGACATTTTTAGAGCAACAACTTTTTCTAGTACTGCCACCGCTGGAGTCAAGGAAATTGTCAGATCTTGCTGGAAAATTAAACAGAACAGAAAACAGAACAGTAGGAATGTTCTGATTCTTTTAAAACACGGGTCACAATTGTTTTAATTATGAAAGACTTCCCCTAACCTGGAAAACTGAACAGGTGATTTTTATACCTCCTTTCATGCCAGAAGAATGCAATCTTATCAAGAGGTGACAAGACTGCTGCTGTGACAGAAAAACTCTAAGTTCCCAAGCAATTTTTCACCTTTATTTCTGACAGGCTAGCACTAGGACCTAATTAATCTTGCCTGACAAGAGATAACTCCAAGTTTCCTAACTTACCCCATTTTGACAAGACTTTTCCAAGGTTTCTTCACATTCCAACCCACCTGGGCAAGTATATGGGAGATGATGGAGACCAAATGATCATTTGAGTAGCCTATACAATATACTAAAATTAGTTAGATTGGTAGATATGAAAATACAATGATTGGTTTATTTCCTTAACATCTGTTGATTAAAAGATTAGCCTTCATCAGAGTTTCCATCATGGCTCAGTGGAAACAAATCTGACTAGCATCCATAAGGATACAGGTTCGATTCCTGGCCTCGCTCAGTGGATTAAGGATCCAGTGTTGCCGTGAGCTGTGGCGTAGGTCGCAGACTCGGCTCAGATCCCACACTGCTGCGGCTGTGGCGTAGGCCAGCAGCTATAGCTCTGATTCAACCCCTAGCCTGGGAACTTCCATGTGCCTCGGGTGTGGCCCTAAAAATAAAAATAGCAGAAAAGTACATGAATCTCCCTTTGTAGGTAGCTTCTTGACTACAATAATTAAAATATACATTGGCTGTTAGCAGAGAAACCAATTACAAGTTGCTCTTTAAAACCAAATTTCACAGTGGCTAAATTCTTGATAAAAATCTGCCTGTGTGGCATTCTTGCATGGAGAACAAACTTGGGTGCCTCAAACTCAAACTCAAAAGCCACACTAGTAAGTCTTAAGTTTCTTGTTACTTGTGACTTTTATACATAGTGAATTATGTGTGCTTTTTTTTCCCCAGCTGTTTCCCTATCACCTAGGTCAGGTCTGGCCCATGTATGATGCCCCATAAACAACAAACTGAATGACTGATTCACACAGGGCCTGTTCATCACTAAGAAAGTGGATGGTACAAACCACTTTCATACAGTTATTCTTTGTTGAAATACAATACCAAGTACACTGCTATACCATGCCTAATAGTTTATTAAACCCATATGCCATGCGTTGCCACCGATCAAATCCTTAAACAATATCCTTGCCCCTCGGTTGCTTTGTCCTACTGTGGTAGGATCCTTGCAGGGTTGGCTGGAGCTTACCTCCATCCTTTCAATCTGGACTTGTCTATGTGACTGATTTGACCAATGAGATACAAGCAGAGGCTCGAACATTTGTGTGTTAGGGTATATCCCTTTTTTATGACTGTGGCTAGGAGCCATGACGTGAATGAGCTTGAGCTAATCTGTTGGAAAGGTCACAGAGAAAGCCAAGGCACCTGACAGCCGTCGGACATACGAGTGAGGCCATTCTAAACCATCCAGCCTGTTAGGCCTCCAGACACCCAAAGCCACATGTGTAACCCCAGGTGAGACCAGCAGAAGACACACTGACAGGTACTCAGTCTAAAAAAATTGTGTGCAAACAGATGGTTGCTGTTTTATGCCATTAACTGGAGGGCCAGGAGGCAGGGGAGGATATAAGACACCAATACGGCTCAACAAGTCAGAAAAAGGGCCAAGCAGGACAAGCCTTATCAATCTAAATAAACAAACAGTAAAAGAAACAGTGTTCGCTTTCCATTCCACTTTCTATTAATATTTCAGGTATGTACCCTCTAATCTTGACCTTGTCCTCTACTGTGACAGCTGTCCTTGCTGTTTATGGGTTTCTTCCTTGAAGGTTCTATGTGTATTAGTCAAAGATTTAAGGAGTTCCCGTCGTGGCGCAGTGGTTAACGAATCCGATTAGGAACCATGAGGTTGCGGGTTCGGTCCCTGTCCTTGCTCAGTGGGTTAAGGAACCAGTGTTGCCATGAGCTGTGGTGTAGGTTGAAGACATGGCTCGGATCCCATGTTGCTGCAGCTCTGGCGTAGGCCGGTGGCTACAGCTCCAATTAGACCCCTAGCCTGGGAACCTCTATATGCCGTGGGAACGGCCCCAGAAAAGGCAAAAAGACCAAAAAAAAAAAAAAGATTTAAATATTCCCACATCTGCCAGTAGAATAACTTAAATGTTCACAGTTTCAGCTCTCTTCGCTGAGACATGAAAAACAGTCCGGCAGCAGTGGATGGGCTAGGTGGAGTTTACAATCCTATTCCAGTTTGAGATAGCTGTCTACTCTACATTCAGGTAACTGCGTAACAGTTTAAACCTCCGTCCCAGAGAGCAGAACAACAGTGACCAGACAGTTCACTTTTACATCAATTAACTTCGGACTTATAAATGATATGCATTGTTCCTTAGTATCCCTGGGGCACTGGTTCCAGGACAGCCTGCAGAGACTGACCCAAATTCAAGGATGCGCCAGTCCCTTCTACAAAAGAGCACAGTATTTGCATATAACCTACACACATCCTCCCTCCCATGTACTTTAAATCATCTCTAGATTACTTTTTTTTTCTTTTTATAGCCACACCTGTGGCATATGGAAGTTCCCAGGCTAGGGGTCGAATTGGAGCTGCAGCTGCCGGCCTACACCACAACCACAGCAATGCCAGATCTGAGGGGCACCTGCAACCCAAGTTGCAGCTTGTGGCAACACCAGATCCTTAGCCCACTGAGCAAGGCCCATGTTGGAACCCCAAGCTCAAGCTCACCGATACTATGTCAGGTTCTTAACCCACTAAGACACAACAGTAACTCCTAGATTACTTATAATACCTTAAAAAAGAATGTAAACGCTATGTAAATAGTTGTTGGCTCATGGCAAATTCAAGTTTTGCTTTTTGGAACTTTCTGGAATATTTCCCCCAAATATTTTCAATCTGTGGTTGGTTGAGTGTATGGATGAGGAACCCACAGATACCAAGGGCTGACTTGATACCTGCGTTTTTTTAACAAGCAACTGTATGCAATTTAAAGTTGGTATGTAAACTAAGTCATGAAGTCACCACTGGAATTAAGAAGTTGGAGGTAAGAGAGTTTCTTACACTCAAGTACATGCCTAAGAGAGCTGGAGATGTTCTGTGTCCTTTTTATTCCAAATATGCAAAGGAGAAAAAAAGAAAAGAAAGAAAAGCATTGTAACCTTTACAAAAGGGAGAAGCAAAAAGGATCCCTCTCTTGACCCCCCTGGAGTTCTGCTCACTTACTTACTGACTGGAAACAAGAGGTAGGAATGTAGTGTTTCCAGCACCAGGAGTATTTGGGATTCGGATGCCCATGGGTGCCAAGAGCCCACAAAAGGCCTCCAGCAGTTTAGCTCAGCCCACCCGCCAGGCCACTCCAGAGCTGCGCTCACACTCCATCTGGCCCCTGTGTCCCAAAAGGCTCAGAGAACCTCCTACTGGAATCTAGAGCCTGTTCTTCTACTGGGCTGATCACACAGAAAAGGACTCCTTCCACATAGTGGCAAGGACTACTGACCAGCTAGGTTCTATCCACCTTCTCTGCCAGAGACAAGTCTGACTCTGACTCTCGTAAACTCCCAGTGGAGTTATACTTACTAGGTGTAACCAACTTTCTAGCCACCCTGGGCCATCCTAGCTCACCACCAGCCCTCAAGTCCTGACGCATGTACCCCACCACCCTGTGGGACCAGCCTCTGTCATCTAGGAGGGGCGAAAGGAAGGAAGGGAAGGGAGAGGAGAGAGGGGAAAAGGAGAGAAAAGGAAAAGGGAAGAGGGAGAGGAAAATCTCTACCTTTCGACAAATAGCTCATTCAACTAGCACGTGTATCTTTCACTTCTCAAGGGCAGACATTAAACCAAGAATGCACAAACATTCCTAAGTCAAAACAACCTCTGTCTTCATACTTCAGATATCTTTAGAATTCCAGAACAGATGCCTTGTAAATAACCAAATAACACCTGAGTGCTCCTATTGTGATTGCACTGAAAACTGAAGTCTTTTCTGGAGAATGCACGTCCAGCAACGTCCACTCTCCAGATCACACTCCAGAACCCAGAGCAAAAGCCCCTCACAGATCTATAACCCAAAGACCAGGCATTTTATTCTATAAGAAAGTTCTTCCAGAACACCATTCTCAGAGATTCTATGGTCCGGAGAAGAGCCAGGCATTCCCACCTTTTATACCTCTATCTCCCCAGATAAAGAAACGTGTAACCACAGTCGAAAACAGCTGCTTTTGGCCTTTACCTTCAGGGCTCACGGGGCCAGGTTTTACTCTCAAATGCAACAACCATTGCACCAGTGCTGGTGTCACTGCTGGCCCATCTTTCACCTTACCTTCCCCTTTAAATGGTCCTATGTAATTAATTCTGTGAACATTTCAGAAAGAAAAGAAAATTCTTCTAGCTTTGCTTACTTTCATTTTAGCCACATTTATAATGAACTTGGCATATAGCATCTCGGCACTCTACAGAGAAATAGCAGCCACATCTATAAATTAGGGCCTTCCCCTGGCAGTATGTTTCAAGGGTTTGGCTATGACTCATCGTAAAAAATAAATTTTATCACAACCAAGCATGTGTGTTTGAGTGTATATTTACATACACAGACATATGTGTAAACAAGTATATGAAATAAAAGTTTCACAAAGCCATAAATATCTTTACCACATGCAATGTACTGATATTCATTACAAAATGTTTTAAAACTGCTGGTCCTAATCGACTAAATGGCTTTCATCACTAATTAACAGGCTGAAACTTGCCGTTTAAAAAATACTGCCATGGAGCACTTCTTAACCCTTTTTAGCTGTTGACGACTTTGAGATGCCAATGAAAGCTATGACCTTTTCCCCCTCAAAAGCACACATAAAAACCTGCATATAAAAGTTTGCACACAGTTGATATTCCAAGTTAAGTGCTCCCACCCTAAGCGAAGAAACAATGGCCACTAATGGAAGAAGGAAAAAAGACAGAGGGAAAGAAAAAGAAAAAGAGAAGCAAAGAAACAAAGAAAGCAAAAAAGTAAGAAGTAATCAAAAGAATTCTTAAAAGTATAAAAATGCAAAGTTGTTGAGAAGAAGAGCCAACAGCTCAGCTCAGCAGGCCCTGCGTACTTTATCTCAGCACTGAGTCAAACCCAGCCTAACAATCAAAGGCCAAAATGAGAGAGGGACATTATTCTGTTTTCTATGACAAGGACATATGCAATATATTTTGGAAATATATCTAACCAAAACCACTTTTTTTTTTCAAGTTAAACAGTGAAGCACAGTTTTAATATCTGTATGTCTCAATTATACACATGTGTACACACATTGCTCCACAACGCCAGGTAAATGAAACATTAATACACACACGTAGAAAGTCACAAGAGTTTCACATTTTTCCTATCATAGTTCTTTCCAGGACAACATTAAGATCTTTAGAAGCCCTAACCCTGAAACTTTATATTTCAATGTCTCACATGAAATTGAAAATAAAATTATAACTAACCCTAAAACATGTATAAGGAAACCCGACAATGACTTCTTTTCACCATGATGACTATTTGGAGGCTTCCTTACAAATTTTTCCAAAACAGTATTTTTAAAGCCCCTGGCCTACTGAGACTCTAACTGGGCACCCTGTCTGCCTACCTACCAGCTTCCTTATTTTCTTCAGAATGACTTTCAGTGATTTGTTTACAGCCTCTGTCATTTCTTAAAAACCCATCCCCAAACTGATTAAAGCTCTGGTATATAATATACACTGAGGCATGTTTTCACTAAACTCTTCCTAAATCCTCATGGGACAGAAATGACTTCTCCATTTCAATGTCTATAACAATGGAGCACAAAGAGGTTAAGTGGTAGGACCACATTATCTGACAAAAGTGGAATCAGGACAAAAAGCCAAGAATCTGTTTTCTATTGACTACAGCACACAATCCATGCTGTCAGGTCTGGGAAGCTTTGGCAAAAGTAGCCAGGAATGCCTCATCACAGGAACTTGTATCTAAAGAAGTGCTTTGGGTTTGAATGAAGGAAAGGCCACTGTCAGCTCCAGAGAAGTCGTAGGATTTGGGCATTTCTAGAAGGATGGGCAAGATTTAGATATAGAAATGTTTCCCCAAAAAGCAGCTTATAAGATTTTAGGTTTTAGGTCATAGCTGAACCCTGTCTCCCTTTTCTAAAATTTTATAAGATAGTTGTAACTCTTCAAAATGTGTTTTTTTAAGTATGAATTGCTGGAGACTCAAAACAAGTATCATACACCCAGCTTCAATTGTAACATTGTTCACAACAGCCAACAGGTAGAAGTAACACAAGTGTCCACTGGTGGATGAATTTATAAACAAAATGTGGTATACAGATACAAGGGAATATTATTCAGCCTTTAAGAAAACAAAAAAAAAAAAAAAGAAATCCTGACACTCGCTATTACATGAACTAAAACATGCACTGAGGCATAAAGCCTCAACCAACCACACTGCAGACACCAAGAATGGACGAGCATCCCTTGAGCAAAGACCTCCTCTGAGTAATAGTCTAGAAAAATAAGACTGGGATCAAATTGCAGAGAGCCTCAAATGTCAGGGTGAGGGGTCTGAGCTTTAGTCTGAAAGCAGCTCTGAAGTAAAAGTCAATGTGTGGGGTGAGAGGGTTAAATGAAAATGAATCATCCTGACTTGAGTATTTTTGAGGTGTTTGCTCAGATTCATGTCATACAGTATCACAATGCTTCAAATGTACTTGCAATACTATATAAACCTGAGCGCCAAGTTATCTGGCAACATTTTTTGGTTTTGTGGGAAACTGGGCCCATTCCTTAACTTCTCCAAACTGCAATTTCATCATCTGGACAAGGAGGATGATACTGGTTCCCTCCCTTGTCTAATCTGAGGGTTAAATGAGACTGTGTGTTAAAGCATCGAACCAAAATACCTGACACACACCAGGTATTCCATAAATATTACCTACTGTGATTACAGTGGCTCTATTAGAATCTACTGGCCACTATAAATGGCCAAATCAGGACTCGAAAGCCTGAAACACATGTTAATCTCTCAGCTAAATTCACTGAGGAGTCCGAAAATACTGAAGTCTTACAACACGGTCTTTGCATACAGGGAATGGAAGAGATATATAAGAGGGCCACATCAGGTACATATGGTCATAATAAAACTAGTACTAGAAGCCTGGGATACTGTGAAAATGACTAGGCTAGGCAAGCTGGTGGCATCTTTGGAAATGACACCATGCTGTTCACTTCTCGCAGAGGAAATGACCTCTTCTTGGGTCTTGAATCCTGGGAATCTGATCACAAGACATCAAGACTTGAGATACCATGGGGTTTTTCATCAGACATCTGTTAAGATTTCCCAAATTCCCTGAAGAGGGCTTTTGTCCTAATTAGCTTTGGTTGGTCTTTTAGACACAGTTCAAAATTGATGAAAAACTGCCTAGGTCAATAACTGATTTAGGCGTCTATCTGGGTTTTAAAATCTAGAGCAATTTAATTCAGTATATATACCTCGCACCCTCAGTCTAAGAACATATTTATGATACATATGCAGAATATATGACCAATAATAACAGCCTGCTTTTCACAGAAGAAGAAACAGAAAGCTTTAGAAGGTTTTAAAAGCTTGCCCAAGGTCTTACAATTAGTGGGCAGAGGCAGTTTCACCCCCAAAGCGCTACGCCCAGGTCTGTGACACTGGAATAGAGAAGTATGATTTGGTCAGGCTCTGTCAGCAGCTGGGCACACAGATGCTCTCAAGTTACAACAAGTACCACCAGCGGCACTGTAACAATGACACACCCAGGAACCCCTGAGGAACCCATCATGGAGCTACAAGAGAAGCTGGGACCCAAGAGTGAGAACGGAGGGGTGTGAGGCTACATTACGAACAACACAACACCAGTCTGCAAAGGCCTCATGCTCACCCACTGCTCACGTTTCTGCCTTTTCTGGGCCTGCTCCCGACCGGCCCTCTCACTTTCTATGCCACAGCTGGTCCACTTCAAAGACTCTTATTCTGCCTGCACAGGGCCCATCAGGCCTCACCATATCATGACTTCCAGCATCTGCTTCCATTGCTAGTTTATTTTTTCAGTATTTCCCAACTCAAAGTTAGAGGGAAGAATCAAGCCCTGTTCACCTTTTTATCTCTGCTATGCCGTAGATCACTGGCCTTAGATCAGGCAAGCTTGTCAGGCATGGTCCCTGCCAGTCTAGTCTGAGACATGCCTTCACTATCATTGCATTACAACCCTTGTTCCTGGGCTTCTGGCCATTTCAGACTATGAATTAAAGGACTATATACAAATTCTATGCCACGCCAAAATACTGGCTAAAAATATCACCTCGGGCTGCCTTTATTTCAGAGCAGGATAACAAAATACTACCTTATCTTCATTGAAATACTGTAATGAGACAAGTATTTTCCAAATATGTATCATTCTCCAGACCTAATAAAACTCTTTTTAAAAAAATGAAAATATTTTTGCCACTCACAGGGAAATGGATAAAACTTTTCAGGTTAAATCTTTCTTTCATGGGATGTTCTTGGTCAGCTGGTACCGCTGGCTTGCCCTCGCGCAGGTGGAAGCCCTAGTGGGATCGCAGACACCAGGCTCTGGTCAAGACTCTCTTAACTAAGGTACAGAGCAGTCCTGTGCTATAGTATACTACCAGCTACACGTCTTAAATATAATATTAGGTGGCTAATTGAAATGAAAATCTGAAAATGAATTCTGTATAATGACTATCAAAGAAGGTGGGGGTAGGAGGAAGGGGGTTGGGGAGAAGGGAAGCAAAGAATGAGTCAGGGAAGAGGAGAGAAAGACTCTAGTTACAAGAAAATCCCCAGGTCTGAAATTTTGGAGAAAAGTTGTCCCGGGAGGTTCCCATTGTGGTTCAGTGGTTATTGAGCCAACTAGCATCCATGAGGATTCAGGTTCGATCCCTGGCCTTGTTCAGTGGGTTAAGGATCCGGCGCTGCTGTGAGCTGTGGTGTAGGTCGCAGACACGGCTTGGATCCTGCGTTGCTGTAGCTCTAGCGTAAGCAAGCGGCTACAGCTCTGACTAGACCCCTCGCCTGGTAACCTCTGTGTGCTGCAAGTGCGGCCCTAAAAAGACAAAAAAAAAAAAAAAAAAGAAAGAAAGAAAAAGAAAAAAAAGTAAAGAAAAAAAAAGTTGTCCTGGATTTCCAAGATTTTTAGACAGTCATGGCCCTTACCAGGTACTCCACTGCAACTGTGGGCCAAGCACCAGGCTAAACTGTCCCTTAATCTCCAAGACAACTCAACAAGATAAGCATCAATACGCCAATTTTGGAGGACTGACTCTCAATTACTTCAGTGGTCACAGTGATTCTGAGTGGCTGAGATTCAACCTTAGGTCTGTCTGCCAAAGGCCCAGGCCTTTCCCAGCACACCACATCACATCTCACCCTCCACCCCCTTCAAAACAGAGGTGGATGAACAAAATAGCCTCTCTTTAGAAATCAGGATTACCACTAAAAGGTATGTCTATAGATATAATAGCAAAAGCAGATGCATGTGTGTGTGGGGGGGGGGTGTGAATCAGCCACAGGTCTCTCATGTTGAAATGCTTCCTTCTCCTCTACCTTGTGCTCTTAAAGGCAAAGGACCAAGTGCAGCTGTCAATCACCTGCCATCCAGTGAACTGGATGAAAAACGATCTCTTCCCAAGATCTTCTCCTACCTTCCAGAGAGGAAAATGCCATCCTAATGGTTGCTATCGCTTTCCTTTGACAAAGAAATGCCTAAGACTTTAGCACTTGTTCCCTGTCAACAATGGTTCATAGCACTGCACTGCTGAATGCTAACTCAACATGTGGCAGGAATACTGATTATCACTTCAATTATTTGTCTGGGTTGTTGAGACTGATTTGTTTCAAACCTACACATTCTTCTTCTTTTTTTTCCTTTTGTAATGACATGGAGTTCCTGGAGTGGCTCAGCAATAATGAACCCAACTAGTAGCCATGAGGATCTGGCGTTGCTCAGTGGGTTAAGGATCCAGCATTGCCGTGAGCTGTGGTGTAGGTTTAAGACATGTCTCTGATCCCGCATTGCTGGGGCTGTGGAGCAGGCCCCAGCTACAGCTCTGATTTGACCCCTAGCCTAAAACCTCCATATGCCACAGGTGTAGCCCTAAAAAGACAAAAGTCAAAAAAATTAAAAAATAAAATTTATTGACATGTAATTGACTTACAATGTTGTAATAATTTCTGCTGTACAACAGTGATTCATTTATATATATAAATGATTCATAAGTGATTCATTTATGAGTATATATATTCATTTATATAGAGAGACATTCTTTTTCATATTCTTTTCCCATATAGATTATCAAAGAATATTGGGTAGAGTTCCCTGTGCTATACAGCAGTTCCCCGTTGGTCAATCATTCCATATACCACAGTGTACATATGCCAATTCCAAATCCCCAGTCCATCCCTCCCCTACCTCCTCAAAGGGGTTTGAAAACCATAAGTTTGTTTTCAAAGTCTGTGAGTTTGTTTCTGTTCTGCAAATAAGTTCATTTGTATCCTTTCTTTAGATTCCACATATAAGTGATTTTATATGATGTTTGTCTTTCACTATCTGACTAACTTCACTTAGTATGATAACCTCTAGGTCTATCCATGTTGCTGTAAATGGCATTATCTCATTCTTTTTATGACTCGGTAATACTCCATGGTATATATATATATACCACATCTTTATCATTCCTCTGTCAGTGGACATTTAGGTTGCTTCTATGTCTTGGCTATCGTAAAAGCGCTGCAAAGAACACTGGAGTGGATATATCTTTTTGAACTATGGTTTTCTCTAGATAGATGACCAGTAATGAGATGGCTGGATCATGTGGTAGTTCTACTTTTACTTTTTTCTCCATTGTATATTCTTGCCTCCTTTGTCATACATTAGTTGGCTGTAGGTGTGTGAGTTGAATTGTGGGCTTTCTATCCTGTTCCACTGATCTATATTTCTGTCTTTGTGATTTTGATGACTGTAGCTTTGTAGTATAGTCTGAAGTCTGGGAGCCTGATTCCTCCAGCTCCATTTTTCTTTTTCAGGATGTCTGGCTATTCTGAGTCTTTTGTGCTTCCAAACAAACTTTAAAATATTTTGTTCGAGTTCTGTGAAAAATGTTCTTGGTAATTTGATAGGGATTGCATTGAATCTGTAGATTGCCTTGAGTAGTATAGTCATTTTGATAACATTGACTCTTCCAATCCAAGAGCATGATCTATTTTCACTTTTCTGAGGAACCTCCCTCCATACTGTTTTCCATAGTGGTTGTGCCAATTTACATTCCTACCAACAGTGTTGGAGGGTTCCCTTTTCTCCACACCCTCTCCAGATTTGTTATTTATAGACTTAATGATGGCCATTCTGACTTATGTGAGGTGGTACTATAGTTTTGATTTACATAAATATACTTCAATATCAAAGTTAATTATGTTGAACAGCACTTTGTAGGCTGAGAATGCTGCCATATAGTGGTATCATCGATGCTCACAGCAACTATGTAAAGTCAGCAGGATTATTATTAAAAGCATAAATTCCAGAGCTACACTTCCTGAGTGTGAATTCCAGCTCCATCACCTACTTGCTGTGTGACTTGGACAAGCTATTTACCTTTCTGAGCCTCAGTTTACTCATATGTAAAATGAAGATAATTTAACAACCTACAGTGCACAGGACTCTAGTAAAACTTTAAAACAGGGAGTTCCCCTTGTGGCTCAGAGGTAACAAATCTGACTAGGATCCATGAGGATGCAGGTTTGATCCCTGACCTCGCTCAGTGGGTTAAGGATCTGGCATTGCCATGAGCTGTGGTGTAGGCAGCAGACACATCTCAGAGCTGGTATTTTTGTGTCTGTGGTGTAGGTTGGTGGCTACCGCTCCAATTTGACCCCTAGCCTGGGAACCTCCATATGCCAAGAGTGCTGCCCTAAAAAGACAAAAAAAAAAGCACGTAAAGTGCTTAGAACAACAAGTATCAGTAAGGATTTAATAAATGTTAATTGTTATCACTTATCATTTTACCAATAAGAAAAAGTCTCCAAGGAGTTAAGGCACTTATTGCAGTTCTCACAGATGGTAAGTTATGGAGTCAGGGTTGGAGCTCAGGTCTTTGCTTCTTTTGCTCCCTAGTACCCACTACACTGCCACCAAAAGATGACACTTCTGCAGATGTGAGGTCAGGCCTTAATTTCCTTCAAACTGAACTTCAGATATGGCTTCAACATTTAAATTAATATATTAGAGGAATTTCCTTCATGGTTCAGCGATTAGCAACCCTGACTAGGATCCATGAGGACACGGGTTCGATCCCTGGCGTTGCTCAGTGGTTTAAGGATCCTGCATTGTTGTGATGTAGGTGGCAGACGCAGCATGGATTCCAAATTGCTATGGCTGTGGCATAGGCCAGCAGCTGTAGCTCTGATTCAACCCCTAAACTGGAAACTTCTATATGCTGTAGGTGTGGCCATAAAAAGCAAAAAAAAAAAAAAAATTAATATGTTACAATTAGACAAACATATCAAGTACCATACAGTGCCTGTATGATGGAACAACCCTCTAATCTTGGGGAATAACAGATGAATGTGCGTCCACTTTGCAAGTTCTAAGAAGAAGAAATTTCCAAATCACCAAAGGCTTTAAGAGAGTTTAGACAAGTTGAAACTGGCAAGTTATTACCAAAAAAACGATTGTTTTGGAAAGTATTATAAAATCTTCCAAGAGAGAGACTGTGCCCAGAAACTAGACACAACATTTCTCTTCTGCCTTGTGATCTGCTGTTTTTCACAGCTTTATCTAGCCTTTTATTGCCGTCTCTCTATTCCAAAAACCAAAGCTACACTCTTGAAAACACACAATTTGTTCTCCATGTTTCTTTAAGAGTCTACCTCTTCAATGAGTCAAGGAGGCTGAGTTTGCTCACAGTGAACCTCTCATATACAGCCAAGCCCAGGCCTTTCATTTCAACAGTCTAGGACCCTTTCCTCCTTTCCCTACTTGGTCAAGGTGGGAAGGGAGGTGGCATTAAAGCGGGTTCTTGTTTCACCCAAATTTGCTGGGTCTGGGTTCTCTGGGTAAAGGCCCAATCAACTACATGAAGGAAAATCTCCTACTTCCAACTCTAAAACAAACAAACAAAAAAGTTCATTTTTTATCAAAATTACATAATTTGGAAGATGACCCATCTTAACTACCATTACTTCTGGAAATGGTAAAGGGGTACTGAGATAAGAATTATATTTTAATGCTATGTATCCCTGTACTATCTGATTTTTTTTTCCCAAAAGCATTTGTTACTTTCACAATTTTTTCCAAAAAGGTTTATTTATTTATTTATTTATTTAGCCATGCCCATGGCATGCAGAAGTTGCTGGGCCAGGAGTTCCCATTGCGGCTCAGCAGGTTACAAACCTGATCAGTATCCATGAGGATGCGGGTTCAATCCCTGGCTTCACTCAGTGGGTCAGGAATCTAGCGTTGCCATGAGCTGTGCTGTAGGTTGCAGACATGGCTCAGATCCTGTGTTGCTGTGGCTGTGGCTGTGGTGTAGGCCAGCAGCTGCAGGAGCTCCAATTCAACCCCAGCCTGGGAACTTCCATATGCTGTATGTACAGCCCTAAAGGGGAAAAAAAAAAGAAGAAGTTGTTCCTGGGCCAGAGATCAAACCCATGCCACAGCCTTGACAAGCCATCACAGTGACAACACCAGATCCTTAACCCATAGGCCACCAGATAACTCCTCAAAAAGGCTTTTTAAAGGAATTTTTAAAAAGAAAGAAACTTGGAGAACGTCTGGGTAGCAGGAATAGCTCTAGGTTGGAGGTTTGAACTGCAGCCCTGCTCTCTGCCAACAACCCCATGAGCTTGGAAAAGGGCCGAGCCTCCAGGGAGACAGCAGTCCTGGCTGACACCTTGATGACAGGCTGGTGAGACCTTGAGCAGAGGACCTGGCTAAGCTACGCCCGAGCTAACTCCTGTCCCACAGAAATAGTCAGATATAAATGTATGTTATTTTAAGTCACTCAGTTTTAGACAACCTATTCTGCAGCAAAAGAAAACTAATACCCCATTTATACCAAAGTCTCAGGAATAAATGTTATCTCCAGATAGTAGGAATGTTCATGTGTACTTGTGGCTTTGACACAAAGAGAAAAGTGGTTTTGACACTTCAAATAAATATAAAAATGTTAACTGGTTTTATTTTCATTTATATTACAATATTATAAACCAAATATATTGTATCAAATATATTACAAGCCAAATATATTGTCGGAGTATCTTTTATAAGAGCATTTGATCCCATTCCCATGGGGATCCTAATTCTATACTAACTTCTAAAATTAAGACGAAATTTTTTTTTTGGGGGGGGGGCATGCCTATGGCATGTGGAAGTTCCTGGGGCTAGGGATCAAACCCATGACACATCAATGACAACACCAGATCCTTAACTGCTAGGCCACCAAGGAACTCCCTAAAAATTAAGGCAAATTTACTAGACTTTCAAAGCAGTCTCTCTTACATCTACAATTAATTTAATCTAACATCCTAAAAGATCCTATTTCAGACCTCTATATCTGGATGATCCCCACATGACAATTCAGGTAGAAAACAAACTAAATGTACTTGTCAGCACCAAAAATATTTCCTCTCAGAGAACAGACACCTTGGTTCTTTAGTTTCCCAATTTACCCTGGGCCTTGTTCGTGCCTAAATTGCAGCTTTCCTGTTCCTAAACAGAACCACAGTTCTGACCAGTCACCCTAAAAACAGAATCACGTCTGGCTACATCTTCTATACTGCAAGTCCATGTGAAATCCTGCCACCACTCAGTCTGGCTGGGGACAGGGTGGGGAGCCAGGAAGAAGGTCTGACAAAAGCCAGAAATACAGAAGAGCAGCCAGTGCTCAAGAATGTCACAGCAGCGTTTCCCACCAGTGACTCCACAAAGGTCACTGGAGCAATGGCACGTCCTGCAGCTGGTCCCAGCTTGCACTGAGCTCTGACAAGAGTGAGGAATCAAGGCAAACAATCTCTGACCCTGTGTGTTACCCCATCAGGGCAACAGTCCCTCTATCTGTCCTCACCTGATCTGCCTCCATCTCTAAAGGAACAGCCTTCCCGCAAAGACCACATCAATAGCTGGAACTCGCAGATTTAGAGACTATGCCTGACTACGGACAGGGTTATGAGCCAACTCAGGGCTCAGAACAAGTGTATAAACCGACCTCAAAGCAAAGAACAGATAATCCTGAAGCAGGCACTTGAGTATCTTTTATTAAAGTACTGGACCCTGTTTTTATGGGGATCCTAAAGCTCATATCAACTTCGAAAAAAATCAAGAAAAAAATTTTACTAGACTTTCAAAGGAGTCCTCTTACAACTACAATTCCTTTAACATAAGATCTTAAAATTGGACTAATTCAGACCTCTATAGCTCGACGTCCCCAACTTGACAATTCCTAGAAACAAACTAAAACTACGTGTCAACACTAAAAATACTTCTTATTCAAAGAAGGGTTGCAACGATCATACAGATTAAGACAAAACCACATACCTCACGGAAGAGAATAAAACTCTGAATGGCTTTGGAAGCAAAGATTTCAACAAAATTTCCCTGAAGTGGATAGACTTAACTATGCTGTCTTCCTGGGGCCCCTGTTCACTCTTCTCTGCCATGAGGAGTTCTCCAAGAGAAAAGTCTTAAGGAGCGTGTGTTTGAGTACACTTGAACCTTGGAACTCCAAGGATAAATGTTTCTCAGGGAGAATACCCTTTAGGGTGGTACCAACACCAATAAAGCCACTTCACTACAGAATTTCCTACCAAACATGTAGGGGGTTACAGCAGCGGGTCTCATCAGCATCTATTCCCCCTTCTTCTTCCTATCATACAGATGGTTGTATTTAGCATAGTATTCAACCCAACTAACACACAACTCATCCACTTTAGAAAAAGCTGACCCTCCCCAAGTCTGAGGAGTAGACATCATTTTCTTAAGCCACTCAGCTCATTCTGGTCACCTAGCCACAGTCAGTGGTCTGAGGAGGATGTGTGACTCAAGTGGGCTTACCCAGAGCTTCAGGTGTAATGACAGGATTACAAGGGATTCCACTTTCAGATTCAGTTGGTTGGAGATCCAGAGGATCACTAGGCATTGTAAATGCTCTAGAGTTGATAATTCATGAGCACTCTGTAAAGACAGGGACTATTTCTTAACTCTAGATATGGTGGCGGGGGGCAGGTGTAGAAGGCAAAAGGAAGAACGGGGTTCCCTGATGGAGAGCTGATTCACACAGGATGCTGCCCCGGCTACGAGAAGAACCAGTTCTAAAGTCTGAACCAAGCACCCTCCCGGTTCTCTGGCCCCCTTATCAACCATGGCTTCTGAACATAGAAATGACTGTCCAAAACGTTTGCATGATGGGTCACTGTAGACCATCACACACTTTTACATGATAAAATAAAGCTATCAGACTACAACAAGGACTTAAAAAATAAAATTTAAAAAAATTGCACCTTCATTTTCTGGGAAAGTATCACAAAACAAAGTGAAATACAAGATAGTAAAACACTTGGCCTTTGGCATCAGGCTAAACAATTTTGCAGCAACCCGTGAACAAAGGCAGAGCAGGAATATTATTGGAATAAGAGCAAGAAACAGATTTCCCAAGGGTGGTATACACAATGTGTGGGTTAGAGGTGGAGTAATCAACATTACTGTAAGGTAAATTTTTTTTTTTTTGGGCAGCACTCACAGCATGCAAAAAGCTCCTGGGCCAGGGATCAAACCTGCGCCACAGCAGTGACCCAAGCCACAGCAGTGACAACACTGGATCCTTAACCCACTGTGCCACCAGGGAAAGCCTATACAGTAATTTTTTTTTAATTACAAAAACAATACATGCTTGACTTAACAAGTCCTATAATACAGAGTATTAACTCTTCCTTGTCCCCATATCCCATTCCACCCCACTGTAGTGCCTAAAGTAGTGTGCCTTTCTCTATGCTCATACAGATATACAAACAAAGGTACCCAACTATAAATATCCATTAAAAAAATAGGATCATACAACACACATTACCCTACAAATTGCTTTTTTTTCCCTTTTTTGCCTAAAATAGAGAATGCCCAACTCTCTAATAAGATGTCTTTTAAAGTTACAAAATGAAGGCACACATCCCATGGAAAGGATAGTACCAAGGACCATGGAAAATATTAATTATATGAATATCTGGAAGCAGAAAACAATTTTCTGCTTTTATTTTATACCAGAAAGAGATTCCTGAAATAGTCAGAAAATAAAATTATGTAAGGCTGAAATCCAGACACTTCGTCTGCTAAAGACTCATGAATGTTAACACTTGGCATTTTGTTAAAAAAGAGATTGTTTTATTTTTAGCGGGCACAACAAATCAGGTATTTGAATGCATGTAATGTTCTACTCTCCTTTCTCTTCTCAATGCATCCAAAAGTGAATTGTGCCTCTTAGAGCCAAAGAGAAAAATGATCACCCAACGCTGGTTACGATATAACTGATTCCTCCTATCTCCATCTCAGAGACCAATGTTTAAAGTCTGTCTTTTGTTTGATATCAGATGATACTTTTCAATTAAAACTGCTGAATCATGAGTTTTCCCACCTGAAAGCTGAACTGCTATACTCTGAGGGAAGGTGACACAGGGCCTCACTGCCAAACCAAACATCACCTCCCACCTGCTTTTACAGCTTTCATCTGAATCAGCATCTTATATAACTACCACTCTAAACTTAGTTTAGTATCTAGTTATCAGATTAATATTCCAAAGTGGTGTCCAAAAATCTCATGTCACTGTCAGCCTCCCCCTACCTCCAACAATCAAAAATCACAAAGATGAAAAGTTCAACTCCCAGATGGTGACTACTATTTCATTAAAAAATTAATTATCCAAAGTTATCCTTGAAACACGACTACCTATCACAAAAGGAAAGTTATATGTGACATAAAATATAGTTTTGCACATGATTTTAAATAATATATTAGGGAGGTTCCCGTGTGATGCAGCACGTTAAGGATCTGGTGTTGCTGCAACTGCAGTGCAGGTTTGATCCCTGGCCAAGGAACTTTCACATGCTATGAGTGTGGGGAAAAAAAATATATATGTATATGTATGTTAGGCTCCACAAAAGTTCTAAGTAGTTATGCTCTCTCCTTTTTTTAAATTTTTTAAAATTTTATGGCCACACCTGTGACATATGGAGGTTCCCAGGCCAGGGATTGAATCCAAGTGGCAGCTACAGCAACACCAGACCCTTTAACCCACTGTACCAGGCCAGGGATGGAACCTGTGCCTCCACAATGACCCAAGCCACTGCAGCTGGATTCTTAACCTACTGTGCCACAGCAGGAACACCACTCTCTCCTTTTATTTATTTATATTTCCTCCTACTTGCTCCCACATTGATAGACTGACACGAAGCATGTCCCAATAATCTAATTCATATCTAGACACAGACACACTACAAAATGGAGGGAAAAGAACTCAGAAGCAAGGGAGAACCTATTAAAGTACTCTCATCCAATCCACCCATTACCTTCTCAGTTGCTGGTACAGGGAATCAATGCCCCATTTCCTTGGTTTAGCTGATCTCTACCTGAACGCGTGAAATTTCTGTGCTTTATGCAAATTCCTGAAAAGCGGCATATAAAAGCATTTTTTTATTAATGTTTTAAATATATTTAAGAAACTTGGGAGTTCCTGTTGCGGATAGTGCGTTAAAAACCCCATTAGAGTTCCCGTCGTGGCTCAATGGTTAATGAACCCAACTAGTATCCATGAAGATATGGTTTTAATCCCTGGCCTCATTCAGTGGGTCAGTGATCTGGCGCTGCCGTGAGCTGTGAGCTGTGGTGTAGCTCGCAGACAAGACTCGGATCTGGCGTGGCTATGACCAGCAGCTGCAGCTCCAATTTGACCCCTAGGCTGGGAACTTCCATATGCCACAGGTGTGGCCCTAAAAAGCAAAAAGAAAAGATAAAAATAAAAAATAAAATAAATATATTTAAGAAACTTGATAGAGTAACAGTGAAATCCTTTAAAAGAATTTTTACACTATATATAAAATAGATAACCAAAAGGGAATTATGATATAGCACAGGGAACTATATTCAATATCTTATAATAGAAAAGAATCTTAAAAAGAACAGATATGTATGTATATGTATAAATTAATCACTGTGCTATATGCCTGAAACTAACACAACATGGTAAATCAATTACATTTCAATTAAAAATTTTTGTAAATAAAGTAAAACCATCAAAGGATGACAATAACAAAAAAAGTTTACAACATAAAATTTGTATTATTGTACATATTTAAATGTTTTCATTTTTGTGTATGACAGACTTTTGTATAGAAGGACATGGCTATTCCCAAATCTCCGGGGACCAAATACATTTTTCCTTTTTTTCCCCTCTTCAAGTTTTTTGTTTGTTTGTTTTTGTTTTTTTGTCTTTTTGCCATTTCTTGGGCCGTTCCCACGGCATATGGAGGTTCCCAGGCCAGGGGTCGAATCGGAGCTGTAGCCGCCAGCCTACGCCAGAGCCACAGCAACGCGGGATCCGAGCCGCGTCTGCAACCTACACCACAGCTCACGGCAACGCCGGATCGTTAACCCACTGAGCAAGGGCAGGGACCGAACCCGCAACCTCATGGTTTCTAGTCGGATTCGTTAACCACTGCACCACAATGGGAACGCCAAGTATTTTTTTTTTATCTATATAATGATTTTTTTTTTTCATTATAGCTGGTTTACAGTGTTCTGTGAATTTTCTACTGAGGGAGCATGGTGACCCATTTACACATATATGTACAAATATACTTTCATAATCTGGTCATCTGTTCCTATCTCTACTAATGACAAATGTCAAGAAAGTTCACGTCTTTTTTGACAGTTCACTGCCTTGCATTTTAATGAATAGCTTCTCAAAGGTTAGAATGCTATCTTACGAAGGTATCCAAAAAGATGCCTATAGTTTCTAATTTTCTCCTGAATACATGTTCCTTGGAGGGCAGAACTGTCTTCCACTGGCTTTAGAGCACCCCCAACACCCAACACAATCACTCTGCACGTGGCCCGCCCTCTACAAACAACGCATGGAAAGCAAACTCACTGGACTCTAATGGGTGTTACTCACGTGCCAAAGGAGCGAACATAAAACTTTCTGAGGGTATAAACATATAGCCCTGGACTCAAACAGAAGAAAAGGGAGAAGAGTCTGAGGAGGAGAAGCCAGCTCTCTCCCACAAAACACAAAGTCTACACCCCACAGATGACCTTCCATGGACACTCACATATATCTCGCTATGGTCAAAGCGCTTCTTGAGGTTGTTGATGACAGTTTCCTCATTGAGAGGTTCTAAAAGAACCATATCTCCAACTCCAATCATATTGTCCAGAAGTGACGTCTTCACCTCCATTTTGGCCATGGTGTCTTGCTGTAGGAAAGAGAGAAAGGGGGACAACGTGAATGAGCAGAAGGACTTCAGATGGGTTCTCAGCACCAATGGAGAAATGAAGCACTGGTAGTTCCAAATGGCCCACACCTGCCTCACCAATGTTGTAACCTCCTCCCTCCCCACGACCTACGTCAGAAGCCTCTGAAGGAGCTACAATTGTTGCCAAGCTGCTAGAAGCCCCCCATCTGCCAACTGACAGCCATAAACGAACCTCCCTCCCAGTCAACATCCCAAGCAAAGTCCATCTACAGAAAGAGCCACCAGGAAACCAGGGTCGCCGTTTTCTTCTTTAGAGCATCCTCTCTTCCCAACCAGAAGTTGCCAAACTTTAGCAAAAGAACCCAACCCACCCCTTTCCACCAGCCCTTGCCTGGCAATGTCAGACTTGAACCCACAGGAACCTGCTGCCTCAAGATGGTATTCCATGACGAAATGCAGAATGCATTTTCCCAGGAAGTAATGTTTAAAAATGATGCTAACATTTACTGAGTACTTGCCACATATCAGATGCTATATCAAGAACTTTCCATGCATTAATTAATTTAATCCTCACCACTCCATGAGGTAGGTTTTATCATCTCCATTTTAAGATAAGGAACCTCAGAGAGATCGAGGAATTTTGCTTATGATTAGTTAAGAGTGTGTCACATTCTGTGTTAAAAGAACTTAATCACCACTTGTAAGATTACATCTAAAGGGAGAAATTTCATTCCAGGAATCAACACTGACTTATAAAGAAAAGAATACAATCCACTTGAAAGTCAGAGGTTACCTATACAATATAACCTGCCAAAAGTGACCTCAATATTCTTAACGCTCATGCCAACAGATATGGTGCTAGAACAGCAAAGTCAAATTAACATGTAACCAATAGACCATAAATACTGGTTTCCCTTTAACTCAAAGTGAAAGTGTACCAAGTGGAAACAGAGTCACAATGCAAAGGCTGCATTCGATGCCCACACTAAATTGCATTCCCAACAGCAGAATGTTAAATGCCCAAGGCTTCAAATCTGATGGCTGTTGAGAGTACTAAAATTCTTTCAACCACGTGAACACAGAAAGTGTGTGAAGTGTGCGTCTATGTTTTATGTTGCTTTCTCTAATATCACCAGGATGTAGAAATAAATGCATCTGGGCCATTCCTTCTAAATGCTTCCAAAATGCAGAAGTCAATTTAGTATACTAAAACTAAATAATACTTCAGGAACTAATAAATACTCACATATATTCATACTGTTAATACTGAGAGGGACGTACATTTAATTCTTCCCATGAAGGAGTTACCCACATATCCTGTATCTTATAAAGGTCAGTCTTCTTGCTTAAGTCTCAGCAATATAAACAAATGTCCCCCTATTCTGACTACATTAAGTTGGGCTATTTTATAGAGAACTGGGAAAGGGTGAGGATTATATAATTCGTTATTAATTACTAATGATTTTTGTGAATCCACAAACACATTATTTCTGACCCATTAAAAAAAATTTTTTTTTAGGTGTGCACTGAAAAGCCAAAACAGAGATACCAAAAAGAAATAGCAAGGTTCACTCATAAACAAAAGTAACCAATAAGGAAGTATGTAATAATCAAAATAAGAAAAATAGGAGTTCCCACCCTGGCGCAGTGGGTTAAGAATCCAACTGCAACAGCTAAGGTCACTGTGGAGGTTCAGGTTCAATCCTCAGGCCCGCCAGCTAAAGAATCCAATGTTGATAAAGCTGCTGCATACATCACAGTTATGACTTGGATTTAGTCCCTGGTCTAGGAATTTCCATATGCCACAGGCGTAAAACTTTTTTAAAAAAAGGAGTTCCCATTGTGCTTCAGTGGGTTAAGAACCTGACATAGTGTTCATGAGGATGCAGGTTCAATCCCTGGCCTCACTCAGTGGATTGAGGATTCGCCATTGCCATGAGCTGTGGTGTAGGTCGCAGATTCAGCTTGGATTTGGTGTTGCTGTGGCTGTGGCATAGGCCTCAGCTGGAGCTCTGATTCGACCAACCCAGCAACTTCCATATGCCGCAGATGCAGCTATAAAAAGAAAAAAAAAAAGTATGATCTTTTTTAAAACAGAAATCGAGTTAACTTTTTGTTAATATAAATCTTTTTTTTTATTTCATGACAGCTACACCTGGAACAAACAAGCCCTAGGTATTGCTAAAAGCCAACAATAGCAGCATCACAAATGCTTTCATGCACTCTGAACTAGGCCAGACTCTGCTTTAAAATAAAACCGGTGGAGATGAGAGCACTTGCCATTCTCTAGAGATGTTGCAGAAGCCAGGAAGACAGCTGGTCCCATGCCAAGTCCATGCAAAGATTTGTATAGGGATAGGAACATGAGTGCCCAACCTTTGTCGCAGTAAATTAACATTTAAATCAAATTTCAAGTTCTCAGACTCAAGAAATGCCAAAAGCACTCTAGCTGCGATGCATTACATATAATTTGGCAGATGAGGGAAGAAGGTTTAGGGCTTATGGGGAAGTCAACCTGAGAAGAGTTTCAAAAATAACTACCTCAAACCAGTAATTTAAATTAAGCCAAGAGGCTGAATGGGAACTCTTTGCCCTGGGGTAGATTCCTGGATATGGCATCTATTTATGGAAACAGCTGCAGAAAGACAACAGCTGCGCTGCAGGTAACAATAATTACGCAGCCAATCTTTCTCTGTAATTAAACCTGCTTCACCAACTTTTCAAATACAAATCTCAAGCAAGAGTACAGGCTTTAATTTTTACATTTCTATCCCAATTGGATAATCCAAAGAGCAGAAGAGGGCAAAACAAATGCTGAGTTACAGTCAGCAGGTAAGAGTGAAAAACTCTGAAGAACACAACATGAAATACAACAATAAAGTAAACCAATGTTCACTTAGTCATGCCAGCACAGCTTTGTCTCATTTCGTTTTGTTTTGTTTTGTCTTTGTTTTTTACTTTTTAGCATCTAGGTGCCTTGAGGTAGGAATGAGTGACACCCTCCCCCTCAGAGGACACAGAGAAAACGGCACTGAGATACTTCCCATCTTCCCACAAATGGACTGACCGCCTTTACTGTGACCATCTCCAGGCCTGGTCGGTTTGATCTGACATCTCAATGAAATCAATCAGTCGATGTATTTTGTTCCTCGGAAAGAAGTGATTTTTTTTTTTCTCTGAAAGAACAATGCTGACTACAGAACAGATTTCAGAATCACTTGCTAACTCAAGGTTTCCATTAACTATCAGAAGAATTCACACAGGAACATATATATGCAGAGCGCTGAGGATACTTTCTGTTTGACATGTAGAGGTCCACCTGCATGCTTCCCAAGACCCCCAGGGGAATCCACATCTTTCCAGGGAAGTCAATTTTACCCCATGTTCCAGGAATGGAGCATGTGATCTAGACTAAGGCAAACAACACACTTCCATCTCCCAGCCACTGTAACTGATTCAAGGCCAATCATATAACTGAGCCTGGGGGCTTCGGCTTGGAATATTAGGACACAGGTTCCATCTGCCTCTGGGTGGCATGAAGTACAGATGTAATACTTGGAACTTCTGCGGCCATGACTGCTTTCATGAGGAGGCTAGTCTGAGGAGGAAGACAATACATGGAGGAGGGCAGGGAAAGAAAATAACCTGATGATGTCACAAACCTCTGGATCAAATTGCACCTGAAGCCTGCCCCACAGCTCTCAAGTTTTCAGTCACAGAGGCCAATTAACTCCCCTTACTGTTTAAGCTGTTTGCATTGGATTTTCTATTATTTGCAAGAGAAAGCATCTTACCCAATAAAAGAAGCTGGCAGGAGGAAGTGGAGTGTTATAATAATACACTAAAGAGTGTGTTGTGGCTGAGCCAAGGCCATAGGGCAGAGGCAGGAGGACCTACTTACTATCTTGAACTGACAAGATCATCTTTGATATTTATTTGACGGTGAAACCATGGCCTGTTGTGCCTCAAGACTTGGACCCTGTTTCTGCAACTTTAGAGAATTTGAGAAAAACTCAAGTGCCAGAGTATGTGTTGGCTACTTGTTAAGGATCTACAAGAATGACATGCTTGTTGTGAAACTGGCCTGTCTGAAAGCCAGAGAAGAGGACGCAAAGTAGGTTAAGGATCTGGCATTGTCACTTCAGTGGCTTGGGTAACTACTATGGTGTGGGTTCAATAGCTGGCCTGAGAACTTCCATATCCCACAGGCATGGCCAAAAAACATATATACATATTACAAGTTCCCATTATGGCTGATCTGCTTAAGAACCCAACACTATCTCCGTGAGGATTCGGGTTTGATCCCCGGCCTCACTCAGTGGGTTAAAGATCCAGCGTTGCTACAAGCTGTGGTGTAGGCCGGCAGCTGCAGCTCAAATTCAATCCCTAGCCAGGGAACTTCCAATAAGCTGCAGGTGCAACCATAAAAAGAAAAAAAAAATTAAAAGCACTGTCATTCCCTAGTGTCCTAGCAGTTAAGGGACTCTGCATGGTCACTACTTTGGCTCGGGTTCCATCCCTAGCCCAGGAATTTCCGAATGCTATGCACACAGCCAAAAATAAAATAAACCATTGGAAGCATCATTTCAAAAATCCCTCAAAATTCAAAAGAGAATGAAACATAAACATCCTGTGGCATCTTAGAACGCCATCTGTAACATAACATTTAAATAAGTAGTCTATCCAATCCCAACTTTAAATCACAAACTACCTACCATATTAATGGGAATGTCAGGACCAATTCCCCAAGCCATCAGCCCCACAGGGACACGGCTAAGCCAGATGGCACATCCTTCTGAAGTGCATAGCGACTCTACTATTCGGTATCAGAATAGCTACACTGAAAAGCTATTCCAAATTAATCATTAATTTAATAGTGACTTAAACTATATTGTTCAAGCTGAAAAATAGTCTCTGGTGGTCCCTCAAGTTATTAAAAGTTCTCAGACTGCCACAGATGAAAATTAATGTGCATTTTTAAGTTCAGTTTTTCTGTAGAATTTGAAAGAACATTCGCAAATCAAAGCTGATTAATATTAAGTCATTACCAAAATTTTAAATTTGAAGGAAGCTGGGGCTACAAACTATTACTTCCAAAACTGATAAACAACAAGGACCTACTGTACAGCACAGGGAATATTTTCAATATCCTGTAATAAACTATAATGAAAAAGAATATGAAAAAGAACATATATGTACATATATATGCGTATGTGTATAACTGAATCATGTTACTGTACACCAGAAACTAACACAACACTCTAAATCAAATATACTTAAAAAAAAATAATAAATATATAAATTTAAAGGAACTTACCAAAGCAAGGCCATAAAAGCTACTTGCAGGGAAACTTAAAGGAAGAAGATTATCTACTGCTTTGGTAATTTAAATAAGGGCATTTAAAACACATCTATTATAACATCATTAGCAACAAACATCAGAGGTAGCACCTTAAGGGAGTCTTAGCATAGTAATAGTTCTCATCTGACGGGTTTCCCCTCATTAACCTCCTTGTATGGGGGTCATGTATGCATCACAGCCCCTTTTCTGGAGAATCAGCTCCTAGGTGTCAAGAGTCACCCTTATTCATCTTTATTCCCCCAAAGGCACAGTACACAGCCTCTGGCACATGGCAGGCATTCAGAGAAACACAAAAGGAAAACAAGTATGCAAATTTAAGGTTGACAACTGAGTCATTCAATAATGCACATTCTCACAGCTGCCATCCTTGGTTGGCTGGTTCCTCACAGCCGACCAGAAGGCAAAATAATGACTGAGGCTTCAGGCCACTTTGATCCATTCCTCTGAAAACATAATACTATCAACAAAGGACAGGAAACAGAATTGAGCCATTTGGCTCCCAAAGAGATTGCTAAATGCGTTTAAGAATAACATGAGAAACACACTTAAGAAAACAAGGCTAATGTGGCAAGATTTCATGAATAAAATAAACCTCAGCAAATGCTGATGGCAAAACAAAGGCAAAAGAGGGGCCAAATCTATAGGATGTTGTTCAGTACCTAAATAATGGGCTAAATGACTGTGAAAAACTGGAATTTCCTTCCTACATCTTTCAAAATAGCATGGAATCTCATTTTTGAGAGCAGTCTAATTAACTTTCCATTCAATTCAACAACTGTTTACAGTATTGGGCCCTGCTGGTCCCTGGCATAGTGTTAAGTGCTAGGGACGCACCCTGGAAAATCAAGGTACTTTTCCCTATACACTCCTCAGAAGCTCACGGTCCAATAAGAGAGGCAAGATAAGAAAACAGTCCACTTTTGAAATTTCAAATGACCCTTTTAATGATTAGAAGCAATACATGTCCACTACAGGGGAAAAAAAAAAAAAATCAGAGGATAAAGAGGAGCAAAAATAATTTAAGCCAAATCCAACGCCCTCATGTTTTAGTCTTAATCCCTACGCATTCATTAGAATCTTTACAAATCTGATTTTTATAACCAATGAGCTGGCCATCATTTTTAATTTTATAAATTTTGGTACATATATACAGAGAGAGAAATGTGAAACAGATCCAAAGGAGCTGTGACACTGTGAAGCTACACCAATAATATCCCCCAAACTTTCAAATTCAGCCAAATTGCATGGCCATCTGCCCCTCTATTCTTAACTTCTCCCCTATCCCAAATTGGCAACCCCTATTATCAACAGCCGGCCCACCAATCCCCACTACCTCTTGGTTGTGTCCAACATCTCAATACACGTCCCAAACTTAGGTTTCCTATCATCGTACACCAAAATACAAAAAGAAACAAAACCAAATAAAACCCTCTTTGGGTTTTTTTTTCTTTCATTTTTTAAAGTATTATCAAAGTATAGTTGATTTACAACATTGTGATAATTTCTGCTGTACAACAAAGTGATTCAGTTATATAGATACCCACATCCATTCTTTTTCAGATTCTTTTCCCCCATAGACTATCGCAGAATATTGGTAGACCTGTTGACCATCCACATACAATAGTGTGTACATGCCAATCCCAAACCCCCAATCCATCCCCACCCCCACCTTTCCCCTTTGGTAAGTTTAAAACAAAACCCTCTTACTCCCCCTAAATTTCACAAAGGCCCAACTGATCCAGTTTCTCATCCATGGCCTCTCCTGTCTCTTCCTTCCCCCATAGCCCACCTGCCTCCTTGATTCTATCACCCTCATCACTCCCACTTCCGTCCCTTCTCTGCTCTTCCCTCTGTGACTGCCCGTGCTCAGTTTTCATAACTTCCCACCTTGAAGGCAACAGCCTCCTAAGTGGTCTCCCCCTCTCTTGCCACCACAGCCTCTGTCAGCCCTTTCCCTCCCCCCTCCAAGGGCCACACTACCCAAGCTGCCTTTCTAAATCACAGTCTGGTCAGGCAAGCCCTGCTTTAAAGCCTTCCATAACTGGGAGTTCCCTTCGTGGCTCAGCGGTTAACGAACCCGACTAGGATCCATGAGGATGTGGGTTCGATCCCTGGCCTTACTCGTGGATTGAGGATCTGGCGTTGCCATGAGCTGTGGTGCAGGTCGCAGACGCAGCTCAGATCCTGCATTGCTGTGGCTGTGGTGTAGGCTGGCAGCTGTAGCTTTGATTCAATCCCTAGCCCAGGTCCTTCCATATGCCAAGGGTGCAGCCTTAAAAAGCAAAAACGAAAACAAAACAAAACAAAAACCCTTCTATAACTCTTCAGGGTCTTTAAGCTAATATTCAAATTCCTTAGCAGATGTTCCAAAAATAAAACAGAGTCACCCACCATATAACCCAGCAATTCTACTTTTAGGGTATGAAAGGAGGGATTCAAACACCCACGTTCAAAGCAGCATTATTCACAAAATAAGACTGCACATATACATACGATGGAATATTATTTAGCCTTAAGAAAAAAGCAAATTCTGACACGTGCTACAGCACAGATGAAACCTGAGGACATTCTGCTAACTGAAATAAGCCAGTCACAAAGGACAAATACTGTATGACTCCACTTATATCAGGTAGTAGTTCAGTCAAGTTCTTAAGGAGAGAAAGTCAGATGGTGGCTGCCAAGGGCTGAGGGAGGAGGGAATGGGAAGTTGTTATTTAACGAGTACATGGTTGCACAATAATGTGACTGTACTTAATGCCACTGAACTGTACACTTAAAAAGGTTAGCAAGGGAGTTCCCTGGTGGCCCAGTGGTTAAGGATCCAGCACTGTCACTGCTGTGGCTGGGGCTCAATCCCTGGCCTGGGAACTTCCACCTGCTTCAGGCATGGCCAAAAAAAAAAAGGTTAAAAGGGTAAATGTTATGTATAATTTACCACACACACACACAAAAAAAAAATCCCTTATCAGAAACCACATGACTCCACAGCCCAACTCCAGCCTTCCTCCTCAGTCTCATCTCTCCCTGACCAAGTCCCTACCCTTGGTCTGTAATGGGAGACTTTACATGACAGACCACCTGGGACAGACAGAAAAGCTGCTTGAGAACCTGACAGTGGTTCCAGCTCCAGGCCGTTGCTCCAGAGGCTAAGCTCAGCTGCTTGTTTTAAATAAATTTTGTGTGAGCAGCCCTTCCTCATGGGCAGTGTGCCCTCACCAAGCCATACTCCTCCAGCCCTTCTGTTAGTTTGCTGCCCACCCCATCTCCACCCAGAGAGGGCCTGAGCTCCCGGCATGCCAAGGCCCCACTGCAGGGCAGAGGGGCTGGTACACAGGGCACCACTGTGCAGAGCAGGTGAATAGATGCATGTGAGTGACAGAGTCCACCCTTTCTTCCAGGGCTGTTTCCACCATCTATACCCTTCCTGCCAAGGTCACAACTGGCAAAGGATAACTGAGAGCCTCACATGGTTCACCAAGAACATGAAAGATCATGAAAGACTCGAGTTAGAAACAAAATAAGAAGATACCTGTTCAGTATTTATGAAGCTAAAGGGCAAGTGGAATGAAAACTGTACTCTTTAGGACAATTTACTCAAGCAGCGTGGTTCTCAAAGAAGAAGGGGTTGGTGGGCCACACAGAACCACATGGGTGCTTTGCAGGGGTCCCCAGAGTGTATGAGAAAGTGGGCCATGACATGCATTTGCAGAAAGGCTCAGATGATGCTAGTTGTCATCCCAGTCAACTCTTCTGTAGAGAAGTTCATATAAGGTACATCAATTCATTCCATTTACTTCACACAGTTTTCTGGTTTTCCAATTCTGTATTCCACTTTTACTTTTTTTTTCTTTTAAAGGGCTGCACTTGTGGCATGTGAAAGTTCCCAGGCCAGGGTTCCAATGGGAGCTGCAACTGCCGGCCAATGCCATAGCCACGCCAGACCTGAGCCGTGTCTGCAACTTACCCGTAGCTCATGGCCATACCAGATCCTTAAACCACTGAGCAAGGCTAGGGATCAAACCCGCATCCTCCTGGACTCTAGTCGGGTTCGTAACCCTCTGCGTCACAATGGGAACTCCCTTATATGCCACTTTTTTTTTGGCTTTTTTGCCTTTTCTAGGGCCGCACCTGTGGCATATGGAGATTCCCAGGCTAGGGGTCTATTCAGAGCTGTACCTGCCAGCCTACGCCCATACCACAGCAATGCCAGATCCGACCCGCGTCTGCAACCTACACCACAGCTCACGGCAACGCCGGATCCTTAACCCACTGAGCAAGGGCAGGGATCGAACCCACAACCTCATGGTTCCTAGTCGGATTCGTCAACCACTGAGCCACGACAGGAACTCCTCCCCTATATTCCACTTCTAAAGCCACTACCTACGGAGGTTCACTCACCTTTCTCTAAAGCTTTTTGTTAAGAATATTTAATGGAGTGCTGCTAGGATGGCTTTTGTAAGCATCAAACTCAATAATATAAAGGACATTAAATTATCAGACAATGATAAAATGGAATAGAGTTGAACTAGGAGTGAAAACAAACAGCTAAAAGCATATGGAAGCCTGTAAACCATAAAGCCAGACTCCAGTCTCAAAAAGCTGGAAAGGCAATTAACACATTCTGAGTATCTAAGAGTTCACACCACAGAAGGTACCTCTCAATAGGCAGAGATGGGCCAGGAACTACCCAGCGTCAATATCAAGGTTTGTTTCTGTCTGGGTATAGAAAGCCTGGCTTGTCAAAGTTATCAACCAGGAGCTGGGCTAACCTCAACCCTGGGCACAGTCCAGGTATTAAGGATTTAAAAGGCAGCATCTAGATAAAGTTACAGTTCACTAAGTGATGGATTAAAAAAAAGTTTTTTCTAACAGTGGAAATGACGATTATCTAGACTAATTAGAAGGATTTTTTGAGTCAAAAATAACTGGCTGCCATGACAACACAGAAGGTTTTGGATTACAAACCACAAAGGATCTCTTCTGGTGTATGAGCAGAATTCCTTGGGATCCCAGGCAAAACCTCCTTTCAACATAAAGAGAAATGGAACCAGTAGGTGTTGCACATCTGGGTTTCTGGAAGAGCAAGGGTGAGGAGGAAGCTTTCCTAACTGGTCTGAGGGTGGGCTTTCCCACTTACTATAATACCACACACTCTTTAATCTAAGTTCTGAGTCACCAAACTTCACAACACCACGGTGTTTTAGAGACGCTTTACCTGGAAAGAGTAACTTTCTACAGAAGTTCTGAAGCAAGAGTTTACTAAGACTGACAATTCCCTCTTGATCTACCCCATCACAGAACTACACAGGCTTTGAATCACAGACCCAAGTTCAAACCCAAGGAAATTCACCTCTGGAATTTGCTATGATCTAAAAATTCAAGGATTGGAGTTCCCGTTGTGGCACAGCGGAAACAAATCCAACTAGGAACCATGAGGATGCGGGTTCAAACCCTGGCCTCACTCAGGGGGTTAAGGATCCAGTGCTGCCATGAGCTGTGGTGTAGGTCGCAGACGCGGCTCGGATCCTGTGTTGCTGTGTCTGTGGTGTAGGCCGGCAGCTCTAGCTCCGATTTGACCCCTAGCCTGGGAACCTCCATGTGCCGCAGGTGCAGCCCTAAAAAGCAAATAAATAAGTAAAAATTCAGGGATAACAACATCCACTCCATGTTCTCTTTTGAGAAAGCAAAGCCCAATTCCCAAGAGGCTCCCACCAGACTCTAGTCCCCTCCCTTGCCAACGCTCCCTTTGATCCTGACGAGAACGCCCTACTCTGCCATGCTGCCTAGCTGGCCTTCTGGCCGGGGTGTCCAGGCAAATAACCTCGAGAACTGTTACTGACCGCAACAGACTTCCCGTGGCGGTCAGTACCCTGAGGAGGAATGCGGTCAACATCACTGTCCCCGCTGTCACTTCCTGGAGGAAGCTCTGCATAGTCATGGCAGGAACAACCACCAAAGGGCAGGGCAACTTCAGAGAATGGCACCCACCCCCCCTAGACTGGATCTGAAAGCCACCCCCAGCCCTTCCCCTCCAGTCCCTTCCCCAGCATGGCACCCCCTCGCCAGCCAAAAATCCTAGAAGGTCTAGAATGGAGGGCAAGCAGTCCTGGCTTTAGGGGGAACCTATGGTCATGCCGTCCTACTCACTGGATGTTAGGAGAATTAATGAGCTAACGTCTGAAAAGGCCTATGAGTTCCTGTGGGACAAGGTAGCCAAAAACTATAATATAAACCACTGTTATAGCCAGAAACACAAACTCAGCTGCACTGGCACGTGCTAATTATAACCCATAGGCTTCTCAATTTGTTCCCTCAAGGCAGATTAGAAAAAAATTCCAAGAAGTCCAATGTGTTTAGATTGGCAAACCTGAGACCCTGGAACCCCCAGGTGAACATAAAACGGCTCACATACAATGGGCACACCTGACAGCTCTGACTGGTTCCTGGCCGAGGCATGGACACCAAATACGACCAGGGGTTATTAAATTGAATATGGTCACCTGGGGAAACCCAACTTTCCTTCCAAGTGAACTGGCTTGTTAATCAGAGGGTCCCAGTTGCGTCTAATATGCTAATAGCCTCACCCAAGTTCTCCTGTCCTTGTTTCCTTCCTCTGCTTGCATGGCTTGGAGATTCATTCTTTGTCCTGTTTATACTTGATCAGACCATCCAAGCACTCAAAGTGCTCCCTTAAACTTCAAACTACAGAGATTTGCACCTGGGAGCCATGCACATGGGGTTTCTTATACCCATCAGTTTCGGGGTCCCTATAAATTGGTGTTTGAAGATATTTGGCTGAACAAAGACGCTCACATAAAATAGTCTGGGGTAGGCATGAACAGAACTGCTTTCTTTAAAAAAGGCCCAATTGTTCAGGCTCTTTTCAGTGACAATGGAGGGAAATGAATTCAGTGCACTCTTTGGGTTAAGGAAGCAAGTTACTTCTCTCAAGAGCGTCAGCCGTTGCAATCTACAACAGACCACAGTGGCTGGAATGAATTCATCACAGTGGCTCCAGAAAAAAACCACACAAGTTCAAGCTTCAGACTCACCTCAGAAGCTAGAGCACAGGGAGAGAGAGCCTGGGCACACTACCAACTCTGAGCCTCAGTTTCCGCACAAAGGGGGTCCAATATACCATCTCCTAAGATTCTGTCCCAGCTTCCATCATTACTGACTAAAGCAAAAAGCTCCAACTCTGGAAAGAATGACTCTTCTCATTTTGGGGTGAGAATGCATCCTGGATCTGGTTACAAAGAATGTTAAAAACCAAAAATGCCAGTCCACAAGAATCTTTTCCAATGACACACACTCAGAGGTAAAGGAAAGCAGTTCTCCTTATTCTGACCTTAAAAAATGTATCAAGTGTCTAACCATACAAGGCACCAAGGGAAATGCATAAAACCAGCAGGATCATCATCAGTAAAGGCATCAAGGCACGTGTGAATGTTTTCTCTGTGTTTACAAATACATGGCTAGGTGCAAAATGGCACAGGCTGTTTTAACAAATTCATTTAGTTATGAAAGCAAAAAATTACAAAGTAAAAAAACTACGTAGTAAAAGAAAAATATGCATCACCCAACAATGCATCTTTAATAACGCCTTTGTACTCGTGGTTCAGAAAAAGCATTTTGGGAATATTAAAAATTCAGAAGCTCCCCTAAGCAGTAAGCTACTAAAATAAAGTACAATATACTATGTAATCAAAGAGAAAGATGTTTACACATTTATATTAAGGTTTTAAAAATGTTTATTAGTTGAGAATTGATCAAACAAAAATAGCTAAGATGTTACCAAAAAGACCCCAATAATGTAAACTGAAAGGCAAAACAACATTGTCACTTCAAAAAAAAATTTAGAGAAAATAGCTAAATTGCAGTGGGTTACTTCACCTAAGTTAATTAAAATCAGCAGATTAGAATTTGGAAGTTTGGGGGTTTTTCTGATCTTCTGTTTTTCCTTTTTCAGCCGCACCCTCAGCATATGGAAATTCCCAGGTCAGGGATAGAATCCAAGCCACAGTTGCACCCTATACCACAGCTGCAGTAACACTGGATCCTTAACCCATTGAACCAGTCAGGGGATCAAACCTGTGCTGCCACAGCAACAACACGGGATCATTCACCCACAGTGCCACAGCAGGACTTGATAAACACATTCCAAAATATTTATGAAAAACTGAAAGACACAATGCAGCAAATCAACCTGCAAGGCATGCCGTAATCATCCTTTTTAGGTCACAAGTGAAAAATGTTTACTAAAATTTGTTTACCAAATTTAAACTGATTAAATTTTAATAATAATTCTGCTAATTTCCAAAAGTTCTATGGGATATAGCAATTACTTCATATATTTCTATAAGGATATATACAAACAAATGCCCCCACACACATATGCGCACACTTTTTTCCTTGAATATAGCACACACTCAACCTGTAAAGTTATACAAAAATCAACTGTGAATCAGTTTGATCATGTACAGAACCACACAATACATTTTTTCCAAGGCACGTTTTGGTAAGAAATATTTAATAGTGAACTATATTGTACATGGGTGATTAAGAAAAGGTAATTTCCTTCTACAAGTAGTTTATAAAAAAAAAGTTTCCAAAATATCACATTATTATATTGTAAATCATTAAATCAAAATGCCTAAAAACTTAAAACTTACAATCTACTCTCAATCATGTCTCTAAATAGGTAGGTAGGTAGATATAAAAACTACGGAGAGTTCTCTTTAAAATGACATAATTATAAGGCCCCGCGTTTAGAAATTAAAACTGCTTACCAACTTTTCTTCTCCATTGTTGTTTCCACTGATTTAACTAGCCCTTGAGCATTCAGTTTTCATATGAAAGGGAGAGACAAACATTCGTTGTGACAGGGAGAACACACCAAGTACAACAAATATTTTGCAAACAGATAAGAAGGAGAAAGTAGGTCAATATCCTGTGGTCAGAAAGAAGCAGCCTCAGTGTCCATCCAGAACTGAATTATATGATTAACCAGGCTCAGCCCACTGCTCTGACCTGAGCACCTTGAATGCACAGGCACTGGGAGAAGAAGGCACGGAGCCACATCAACCACTCCCCGGTCCCTAACAATCTAGGTGGGGGAAAAAATTCTTAAGTGCAATATAACTCATAAAACAAGTGCTCGCAGAGGGCAGACGATTCACCGCCAAAAGAACATAGAGACTACTGGTCATGTGTAGAGGTGAGCCACTGTCACGGCCTAGGAGGATCAGAGAAGAATGGCTGAAGAGATGAAACTGGACCTTGAGGATTCTTTTGAGGATGAGTGGCATGTGATTAAGTAGAAAAGAATGTTAAAGCAAGAAGTTCAAGACATATTCAGAAGACACTGACTAGACAGAATGGCAGCAGAAGACAGCTGGTTTAGGGCCCTGGTGGACCACAAAGCTGGGAGGAAAGGTAAGCTGAGCCGAGACTGAGAGTATGGGCTGGGGGTTGTGAGGGTGGTGGGAATGGGTGGAGGGGAGAGGGAAGTGTTAGCCTGCCTCCTGTGTCTATGTGGCCATCAGTACTGATGTCAGGGCACTCAGAGGGCAACAAGTGTAACTGACAGTCCCTAGTGATAGTGTGATAGAAAATAAAGCTGAAGACAGCCATTCTATTTTACTTTATTTTTTTTTGTCTTTTTGCCTTTTCTAGGGCCGTACCCATGGCATATGAAGGTTCCCAGGCGAGGGGTTGAATCGGAGCTGTACCCACCGGCCTACACCAGAGCCACAGCAACGCAGGATCTGAGCCGTGTCTACGACCTACACCACAGCTCACGGCAACGCCGGATCCTTAACCCACTGAGCAAGGGCAGGGATCGAACCCACAACCTCATGGTTCCTAGTCAGATTCGTTAACCACTGTGCCGCAATGGGAACTCCAAGACAGCCATTCTAGATGATGGGAGCCATCAAACATTTCTGAGCATGAATACGGAGTAACTGGCCAACAGGGACCTGCTGAATAGCACATAGCACAGGGAACTCTACACAGGGAAAAGAATCTGGAAAAGAATGGATGTGTGTATATGTATAACTGAATCACTCTGTTGCACAGAAGAAATTATCACATTGTAAATTAACTATACTTCAATGAAACATCAATAAAAAATGAAAAAAAATTGAGCATGGATAGAGACAAAGAAAAATTTTAAGGAGGTTTGATCAGGGTCTTACTTTGTTGGAAGAGTGACTAGAAGCAGGAGTAGGAGTGCTCTGTGCAGTTGCTCAGTTTGTGTACTGCCTAAAAATGGGCCAGTCAAGGGGGGAAATGCGGAAACAGCATCAAATCAAGCTCCTGTGGGATTGTGTTTGCCCTCAAGGACACCTTTTTCTACTTGTATAAATGCTTCACACAAGCTAGCAGTAGAGAATCCAGATGGGGCACAAATCCAGAAATTCAGGAATAATAACTAGCAGAGCTAATGGAACTCAAACAAGAGGATAAGTGCAAAAGAAATAACAGATGAATCTATCATAAGAGGGAGTTCCCGTTGTAGCACAGCAGAAATGAATCCAACTAGCATCCACGAGGATGCGGGTTTGATCCCTGGCCTTGCTCAGTGGGTTGGGGATCTGCCATTGCCATGAGCTGTGGTGTCGGTCACAGATGCAGCTTAGATCCCTCCTTGCTGTGGCTGTGGTGAAGGCCAGCAGCTGTAGCTCCGATTCGACCCCCTAGCCTGGGAACCTCCATGTGCCACAGGTGTGGCCCTAAAAAGCAAAATCTATCAAAACCTATAAAAGGTGAGAAACTAATTTTACAGAAGTCACGAGAGAGAGAAGGATTTAAGACTAAAGTAGATGCTCTCTCATCGAAATGCATAAAGATTGACAGTTTGGCTGGTAGGGTTTTTTAAAAAGTGAGTTAAAGATGGAAGTCATAAATAAATGAAACATACCTAAACATATTAAGTAAACTCTATAAACATACATATTTATTTGCCAACATTCTGCTATAGCACTGAGGCCTTTGGAGTACATGTCCATGGACTGTGGTACCCAGTGGTCTCTTGTAAACCATCCTCACGGCATCTTCCTCCAGGGCTAATTTCTTTGGAGAATGGTGAGACTGTAAAGATACCTGGGAGGCAATGTGAGGTGGACTGCATCACTCCTGACACACGTTCGGTACTCCTCTCCATGAGAAGATTATATGTCCCCATCTTGCTGAATCCAGGGATATGGCCAGGCAGGCTTCATTCATATCAGCCCTTGCCTCTGCCACAGGGATCCAGAGGGCACGACTCCATCAGCCTATGCCTTTGAGTGAGGCCCAGGGCAACACAGAGCAGACCCCCACCCGACCTACGACTCAGTGTGAGTGTGCATTACTGCTTGGAGTCACTAAGATTCTCAGGCTTTACATAATCAGAACTTAATCTACCCATCCTGACTAACAATATTAGTGAGAATACTTTACAATCCCCCAAATCATTTAGTACTCTCAGCTACTCCGACGTTAGCTGTAATCATTTTTAGAAATGTATTCTAAAACACTCAAAGGAATTTTCACAGAAACAACAATTCTTTTGCACATATATTTTAAACCATGATATTAAACATCATAATAAGCACCACTGACATAAACAGGTTTGGCGATAAACACAATTGAGTCCAGACAAGCATATATCTCCACTGGTGGGAAAAGAAACGCAAGACACACTACAGGGTAGTCCTCTAACTTTGGGCACTTACTGTATTATGCGCATCAGTTGATATATCTCACAAAGGAAAAGAACACTAACTATTCCAGCAAATCTGGAGGTCACGAAGAGCTTAGAGAGTTTTCCAAAGCCCTGAGCTGAGACAGTTATAAAAATGAGTAGTACTATCACATTACCAGGTTAAAAATCTGGTTGGTTTTTGCAAACTATGTCCAATGATCATACCATATTTATTCTTTCCCAAGGGTACAGTCAGAAGTGCATAAGTCATTTAAGAAAGCACAAAAATAACACTTCCAACCCACAACCAGACATAGAGTCAAGAGGACAAGGCCACATGTCATTCCAATGACCCACCTCTTAAAGATAGAAAGAAAAAACACCTAAGTTACTATTAAAAACTAAATTTGAGTTTCATACTTTAAAATTATACACTTCTGGTTGCTGTGGCTATGGTGAAGGCCAGCAGCTACAGCTCCAATTCGACCCCTAGCCTAGGAACCTCCATATGCCATGGGCACGGCCCTCCCCCAAAAAACCCCCAAACAAACAAACAACATAATAATAAAATCATACACTTCTGTCGACAGAGATAAATGTTCCTCTCCAGGTTTCCCAGCAAAAGCTGGATGCTTCTCTTTTGGCTAACCAAACAGTAAACCTATCCATAATTTATATACTTTTAGAAATCTGATAGCCATCCTTTTCAGTAAAAATATGAACTTTTCTATAAAAGTCATATTGATATATTTCAATAGAGTATTGAGCAAAACACTATGTAAACCCATATACACCAGAAACCCCAAAGCAACCAGCCACAGTTTAAATAATATACACTCATAATTCAACCCCAACTCCCTTACCAATACCATACATGTAAAGACCCCCTTCTCAGCATCAAATAGGATAACCTTACCTCTAATAGCTTTAAAGGAAGGAAGGAAGGATGGATGGAAGAAAGGAAGGAAGGAGAGAAAAAGAAAGAGAGAGAAAGGAAGGAAGGAAGCACATCTGGAGAAAAAAGGCAGTTAATACCATACCCACCCAAATAATTCTGCCCCCAGGCACTACTGGGATAGCTACCCACTCAATCTTATTTTTTTTTTGTCTCTTTCTTTGCTATTTCTTTGGGCCGCTCCCACGGCATATGGAGGTTCCCAGGCCAGGGGTCGAATCGGAGCTGTAGCCACTGGCCTATGCCAGAGCCACAGCAACGCGGGATCCGAGCCGCGTCTGCAACCTACACCACAGCTCACGGCAACGCCAGATCGTTAACCCACTGAGGAAGGGCAGGGACCGAACCCGCAACCTCATGGTTCCTAGTCGGATTCGTTAACCACTGCACCACGACGGGAACTCCTCAATCTTATTTTAACTGAGATAGGCTCTTGGGGAAAAAAGGAATCCAAAACCAAACTCGGGGGATGGGGGGTAAACTAATTTGTAAAATATGAGATCGACTCAAACATAAATTTTGACTGAAACCTGACCTAAAAAAAAAAAAAAAAATCAATGTTCCCACTATGTTTATTTTTTTAACTGTGAAATAAGCAACCATGAGGACAAGATTACAAAATTGTTTAGTCTTATCATCAAAGAAAATTTACTCGTTAACCTGACACATCTTTTATGCCTAAGAGAAGGAATACTTTGCTACAAGAAATTGAGTTTGGAGACAAATGAATGAACTCGATTCTAGAAGAAGCAAGCCAAGGACCAAACCCTCATGAACACCAAAGGGACCAGGAGGAGATGAGGAGTGAGACCAGAGCATGGGTCACTGAAGCCAAGAGACACCAAGTATGATAAGCAGCAGCAGAGGGTGAGTGGTGAGGACTGGGTGGGGAGGTTACAGAGCAAAGAGAAAGGATAAGTATATCATTAGGCCTAGACTCCGTCTGTTAGGAGCTGAAATGTGTCCTCTCCAAAATGCATATGTTGAACCCCTAACCCCCAGTACACCTCAGGCAGGATGGGACTGTATTTGGAGATAAGGCCCATAAAGAGATGATTAAAAGCAAACGAGGCCATTAAGGTGGGCCCTAAACATGTTCTCACAAGAGGAGGTAGGGACACAGCCAACACAGATCAAGGGATGTCCATATGAGGCACAATGAGGAGGTGGCCACCTGCGGGCCAAGGAGAGAGGCCTCAGGAGACACCAAACATGTCAACACCTTGACCTTGGACTTGCAGTGTGCAGAATTGTGAGAAAATGTATTTCTGTCACTTACAATACTTAGGTGTGGCATTTTGTTATGGGCAGCCCACACAGACTGACACACCATTCTTAAACTTGTATGATTGCCAACTTCCCTCTTCCTCCAGTTCAGGTTTTCTGACGCAGCCCACCTCTGACAGTTGCCACCCTTCCTAGGCACCCACAGTTCACTTGGCATGTGCCATCCAGTGAAATGACACCACCTGTTTGGTCCCCACTGCACTCTCTCCTTAAACTCTCTGCTCCCCTGGCTTCCCTTTGGCCATTTCTTCCTGGCTATCCACTGCCCACCCCCACCACTTCTCATTCTCCTTAGTGGCTTCTCCTTCCACTACTTGTCACAAAACAATGTCCCCCGCAGTTCTGTCACTCACTTCCCCTCTTCTCACTCCACCCTCTAAGGGAGCCTCACAAGATCCACAGCTTCAACCACACCTGGATGCTGGTGGTCCCTCCCTCAGGCCCTGGCTGTCCCTGAGCCCTAGTGTCTGCGCTTCAAGGGTTTGCTGAACCTCACTCTCTGACTGGAGGCCCCATATTCCAAATGGAGCCCATCCTACTCAGCTGTCTGTGTCAACTATTCCCAGTGTCACCCCAGACTCCAACTGAACCCACTCCCCTCCAATCCAGTCACTACACCCACCCCCCTGATTAAAGAGGGAGTACATCAAAACATGCACAACAACCACTGATCCCATCATTTCATTCTCAACATCTTCTGTCAGAAAATCAACCAAGATATAGAAAAGGTTATATGTACAAAAACATTCATCACAGTATTATTATTTATAGCAGCAAAGTGGTGGAAGCAACCCAATGGTTCAATAAAAAAAGATGCTTCAGGAAAGTATGGTACTCAGTGGAATACACAACTATAAAGTTTATTTGAAAACCTACAGCAATATAGAAAATATATGAACTCTAGGTTACAGTCATTCCAAACCACACACATAGAAAACTTGGAAAGGAATATTCAGAAATGACTGTAGCTGACATTTTAGAGTTAGCTCAAGAAAAGTCTTCTTAAGCTCCATTTTCCAAATTTCTACAATGTTCGAAGGATGATTTTCTAGCACAAAATATCCAAAAGAGAGTTCTAATAATTTTGGACTTCTGAGTTGCTTGGTTTCAGGATAAATGGAAGTTTACTACAGAACTTCCTTCAGCTGCCATTCTACCATCATGTTATATCTGTTGCAACATCCAACACAAATGCCCATAAAATAACGTTTCCTCCTAAATCCCATTATACTTGTAGCCCTCAGTGAGAGATCCTAAAAATTAATTCTTTCAAGAAATCCAACTGGACACATAAACAGCTGCACCAATGCGGAACTGGGCTCCCAACATCTGCCATGGTTATTAACTGTTCTCGTAAGAAAGTATCACCCCACACAAGCTGCTGCCAGGAGGGCAAGTGCAGTGCTGGAAGCAAAATTAGAGAAGGTGAAGCCACCTCTGACAGGCTCGATGACTGCCAGGCAGGGAAGGGGTGCCTTTCCCATCTAAGGAGAAATGCTGTCGACTACCCCATCCCAGAGTCCAGGAAATATGAAACAAGTCTTCCCTAGAGATGTAAAATGCCACAAGTTTCCTTTAGCATTTCACCTATACCTCTCTGTTTGTTTTTTCAATTTTTTTGGCCATGCTCATAGCATGCGAATGTTCCCAGGCCAGGGACTGATCTCCTGCCACCACAACAACCCGAGCAGTTGCAGTGATAAGGCCTAACCTGCTATGCCACAAGGAGACTCTGTTTTAAGTTAGCAACAAATGGCAAGTATTAAGGTTGGGCTGATAATTTTACCACTACTTTTTTTTTCTTTTTTTGGTCTCCTCACAACATACGGAGTTCCTGGGGCCAGGAATCAGCACAATTGCAACGTACAACTCAGCTGTGGCAATGCCTGATCCTTTAACCCACTGTGCCAGGCCAGGGATCAAACCTGAGTCCTGGCGCTACCGCAGAGACACCATCCATCCCACTGTGCCACAGCAGTAACTCCTTACTCCAACTTCTTCTTTTTTTTTGCTTTTTAGGGCTGCACCTGTGGCATATGGAGGTTCCCAGGCTAGGGGTCAAATCTAACCACAGCTGCCAGCCTACACCACAGCTAACAGCAACACTGGATCCTTAACCCACTGAGAGAGGCCTGGGATTGAACCCACAACCTCATGGTTCCTAGTCGGATTCGTTTCCGCTGAGCCATGATGGGAGCTCCCTTACTCCAACTTCTTAAACACATCATATCCTTGGCATGCATCAGCTAAACCCAACAAATTTCTCCTGTTCCATGTACTGGTGTGTATGAAGTGAAACAGACAAGATACAAGATCACATCCCTACTGAGTGGGTCTGTGATAAAACTTGATGAGCAGCACAGGGCATGTACAGACCTTCTGCAATTGCTGCCTTACTCCAAAGTGGTATACACACTGTTTCTAATTTAAGGATTTCCTCTGATGAATCTTTTTGAAAAGTAAACGCTAAATCCCAGTTATACCATTCTATATATCCAGATTTAACTCTCACTGAACTAGATTTCCTTGCAGCGGAGAATATGTAAATATTTTATTACATCCAAATTAAGCATTTGTGGTTGAAGATGAAAAAAACATAAATTGTGGAATAAGGCAGAAGAGGCATCACCTAGTTTAAATCCCTTCAATTACACTGTGCTTTTGACTATGAAATCTCACTGAAATCAGCAATATTTCTCAAGCAAATAGCTCCTCTGCTGCTACCAGGCAATTGTTGCTGTCATACTTTCTTTGAAATCTATGTCAGTATTATTTTGAGATACAGAATATGTCACTGCTTAAAAATAAATTCCTGTAAATAAAACAAACTTAGCAGGAAAGTCCATTTCTTCTCTCACAATTATTCAAGAAGAGGCACATGAAAGGAAAGCTGGAAAGCTCACTGAACTTTTTAGAAAGTAATTAAAATCAACGGGCTTTTGAGGAAATGTGTCAAATTTGGCAAAGTTCTCTTTCTAAAAATGTATTTTGGTAATTTTCCAGAATTCTGTTCTTTCAGTGTGGAAAACTTTAAAAATTCTGAGCCATAACAAAATGGCAGTCACACAAATGACCCTAAGCAAAATAAGCAAAAAGGGAAAAATTCAACTTCAGCACCCCTTCAATCTCCCCTTCCTTTCAGCCTCCCAAGTTCCCCAACATTCCTGATGCTTCCAGAAAATCACAGAACAATCCAAGACTTTAGTGAGTTAATTAACTAACTGTAGGTATGAGTAAATAAAAGGCAACTTACAAGATTTTTGAGAGTGGAAAGTTACATTTATCTGTACAATTAAAAATTAGAAATAAAATTTACTCTTTGAGTTGTAAAAATGTGTGCATCATTTCTGTGTGACCAGCAAATAAAGAGAAAGATCAAGTATTGCTGAAAGGAGTGGTTTTCAAGGGGAGGAGAGTCATTGGAGACCAAAGAGAGTAACAGCTGGCCAGAGGCCCACTCAGGGAGTGCAGCAAGAAAGAGAAAGAGAAAACAATGACAGAAAAAGAAACACTCCAAGGAAAAAGAGTTTCACAAAGATCCACATCCCCATCTTCTAATTTGGGAGAGCTATTTCTGCCGAAGACTTTTAAATACGGTTGCATTCCTGCAACTGTAAGCATAAGTGGAAAACCATTCCACCTGGGAATGCAATCAGAGCAAGCAGGTCCCACCCTCTTCAGCCCCACATCGTGAACCACCTGGGCAACTACCAGCCTGACCTTTCTTCACAGGGTTTCTTAATATTAGTATTAGTTCAGAGGGAACATAACCAAGATTACAGAAAATGCCCCAAATAAATCAATCATCCTAACCTACTACACAAACACAATCACTGTGAACATTTTGGTTTCTTTGCCATCTTTCTTCCCATTTACTTTTCAGAGGAGTAACTAGAGTCCTGTATCAAATCATAAATTATATGCACTGCTTGGATTCAAACAGATCTGAATATCTGGTGAATGGAGGGGAGGAGGAACCCCAGGAATCCATTTTTAAGAACGACTGAGGAGTAGCAACTAAGATTTATCCTGAGTGCTTGCTCTGTGCCTGACACTATTTATTCCAGGAATATGTGTGTTCACTCATTTAAACCTTATTACAATCCCAAATAGAAGACTCTATTATTACCTGTGTTTTGCAGATGAGAAAATCAAGGCAGAGATAGATTAAACTATGTGCCCAAAGACAGAGGTTACTGAGCGAAGAGTCAAGTTTCAAAACCAATACTTTCTCCAGGGAACAGCCTATAACCCCTGCACCACACTGTCTTCCTGGAGCAAGGACTCACGTCCACAGAGAGAAAGAACCAGGCTCTGATGCGCTTGCCCCAGGGGAATGAGATGTGTGGAACTCAGACAGGACCCCTCCTCCCACCCCACCCTGTACACACCAGAAGGTGCCAGATGGCGGAGACCCTGGAAGAGCCAAAAGCAAGACCCAGTCCAATAGTGCAGAGCCCTGGACGTCTGTGCAACCAGCAGCCACCAGAACTCAGGGCTACGGCAGCTCTCAAGTGGTAGAACACGACTGGGAGATGGGCAATGACCCCATTCAAGCCACATCACAGAGGCAGTTTCATTTGAGGAGGAGAGGGAACATACTGGCCAAAAATAAGTATTTTCACGTCATCACAACTTAAACACCACTACAATGGTGATTTACTAAAAGTAAAACCTGATTTAAGGCATTGCTTACAAAAATGTCCAACAACCTATCACTAAGAGCAGGACTCCACCTTGGGGCTTCTGGGCCCATTTTTCACTGGCAGGAAACCTCCACTCTCTTTCCCTTCTGGCAGCACCACCAACTCACCACCTGCAGGCAGCTGCCTGAATGCCCCTTTCCTTGGACAGACCATCCCTCTACCCCCAACCCAAAGTCTCCCCTGCCCATCTTTCTTTTTCTCACAGCCTCCTGTCCTTTACCTTCATAGAAAATATCACAATTCATATATATGTCATAAATATGTGGTGTTTTTTTGTTTTTGGTTTTTTTTTTGGTCCTTTTAGGGCCACGTCCGCTGCATGTGGAGGTTCCCAGGCTAGGGGTCTAATCAGAGCTACAGCTGCAGAACTACACCACAGCCTCAGCAACCCGGGATCGGAGCCTTGTCTGCGAACTATACCACAGCTCATGGCAACGGGGGATCCTTAACCCACTGAGCGAGGTCAGGGATCGAACCCACATCCTCATGGACAATAGTTGGGTTCGTTCCTGAGACGGGAACTCCTATCTGTGTTCATTTCTGCAATGTTGCTTTCCCCTCACCTTCCAGTTCCATGAGAACAGAAACATACTGGTTCTTTTCACCAGTAAAGACTCAGTGCCTAGTAAAGCACATACCAGGCACCCAAACTTTGGATGAATGAATATCTGAATGCACTGAAGAACCAAAAATCACGCCTCCCTTTACTTCTAAAATGATTATATACAATTTTTAAATTCAAGTGAATTATGACATTTCCATTACAGATTGTGTGACATTCTATTAGAAAAGCCACCCGACCTCAGGCTCCCATAGCAAACACAAGTTTAAATGTGAACTTGATGGATCAAGAACCCATCAATAAACAAGTACAAAATCAATGCCCTTCTTGTGTACTAACACCAGTCAGAAATGTGTGAACAATTCCCTTCACAATGACCACAAAAACCATAAAGTGCCTTGGCACAAATCTAACAGAAGATGTGAAAGAGTTTTACATATAAAATTACAAATTTCACTGAAGGACATAAAGACCTAAATCAATAAAGAGGTATTTGAGGTGGCAGATGGGAAGCCATGAGATTGTAAAGATGTCAATTCCTCCCAAATTTTTATACAAATGCAATGCAATTCCAGTAACACAATTTTTTTTTTAAATAAACTACATACTTTGAGAACATACATGCAAGTTAACCTGTGTGGAGGAGAGAGAAGAATACAGTGTGTGTTTGACACATGAACTAACACAATTATGGGAAATGGCATTTTGTGTGAATCCCAATAATTTAACCATTAGGGATGTGCAATGTTACTCTCAATATTTTGACTGTTCCAAATATTTTCTCTTTTTTAAGTTGTGAAACAGTAAATGCCACAAGTTCAGAAAAGTTGGTTTGTGAAGGATGTGTAGGTGTGAAAGGCAGAGAGGGAGCTTCCAGGGCCAAGGAAAGATCTAGAACAACAAGGTTAAAAAAAAAAAAAAACATAAGAGAGAGAGAACCAAGCCAGAATAGAGGCTTAAGGATTGGAAAATAAAAGGCCAGTGGCTCAGAGAGAATACATTTTCCCATGGAAAGCCAGACAGTGATGGATCTAGAAATGATACAGCAAAGTGACTACTGCAGTGTTAGCTACATAATGATCCCACCAGAAAGTGGGACAATGGTCACATGAGTTGGGACGTGTGGACATGCTATCTTCCTCTTGGAGAGCCACGGTGCAGAGTTACAAATACAAGCCCATGATAAGGGCTTCTGCAAAGAACAAACTTTTCTTTCCTTTTTTTTGTCTTTTTAGGGCCGCACCCAACACATATGGAGGTTCCCAGGTTAGGGGTTGAACTGTAGCTGTAACCACTGGCCTACACACACAGCCACAGCAACACCAGATCCAAGCTGATTCTGCAACCTACACCACAGCTCATGGCAACACCAGCTCTTGAACCCACTGAGCGAGACCAGGAATCAAACCTGAGTCCTCATGGATGCTAGTCAGATTCATTTCTGCTGGGCCACGATGGGAACCCCAAAAAACTTTTTTTTTTTTGAAGTTTATTTAAAGAAACATTTAGGAGTTCCTGTTAAAGAACATTTAGGAGTTCCTGTATCCAAGAAACATTTGTTTCCTGGTGCAGCAGAAATGAATCCAACTAGGAACCATGAGGTTGTGGGTTTGATCCCTGGCCTCGCTCGGTGGGTTAAGGATCTGGCGTTGCCATGAGCTGCGGCGTAGGTCGCAGACAGGGTTCAGATCTGGCATTGCTGTGGCTGTGGCGAAGGCCAGCGGTCACAACTCCGATTAGACCCCTAGCCTGGGAACCTCCATATGCCACAGGTGCGGCCCTATAAAGACAAAAGACAAAAAAAAAAAGAAAGAAACATTTAAAATCTTGTTTAACTAACACCTACTTGGTTAGCCAAGGAATGCTTTTTTTATATTAACATCTACTAACTTTTCATGGAACAACTCACTTTGGGAAATGCTGCATTCTAGAAACTCAGCCTTTTCAAAAGTCTAAACCAGAATAGAGGCATAAGGATTGGAAAATAAAAGGCAATAGTCAACCAAACTCTGTAACTGGATGTATGTAAGAGTCTCAGGAACTAGAGAAGCAGGTGATGCTGCTGAAATCCCAAGTCAAGATGATGACAGGAAAGCTACTGGACAGTTATGTCCAAGAAGATCGACTATTTAGGTAATGGGCACTAAACTTGGATTTCTATATGTTTAGGGAAACAGAGAGATATTTTCCTAGAAAGAAAACTGTGCAAGAAGTTAAAAGACTTGGAGTCCAGGGAGTTCCCGTCGTGGGGCAGTGGTTAAAGAATCCAACTAGGAACCATGAGGTTGCAGGTTTGATCCCTGACCTTGCTCAGTGGGTTAAGGATCCGGCGTTGCCGTGAGCTGTGGTGTAGGTTGCAGACACGGCTCGGATCCCGCGTTGCTGTGGCTCTGGCGTAGGCTGGCAGCTACAGCTCCGATTAGACCCTTAGCCTGGGAACCTCCATATACCGCAGGAGTGGCCCAAGAAATGGCAAAAAGACAAAAAAAGACAAAAAAAAAAGACTTGGAGTCCAGTGCCCAGATCTGTCCCTGGTTAACTTTATGAACCTGAGTGGGTCTTAGACACAAGGAAGGGGGTGACAGTGGTGACCTAGAGGCCCTTTCAACTCTACCAAAAATTAAATCTGAAGTCAAGATACCTATACAGTAAAATTCTACCTTTAAAGAAGGTGTAGAATGTTTAAAATACAGAATACAAATAAATAACTCAAGAATCTGAATATATGAATTTAAATATATGAATGAGAAGTTTTTAAGAGATTGTACAATTATGGATGTTGAAGAGAGAGCCCCCAAACCTATTAAAGCTATAAACTCTTAACTCTAGCCCCCTCTTCCAATGTCACAGAATACTGAGGATTCTGCTTCTGCAGAAAGCAGATTCCTGAATCCCACCCAATGTGGCAGTTCATATATTTTTATGAATACCTCTCAACACCCTGAAGATTTCAAGCAAGTGAGAACTTTTTGCTAGACGGCTCACCACATCAGAAGTAAATCAAAACTGTGGTCAACTTATTACAACTGTAAGCAAACAGCATGAGGATCGGGGGGGAAAAAAAAGCCGTGCAAATTGGCTTAAGCCCAATGTTTATACAAATAAACTTTTTCCTAAAAGCATTTAGGCAAGGACTCTAAAGTGAATAAAATAGTGATGATTATTTTGAAACACTTTCAAGGGAAACAATGATCAGCTAGAAACTGAACCTATTTGCAACCTGAATGTTGCAAATGGTGCCTTAAAGTCTAATAATATGGAATTTAAAAGGAAGCAACACTGAGGGAGGACAGAGGAGTACACTGGCAAAAGTAAATGGGCCAACAGGAATTTTTCAATCGTCTTTTGGTTTGCTTTTTCTTTTTTGGTTGAAGCGTACAGAAAATGCTTTCATGAAACCAGAGAAAACAAGCAGGCAAATGACATGCACACACTAACAAAAATCAATAATGAATAATGTGTTCCGTTCCACCATCCTTCCAATTCAATTTTCTAAAGTCTCTTAAAGGATGCTGAATTCCCTTTTTTTAAAAACAAGTTTAAAAACTTGTATAATTCTGAATTGTATTGTCATTTTAACACAGCAAAATGAAGCCATCTGTATAATTTCAAAGCATCTTGAGTTTGAAATTATGCAGGATTGATCAGAAAGTCCCTATAAGGCAGACCTGGTCTCTTCCCAGCCTCTCCAAGCTACCAAGGGAAGCCAGGCACCTGCTATTTTTAGAACCTCAGTGGTGTCGTTTATCTGATAAGCGAAGGAAGAAGAATGTCAAGTTTTACTTATCTCCAGATCTCAATTTCAAAAACTGCCTATCTTGGACAAGTATCAACTCCATACCCACTCTTTGCTTCCCTGCCTTGTCCAAAGCCTGATCCCCTGAGCTGCAGCTCTGCAATAGTGCTCCTACCACTTCATCCCCACGCATCGGACCCTGAGCTCCAACTGGAGATCGAGCAGCACACTACGCTTGAGAGACCAGACAAGCCCCTTGGAAACTCCTAGAAAGCCATCTGATTCTCTCAGAGAAGGAAGAAGGTAACCAGGAAAGGGTGAGAAAGACCAGCAGGCAGGGCTGGCTCCTTAGTCTCTCACCAGCAGGCTGAATTTCCCTCACTGTGGGGAGAAGAATAATGCAGTGGAGAGAAGCACAAGCCCCAGAAAAGGAGAAACTCAGAAGCACTTCAACCAACTCTCCCAGCCCCGGTCCAGCCAAGGACATGCACAGAAGCCCAAACTCCAGGGGACAAAGCGAGCAAACCAGGAGGGAGAGAGACTGTCGGGGTGGGCTGTTCTATAAAGCACATGGTCTTAGGCTAGATCTCTCCTAGACCTGGCCATGTTACTCCACCCTCTCGTCGACAAAAATCTCCTACTGAAGGAGAACGAGGAGGATTAAACAGGCTATACAAGGTACCTGGGATGCAGCCTGATACAGCGCAAGCACCCAATACTTAACCACAGCATGAGTGTCATCTAACAAAATAAAAATGATTGATGCTTTGGGGACCTGTGCCTCCGCCACAATGTTACTATGCCTGAAGCCTATGAACAGCCTTAGTGGGGTTGAATCCACAGCTGTGTTGAACACAGACAAGGACAGGATGAAAGCAGGTGCAGAGGGAAGAAAGCAGGAGGGCACCAAGGACCTGCCATACACCTGTGCCAACCATGGAATTCACCACCTTCTCCCATGGAGTAGGACTTTATACATCCTCAGGCCCCAGAAAAGGATGCTCTCCTCTCTCCTCAGGCAGCGAATTCCCTAAGAAGATGCTTCCTAACATTGCAAGCAATCCAGCCTTCAGAGGCAGGTGTTCAGAGACCCAACCCCTGTGGCCCCAATCAGAGGTCAGAGGAAGTAAAATGGAAGACAAAAAAGGAGCAGGCACTGTGTTTGGTTTCCTCCCACTCTCATGCTTTTGTTTGTTTCCAGCTTTTATCTCAGTAGCATGTGTTGGTGTGGCCTTGGTCACCACAGCTGTCACAGTCCTTTTCTTCATCTCACCAACATCCACTTTTGGGGCACACTGAGCTGCCCTGCCACATCTCTTGATGCACAATGAATTTCCTTTGCTGATTTTTAATGCACAGCTTTGTATCAACTGTGCACTTAATAAGATATGAACTGATGAAGACACTAGCAACTTAAAAAACCTCCAACAGGTTATAAGAGCATCCTTCATCCTTCTCAGCTGGTAAATTGAAGGTGCTCTCTGTCAGAACTCAGTAGACCACGTGCGCATCCCCTAAATACCCAGTGGGCAGGAAATGAATGGCATCAGGGAACAAAAGTTATTGCACCTGCAACATAGTCCCTGCCGACCCCAAATGACATCCTAGCTTGAAATAATTAAACAAGTAAAGGTAGAACTTTCAGCCTTCAAAGTGTTATCTTAGGAACAACAAAACAAAAACCAATATTGACTTTTCCATTTGCCTAGGAGCATTCTGAGAAATCCACAGACAAGTGTTCAAATCCACTCCGCTCCTGTGCTTGGTGGTCACTCTTGGGTCAAGGTCAGGTGTCTCCTTCCTGGCACTGTTCTCTACTCCATCCCAAGGAAGGATACCACTTTCATTCCGTTTCCACATGGATGCCTAGGCTTGTTCACTTCCCTGTGGGGAAAAGATGAGCACAGAAATCCTGTGGAATGTGTGTTCCCACAGAGCTCAGAAATGTGATGATCTCAGAGGATATTGTAAAGAAAGACCCTTGACACTTCCCTAAGGAAGAATGTCTTCTGCAAAAGGCGACTGCCAGGACAAAGAGCATGTGCTGGGAAAATCTATACAGCCTGCTGCTGTGTATGATTCCAATTCTGGTGTCCTACTTCCTCTTTGTAATCACATGCCTTCCCTCCTTATTCCTCTTCTAAAAAGACACTCTGGCATTGGGTCTCAGTAAAGAAGCAAAATGCAGTGTTCTAATAAAGGCTGGAAGATAAAAAGGGCTAAAATGGATTTCAAGAAATATCCAATGAATATAAGACCATTCCACCACTTTAAAATATTTCCCCCAAAAAAACACTTATTTTTAAATGTTAGCAGCCTAACTTTTTAAAAATGAAGTTTCAGGAGTTCCTGTCATGGTTCAGTGATTAAGGAATTTGATTAGCAACAATGAGGATGCAGGTTCAATCCCTGGCCTTGCTCAGTGGGTTAAGGATCCAGCATTGCCATGAGCTGTGGTGTAGGGTGCAGATGCAGCTCAGATCCTACACTGCTGTGGCGTATGCCAGCAGCTACAGCTCCAATTTGACCCCTAGCCTGGAAACCTCCATGTGCCATGGGTGTGGCCCTAAAAAGCAAGAAAAAAATAAAAAATAAAAATGAAGTTTCATTCACTTAAAGTTTATTCATTCATCATCAAACAGCTTATTTACAATACAGAAAGATTATTTACAATACAGTCTTAAGAATTGCGATATCACTAATCTAGCCTTCCAAACCTATCTCACAGTGGTTTTTGAAAGAGTCAATTATGATCACATATGAGAAAGTGACGAAATGTGCAAAGGGCTAATCAAATAGATAATCAAAGTGCTGTCATTCTCAGTATTAAAAGATACTCTGGAGTTCCTGTTGTGGCTCCATGGGTTAAGGATCCAACATTCTCTATGATGATGTGGGTTTGATCTCTGGCCTCATTCAGTCCATTACAGATGCTCAATAGGTTAAGGATTCAGCGTTGCTGCAAGATGCGGCATAGATCGAAGATGCGGGCTCAGATCTGGTGTTGCTGTGGCTGTGGTGCAGGCCTCAGCTGCAGTGGATTCAACCCCCAGCCGGGGAACTTCCATATGCCGCAGGTGGGGCTGTAAAAGGAGAAGAAAAAAAAAAAAAAAAGATATCATTCCATATAGTGCAGACCTTGGAATCAGAGATTGGCATTCAAATCTCACCTCTACCACTTACTAGTTACCTACACAACTAGGGTGTAAGAGGCAAGTTACCTAACTCCCTGGGCCTCAGTTTCAAATGTAAAATGGAGAAAATACCTACTTTATCAAGTTGGAAGTGGGTAGACTAATGTGTGTAAAACCCTTTTCACATAGTAAATACTACATGTTATCTTCAGCTACTGTTAGGCTGTTCAACTAAAATCCAACCATCCCGCTATTGAAAATAGTAGAAGGGAGGGGGAAGAGAGAAGAATTCTCACCCAAAAAAAAGACAAATGGATCCTACACTCTGAAGATTCCCTTGTTGGCCAGATACCACCCCCCACCCCCACGCCTTCCCCACAGACGTCAGAAGTTTGTAGCTTTGCATAACTGTGCAGCAACCAGGGAGTCAGTCTTTAGCTCCAGGCTTGACAAAGTGATGATTCATCTCATCCTGTGAAGGGGGTGCAGCCTCATCATACAATGCGGAATCCATAGGGATGGCCTGCGGCCAGAGACCAGCTATTTAAGAGGATCCCCCACCCGTGTCTCCAGTAGCAGTAACAGTCTTACACTTTGCATTTCGTTAATGTATATGCCAATGAGTACTTGGGAAGAATCCAGTTGGGCTATATTTTACACAACAATTCACAACATAAGCAAAAAGTCCAAAATGCCAAGACGACAATAATGAAGGAAGTCTCCCCCTCTGTTCGCTGCCCATGGCACAAGGTTTTGCCAGGCAGTGTATTAGTTATAACGACAAACAGCCGGACCGTTGGACAACATCCCACTTCCACTGCACATCAAAAAGGCTCGTGAGGACAAATCCCATTGCTTTTCAGCCTGGCCTGAAAATCTGACCACATCCCCCACGAAAAAGACAACCCCTCACAGTAGCTTGTACAGCTCTTTTCCATGACCACTTAGTGGGCTGGAAACATTTTTTTCCCCTGGAGTAAGCTCCTCACTCCTATTCTAAGGTTAAGAAGCTTTCAAAGCTGGTTGTCTTACAATGAAGAGCCAGTGGGGTGGTTGTAACAATGGACCCTCAGACTTGTCAAAGCAGCAGCACTCAGTTTACTTCCCAGCCCTAACTACTATAACTGAATGTCTCCTAAACTATCACCACAGTAATTCTAACCTTCAGTCTGACTTTGGGATCCTTCCACCAGTGTCCCATAGGCACAAACCATGAATGCCTGGAAATGTCAGCCTCCTCCCCAAACAGTTTTGCTTGGAAGACTCCATTCAAAAAACACTCATCATTCAATCCCCCCTGCCTCCCTCCCGAGGTCAGCCAATCCTCAAGGGCTTCTTGATTCCAATCTAAGAAAGGGTTACTTAACATATGCCCAACACATTACATTCAATTCTAGCTCCCCCTAAAAAAAAAAAAAAAAAAAAAATCCCACTCATCATAATGGTAATTGCTCTTTCTTAATCCAGATGACCCACATTAGGGGAGTGAAAGTACAGAAGCCAGGGCTCCTCAATTCAAAACCCAAAGTGTGGTGTGTTTTCTGGGAAAGACTGTAAAGGGTTTTTCAATTCAGTGTTACCTAATCTGATTCATTTATTTAGCAATGTCTAATTTTCTGGTGGTTTCCCCCCAAACATTCCTGGGAAGTTGATATACTATATTACAATGGAGAAAATTATTTTATGTCAAAATCAATGCTACAAAATTGGCTTCCTACCCATTCAAGCCAATATCCACTAGCTACAAACACAGATCCACTGCCACATACTACACACAGATACCCTGATTCATAGCAAAAGAAAAAAAAAGTTTTCTTCCATTGTAATTAAGATGATTTGATTTCAACAAACCAACATTAGGAGCGCCTAGAACTCAGGGAAGCACACAACTTGTTGCAGCCATAAATGCTCGGCCGCAGCCTGAACAAAGCAATACAAATAAGCTCCAGAAACCCACACAGCAAGCCCTTGGACAAAATCCTGTGTGTTTGTAATCAACTCTCCAGCGCACCCTCATCGCCCCCTCCCCAACCCACTTCCCGGCTCCAGCAAGCACCCTCTAGGACTCCCATTCCTAATTGGGTTTCCATTCCGGCCCCGCCCCCTCCCCTTCCCTCTCTAGGACCGTGAATCAATCCCATCCCGGGCAGGAAACGAGACTCTGGGCAGCCCCCTCCGCTACTGCGGAACAAAGGAGTAGAGCGCAGCTGCACGCGCAGGACGCCCCGTCGAGTCCTGGGCCCCTTCTCCCTCTCCTCCAGAGCACACCGCACCTGAACCCCACCCAGGGCGCCCCATTGTTCTCCCTCTGCTTTCCTTCCCGGAGGAGGCCACCCCGTGTCCTTCCATAGAATTAGAGGGCCAGGAAACAGCTGTGGGCCCGAGAGATGGAGGGGGTGTGGGTGAACACCAGGAAGACCTGGATTCCACTTTGCCCACAGGTACGAGGGAGCTGGGGCAAAGTAAGAGCAACTTAGTTTCGTGCCCTCTACTCTCCTACCCACCCTCGAAGCAACTGTGGCGTCTCGACCACCCCGCGCGACCTCCAACGTGCGCGGTTCTCAACGCAACACTGCCTCGCCCCGAGAAGAGAGAGAACACAGATTTCCAACCCCCCCGACCCGTGTCCCCTCAGGTTGCGGCGGGGCCACGGGGACCCTGGGCACAAAGGACCGAGCGGGCAGAGAAGGGGAGAGAGGAAAAGCTCTAGAGCTACCTCTCCAGGCGCCACTCCGCCTCCTCGTCGTCCTCCCACTCCGGCGACGCTTTGGGACGCCGGCTCTCCGCGAGGCTGAGGGGCTCCGCACCGCTGCTCGCTGGACAACACTGCTGGCGGACGCTACCCCGCTGCTGCCGGTCCCTCACGCTCGCGCTCTCACACCGCCTCCACGCGCCGCCGACCGGCTCCCGTGCGCGCCCGGCTGCAGAGTGCGCGGCAGCTGCGGAGCGCTGCTCTGCGGCTGGAGGCGCCCGGCCACTCCCCTCTCCCCCGCCGGCGGAGGGGCCGGCCGAGGGGCGGGGGCGGCGACCTCGCAGCCTGGGATTCGCCCCTGAGCGCGCCTGCAGGACCGGGAGCCACCGCCTCCCGGCCGACTCACCTCCGGCCGCCGGGTGCTGGCTGCACAGCGCCCCCAGGTGAGCACGGGCGCAGCCACCGCCCCCAGGGGCAGCCTGGATGGGGGCAAGGAGAGGCGTCCCTCCTGGCCCCATGTAAGGCAAGACCTTTCTACCTTTTTCGCTCCCGGATTTACTAGCATCAAACTAGAAGTGTAATAACTGGGGAGGCGGGCTGGGGGAGATGGAGGACAGGGCAACTAAAAGCCAGCCTAGGGGCGAATGCGGGCAAAGAGTGGGAGTGTTCTCAGTTGTTCCTTCTCCCCTAGATTAAAAAAAAAAAAAAAGTAGATGACCAAAAATATCAGAAAATTTTGACTTGACCGAAAGGGAAAAAGTATACTGACTGGCGAAATGTGTTTTTACTTACAAGATTTTTAGTATCCATTAAGCCACTTGATTTCATGTTATGCTCCGTAGACGCTAGCCAATTCTCTGTTACAGAAAATAAGATAGTTTAAAGGAAATTTTAACTATATATGTATGTGTATATATATATATTTATATGTATATGGGAATATAGCTAGTGTATTAACTGGCACTAAGTAATGATCAATGGTACATATTATTTAGGCATGCTGGAGGGGCCAGAGAATCAGGACCTCCAGTTTCTCACTCCACCTAGTTTCTTGCCTCTTTGTAGAATTTAGAGCAAGCCACTTGACCCATGTCCTGGTTTCCTCCTCCCATAGGAGGGAAAGGTGCTCATCCAAACTTACTCACTGGGTGAGGTGAGGATTACTTGGCTAAGGTGTTAAAAGCAATGTAAGCACAGCAATTATTACTCATGGTTCTTACTACTTTATCCAATAATGAAATAAATTGCCATAAATGGGGCTGGGTTTAAATGGACTGACCTATATCTGGAAACTGTCACTAAAATGAGGTGAGCCAAAGAATTCAGACCATATATAGTAACTCTGTTCCCACAGGCATAAGAACCACAGGCACTGATATTTGTCAAATGCAACCAGTAGAGTTTGGAAAGGTAGCAGACCTCCCAGACTGTATCTGCCTAGAATTATACCATCATTGATGACACCATCAGCATCAGTTTTGATCTGCATAAGGCATGATAGTGGTCTAAGCTTACACATACTAAGTACCAGGTACTGTTCTTTTCTTGTTTAATCTTGACAAAAACTTGGAAGGTAAGTTATTCTCATTGTTCTTGTTTTACAAACCAAAAAAGCCAAGAACAGAGAGTTCTTCCAGCTAATAAGTGGTTTTACTGGTTCAAAGACACGTTCACAAATTCTTTGACACTCCTGTTAAAGAATGGAGTCTGATCACCTTCCTCTTGCATATAGACTAGACTTGCATGAATAGAATTCAGCAGGAGTGATGCTACATAACTCCTGATTCTAGGTTGTGAAAGGAGCTACAGCTTTCACCTGGCCCTCTCTTGGAACAGTCATCCTTGGAATTCAGCAGCCATGCTAGGAGGAAGCTCAAGCTACATGGAAGATCATGTATATGTATTCCAGCTGATGATACCAGCTGAGGATCCAGTCTACAACCAGATGAACTCCAGACATGTGAGTTAGTAAGTCTTTGAGATGACTCCAGCCCCAGTCTCTGACTGAGAGACCTAGAAAGTAACCCTAAATGAGTCCAGCCAGTGCCCAGAAACAGGAGAGAGAACAATAATAGGAGATTGTTTTCAGGGTGGTCATTACGTAGCAGTAGACACTGGGAACAGTGGCAGAGCTGAGATCTGAACCGAGGAAGTCTCACTCCAAAGTCTCTACCACATTCGAGCACACTACCTCAGACCTTGATAACCTAGCCCAACCAACACTTCGGAGATACTTACTTGCCTTCCCAAAAGACATCATATAGACCTGTCACCTGATGATAGGTGTTAGACTCACTTCTCCATTTTGCCCATCTGAATTTTAGTTCCAAAATGACTGCCTATAGCAGTTTGACAGCAGGGGAATCTCCGATGTCTGCTGTTCAAGCTAGCTTTTCAAAAATCAGAGAAATGCAAACACAAGGTTTACAAGTACAAAAATGTAAACAAATGGTTTGAAAGAGTGGGGGAAATTCTATAACCTTTTGATCTTGGAAGAAGGCCAAGTTTTAGTAAAAAGTAGGTTTAAAACAAGTATGTGCTGAGCAGGCCAATTAAGAGAGCTTCTCTTAGGAAGGTTTTGGAGCTCCTGCCTCAAGAAAGAAATAGGGGATCTAGTTATGTAAAAACCATTTTGCCCCTAAAAGGATCTAGAATAATGGGAAACTTGAAGCTTTCTCTCTGTTTTTGTTTGTTTGTTTTTTAGCAAATTCAGAAAATAAAATCATAGAAACTGTTGAACTTATCCTAGTAACACTGAGAAAATGAACCAAGAAGCTATTAGAAAGCCAAAAATGTTTCTTGAGCACAGCTATGCTTTCCTTTAAAAATATCATTAACCTAGTTTTCATAAATCTCAAAAATCCAAACTTCTGAAGACATACCATGAGGTTTTTAAATACTTTTACCTTCCTGGCCATTCTTTCCAAAAGTCAATCAATCAACAACTTTTGAATTTGAAAGAAGCAGATTGCAGTTTTTCTAATAACTGTCAAGAATAGATAATAAATCCATCAAGTACAAAAGCATTTTTCACTTTCCGCCCAGTCTGTTCAGAGGAAATAGAATATACAAAGAAGCAGAAAGACTATTATTAAGATTTTAGGGTGGAGTTCCCGTCATGGCGCAGTGGTTAACGAATCCGACTAGGAACCATGAGGTTGCGGGTTCGGTCCCTGCCCTTGCTCAGTGGGTTAACGATCCGGCGTTGCCGTGACCTGTGGTCTAGGTTGCAGACGTGGCTCGGATCCCTTGTTGCTGTGGCTCTGGTGTGGGCTGGGGGCTACAGCTCCGATTAGACCCCTAGCCTGGGAACCTCCATATGCCGCGGAAGCGGCCGAAAGAAATAGCAAAAAGACAAAAAAAAAAAAAAGATTTTAGGGTAATAAACATAAATTATCAAATTATAGGAGTAAAGAATGTAAGATGTGTGCTTCAATGAAAACACGCGATGATTTAAATTAAAATGAGGGAAATCCTGCCATCTTTATGGAAAGATTTAGAAACAAAAGCACATTTGTGTGTGTCCCAGGAGTAAAATTACTACTAAACGTGTAAAGTTGTACGTGTTATTTTCTCAGTGGGTTAAGGATCTGGCGTCGTGTAGGTTGCAGAAGTGGCCAGGATCCTGCGTTGCTGTGGCTCTGGCATAGGCCAGTGGCTGCAGCTCCAATTGGACCCCTAGTCTGGAAACCTCCACATGCCACATGGAACCTCCACATGCCGTGGTGCGGCCCTAAGAAAAAAAGACTGGAAAGGAAAAAAAAAAAAAAAAAAGGATTCAATGTTGGAAAATTGACCAAGGAAAGGAACCAAGGGCCAGATGACTTGATTCACCTCATATCAGTGTAGCAAACAAAACAGTGAACTGGAAATCACAGTTTTAGATTTTCTCACTGGTCCTGTCTGCAGCTAGCTTTAGAATTTTAGTCAGAAAGCTCACGCTCTCTGTCCTTACTTATTTTACATCATCTTGAATGTGTTCAGGGCCTCTGGTTCTTAAAAAAAAAAAAAATTAAGAGTCTTTATTTTTGCCATGCTTTCTTTCCTCATCTACCCATCCAAACACTTAACTATCACCCATTTTACTTACCTTTGACGCTAAAGTCAGTTCTTACCTATTCCTGGCTATCTCCTTGAACTGGATCTTGTGTCCTTTGTTGTGGTAACATCTGGATACCACCCCTTCTCCGTATTTATTAATTGGCTCCAGGTTGTGAAACCTTTCTAGTTCTCTTATAAATGTTTGGCCTTTCTAACTAAATGGTAAATCTCTAGATTAAAAGAATATTTCAGGAATTCCCATTGTGGCGAAGTGGAAACAAACCTGACTAGTATCCAGGAAGACGTTGGTTCGATCCCTGGCTTTGCTCAGTGGGTCAAGGATCTGGCATTACAGTGAGCTGTGGTGTAGGTCACAGACTTGTGTTGCTGTGGCTGGGGTGTAGCTGTGGTGTAGGCCAGCAGCTGCAGCTCTGATTCAGCCTCTAGCCTGGGAACTTCCATATGCCTCGAGTATGGCCCTAAAAAGCCAAAAAGATAGAGAGAGAGAGAATATTTCACTTTTGAAAAGACAGCAAGAACTGTCATGACAGCAAGAAGAGTCTTTGCTTACTCTGTTCCTGAAAGTAATCTAAATGCTCTGCATGTGTTATTAATTCATTTAAGCCTAGTGACAGCCCAATAAAGTAAGTTATTATTATTATCATCCCATTTTACAGATGGTGAAACTGAGGCAGAGAAAAGATAATTACTCTGTTCTTGAAAGTAATCTAAATGCTCTGCATATGTTATTAATTCATTTAACCCCTAGTAACAGCCTGATAAACTAAGTTATTATTATTATCCCTTTTTACAGATGGTGAGACTGAGGCAGAGAAAAGATAATTACTAGCCTGAGGTTACATGTAATAACATTAAAGCCAGGGTGGGAATCTAGTCAGTCTAGCTTCAGGGCTTGATCTCTTGCCTCCAGGCCATATATATACTTTCTCTCACGTTTATGTGAGCATTTACTCTGTGAGCTCATATTTTTGTCTTCCAAAACAAGTACTGTGTCATTTCTTATATCTCTTAGTTTAGGATAGTGCTCTAGATACAGTAAGCACCAAATTAGTATTTCTTAATTTCATGCAGAAGAAAATCTTTTTTAGTTTTTCTTTTCTTTTTAAGGAATTACCATATTGTTCTCCACGTGGCTGCACCAGTTTATATTCCTGCCAACAGTAGGAGGGATTCCTTTTCTCTATACCCTCTCCAGCACTTGTTATTTATAGACTTTTAGTGATGGCCGTTCTGACCCATGTGCAGTGGTACCTCATTGTAGTTTTGATTTGCGTATGTCTAATATTTAATGATGTCGAGCATCCTTTCATGTGCCTGTTGGCCATCCTTATGTCTTCTTTGAAGAAATGTCTATTTAGGTCTTTGGCCTATTTTTTGGTTGGGTTGTTTGTTTCTTTGTTATTGAGTTATATCAGCTATTTATGTATTTGGAAAATTAAGCCCTTGTCAGTTGCATCATTTGCAAATATTTTCTCCTGGCCAGTAGTTTGTCTGTTCATTTTGTTGATGGTTTTCCTTGCTGTGTGAAAGCTTATAAGTTTTATTAGATCCCACTTGTTTATTTTTGCTTTTATTTCTATTGCCTTAGGAGACTGACCTAAGAAAATATTGTTATGATTTATGTCAAAGAATGTTTTTCCTATGTTTTCTTCTAGGAGTTTTATTATGTCATGTCTTATATTTAACTTTTTAAGCCATTTTGAGTTTATTTTTGTGTATGGTATGAGGATGCCATGTGATCCAGCAATCCCATTCCTGGGCATATATCTGGAGAAAAGTATAATTCAAAAAGATACATCACCTCAGTTCAAAGCAGCACTATTTATAATAGCCAAGATATGGAAGCAACCTAAGTGTTCACCAACAGATGAATATATAAAGAAGCTGTGGTACTGTGGTATATATGTGATGGAATACTACTCAGCCATAAAAAAAGAATGAAATAATGCCATTTGCAGCAACATGGATGGACCTAGGCATTATCACACTAAGTGAATTAAATCATAAAGAGAAAAACAAATACCATATAATATCACATATATGGAATCTAAAATATGACACAAATGAACTTATTTAAGAAACAGAAACAGACTCACAGACATAGAAAACAAACTTATGGTTACCAAAGGGGAGAGAAGGTTGAGGAGAGATAAATTAGGAGTTTGGGGTTAGCAGATCCAAACTACTATTTATAAAACAGATAAACAGCAAGATTCTACTGTATAGCACAGGGAACTATATTCAATATCCTACAATAAGCCATATGGAAAAGAATGTGAAAAAGAAAAGATAGATAGATATAGCTGAATCCCTTTGCTGTATACCAGAAACTAACATAAAATTGTAACTCAACTATACTTCAGTTTTCAAAAAAAGATTTTAAAAAATTAAACCTTTTTATGTATTTAAAGAATGCTTTGAAAGTAAATGCTTAATGCTCAAAGTATTATTTGAAATTCCGATTAAGTATTATAAAAAAATATTTCTATAGCATTTTCAATCTCCAGGACTCAGCAGGAAAAATAGCTTTTACTCTAAGTATTAAAAAAGCCATAGCTAGAAAGTAACTAAGAGGACAGAGTTCCCATTGTGACTCAGCAGGTTAAAAACATGACACAGTGTCCATGAGGATGCAGGTTTGATCCCTGGCCTCTCTCGGTGGGCTAAGGAGCCAGTGTTGCCACAAACTGCAGCATAGGTTGCAGATGCAGCTTGGATCTGGTGTGGCTGTGGTGTAGGCTGGCAGCTGCAGCTGCCATTCAACCCCTAGCCTAGGAAATTCCATATGCTGCAGGTAAGGCCATAAAAAAAGATAAATAAATAAAGTAGCTAAGAGCAGTTCCTACTGTAGCACAGTGGGAAAGGATCTAAACCCACATCTGCAGAGGTGTGGGTTCAGTCCCCAGCCCAGCATGGTAGGCTGAAGGATCCAGCATTGCTATAGCTGCAGCATAGGTCACAGCGACAGCTTGGATTCAATCCCTGGCCCAGAACTTCTGTGGGCCTCAAGTGTGACCATTAAAACAAAAAAAGAACAAAAAGACAAAAAAGAAAGAAAAGGTAAGTAAGAGAATAGATCTTAAAAATTCTCATTATAAGAAAAAAATTTTGCAACTATGTATGATGATGGATGTTAGCTGGTTTTATTTATATTTTGCAATACATAGAAATATCAAATTGTTACATCGTACACCTAAAGTTAATATTATTCTGCCAATTATACCCCATTAAACAACCAAATTAATCTTAAAAATTAAAAACCATAGATAGGAGTTCCCATCGTGGCTTAGCAGGTTAAGAACCTGACTAGAGTCCATGAGGACATGGGTTCGATCCCTGGCCTCAATCAGTGAGTTAAGGATCCTGCATTTCTGTGGCTATGGTGTAGGCTGGCAGCCACAGCTCTGATCCAGCCCCTAGCCGGGAAACTTCCATATGCCACAGGTGTGGCCCTAAAAAAGAAGGAAAAAAAAACCAACAACTGTAGATAAATGAAAGCATAATTAGAGGGTTAAAAGATTGGTGACATTTTCCCCAGGCAGGAAAATTTGCTAAAGCTTTTAAAGGATAAAAAGAGAAGACTTAAAAACTCAGAAATAGGGTACTAGACTATGTGAAGATCAAAAACAACTATTCTTTATAAAAATATAACAATGTAATCGAGCACAAAAATTGGGCAGTAAAACTCAAAGTGTAATTTTTTTCTCCACAAAATACATTTGTCTATAGCTCAAAATACTCTGATCCCTCAAATAAATTATAGATCCACTGCCAGGAAATTTAAATTGCCTGAATTTTTCCTTCAACGTTTTATAATTTAGCATTTTGTCATTTCAACTAGTAGAATAATTATCCTTTTTATTTCCTCTCAAGCTCTAGCAAGTTAGAACCATTATGGGAAAAACTTGCTGTTAAACAGTAAATCTGAAAACTGACTAGACTTTTTTAACCAATCTTCTTTAAAAAGCATTTTCTTTTTTTCTAATGATAACTAGTGAGCTTGTCATCTCGTTGCTGAGGAGACCTGAAGATGATTATAAGGAAAAGCAGATATTATGGCAAAGGAAAAAAATATTAGCTGTCTATACGAAATGAAGAACAATTTGGCAAAGATGTAATATTCTGTTTCTGCTTCAGTTCCTGAAACTGAATGTCCATTTCTTTGAGCTGGCATATGCATTCATCGCAGGTGTTAGCATATGAAAATGCTGACAATTATGTAACCAAAAAGATTTTAATTTATTAACCAAGGCAGCACATAATCCAGGTATAGTAACTATTGACTAAATAAACCAAAATATAACTGTAAATAAAAACCAAGGCATAGTAATAGATTTGCTCATTGGTTTCAGCAGCATTCTTAATCTTGATATCTTCTGTACAAGATGAGAAACTTCCAGACTCACCGGCTCACTATTATGTCCCCAGGGCCTAGGAACAATATTGTTGAACTGATGAATGAATTTCATAAATAATTGTTATTTTAGGTAAATTGAACTGGCCCATAATCTCGGTCAATATTTCCAGATGGATCTTACACCAACTTTAAAACTTTTCACAGCAAGGTAAAACAAAAGCAGGTCCTTGTTGATGGGTTCACAGTGGTCATCTACTTCAATTCTGAATGAAGCTGGAAAGCTTTAAAGAGAGTAGCACCAAACACTGCCCACCTCCTGCAGAAGAAGTAGACCATGTGAGCCCAGCCATTTAAAAGCAACCCAGCTCCCAAAGCATAACCTCCTTTGCCTTTAGACACCCTGAAATCCATTCATATTGCTAAGCAAAAGGAACAGACACTTCTGTTTTAAACTCTCTCGGCCTCTTTTACCAGGCATCACCTGCCCCAAACCCCTCTTGGCCAGTGGGTATTTTACAAGTTCTCCCCAAATCTTGAGTCAGGACCTGAGATCATCTTGATCCAGCTCAGAGACCTCTGGGGCATTGGGTCCAAAAATTGCTTCCAAAAAACGCTACTCTCCTGAAGTCTCTTTTGAAGTCCCTGAGGGATCCTGCAGGGTCCTGCATGCTTCTACACGTCTGCAGTTTCTTTAAGTTGGGAAGCGGGCTAAAACTTTTCATTTTTCTTTATGAATCTTTATAAGCCTAAAGCAACTAGCCCCATCCATATGTAGCCTGGGTGTGGGAAAAAGAATCTCTTTATTTCCTGGTGCATGGGCTCCTCCGTGCTTTTGGTCCTACTGGGTACCTTAACCCACTGAGCAAGGCCAGGGATGGAACCTGCATCCTCATGGATACTAGTCAGGTTCTTAACCCACTGAACCACAACTGGAACTCCCCTACTGAGTGATTTTGACTGGTGCTGTAATTTGCTCTGGATTAGTGGCCATGAAATAGGCTCAGCCTTGGAGAGTTCCGTTCTAATGCCTGTGGTCCTGTACCACTACCCTAGGGGCAGATAATGAAATAGATGAAACCTGTCGTACATTAAGAAGTAGGTATCGAGTGTCTATGCAGTCCAATGCTGGCCCTGTCACTAGGATGAGAAAATGAATATGACAATCTGTGACCTTCCAGAATATGTCTAGCTTTAAGTCTTTAGCTCCTTCTTCTGGTAACTGAAACCCTCTTTTCCCTTGTAATATCTTCCTAGGCCCTCAGGCAATGAGAGTCCTGATGCCCCTCCCCCAGCCCTCACCATTCCACCTGGTCCTTTAGATGCTGCCTCAAGCCATCTGTAATGTGCAGCCTCGGCTCAAAAGGCTACACTGCAGTCCAGTCTTTCATTTCTGGGTAAAAAATTAGAAAGCTGCCTTTTTGTTTCTTCAATTCAAAACACTTAATTGTCAGATTTCCAATATTCAAAAATTTAGTGGCGAAAAGGCACCCAATGACACTTTTCTAGTCAATAAAGTCAAATATTAAAGAAACTACTTGAGTTGTCTTTTAAACTGTTGGTCCTGGGTGGGCTTTGGGACTTCAAGCTATATTTACTCTTTTTTCATACAAACAATGTTCAAGTTTTTGTAATAATAAACATGCATTATTTTTATAACCAGGAAAAAATAGTAAAACTATTTTTATCTTGGACAAAGTATGTGGTCTGTATTTTTTTTTTTTTTTGGTCATCTTAGGGCCGCACCCGCAGCATGTGGAGGTTCCCAGGCCAGGGGTCGAATCGGAGCTGTAGCCGCTGGCCTTTGCCACAGCCACAGCAACTTGGGATCTGAGCCACATCTACGACCTACACCACAACTACACCACAACGCAGGATCCTGCAACCTATGCTGCAACACTGGATCCTTAACCCACTGAGTGAGGTCAGGGATCAAACCCACAGCCTCATGGATCCTAGCGGCATTTGTTAACCACTGAGCCACGATGGGAATTCCTGTCATCTGTAAGTTTTAAGGGGATGTTTTTCTAAATTGACCCTAGTGAAAAAAATAATAGTAAATATTGCTTGCATACTTTTTCTAATACCTTTGCACCGAAATATTTCAGGACAGGGTGATCTTTTCCATCCGGATATGTTAGAAACTGGCAGATCTCATAACCAGCTTCTGCTGAGTAAGGGTTTGTGCTAAAGACTCACAGACAGCATTTACTTTGAAAGCAAAGTCCTTGGATTTATTTAATGAATGCTTTTTTTTTTTTAATGTCTTTTTAGGGCTGCATCTGCGGCATATGGAAATTCCCAGGCTAGGGGCTGAATTGGACTGTACCTGCCGGCCTACACCATGGCCACAGCAACTCGGGATCTGAGCTGCATCTGCAGCCTACACTACAGCTCACAGCCGTGCCGGATCCTTAATCCACTGAGCAAGGCCAGGGATCAAACCCGAGTCCTCATGGATACTAGTCTGGTTCATTACTGCTAAGCCACAACGGGAATTCTCTAATGAGTGCTCTTTAATAGGAGAGGACCTTCTTTCCATTTCATGAAGTCTGGGGCCCACAGGTAGCAGGCAGAGTAGGGGAGACCTAAGCAGTGAGAGGAAGTGTTGAGGGGTCGTCTCTCCATCGCCAACTTGGTGGTTGGCTATGATGGCCTCCTCAAAGGAAGAAGATTATAGTGGTGAAGACGTCTGCCAAGGGCAATGCACCCAAGATGTCTGGGCCAGTGGACTCTCTTAGAAACCTCAAAAATGGCTGGACCATCACATACATGTGAGAACTTAAATATGAAATCTTCAGATTCCCAACTAGCTATTTCCTAGGCTAGTTGCTTGCAGATGCCTTATATTCTACCTGATTTCCATTTAATAATAATTTATCTATGACTCCTTATTTTTGTTTTGGGGTGTTTTTTTTACATTAAGTAAAAAATTATTTTTTATTAATGATTTTTATATTTTCCATTATAGTTGGTTTAATGTGTTCTGTCAATTTCTACTGTACCGCAAAGTGACCAGTCATACATATATATAAATTCTTTTCCTCACATTATCCTCCATCATATTCCATCACAAGTGGCTAGGTATAGTTCCCTGTGCTATACAGCAGGATCTCAATGCTGATCCACTCCAAGTGCAATTAACCCTGCAACTTAACGACTGTAACCACAGCCCCTATCGCTGGGCTGAAGTACCCAGGTGAATCCTATGTTAGTAACCTCAGTGAGTGGTAGAGCCTATCTAAGTCTTGAGGAGTGGATGACAGTTTTTTGTTTTTTCTTTCTTTTTTTTTTTTTTAAGGCTGTACCCATGGCATATGGAAGTTCCCAGGGTAGGAGTCAAATTGGAGCTGTAGTCACTGAACTACATCACAGCCACAGCAATGCCAGATCTGAGACCTGTCTGTGACCTACACCACAGTTCATGTCAATGCTGGATCCTTGACCCACTTAGTGAGGCCAAGGATCAAACCTGCATCTTCATGGATGCTAGTCAGATTCATCTCCCCTGAGTCATGACAGGAACTCATGGATAATGTTTTATACTATAAATTTGTTTTTGGAAAAAATATTTTTCTCATAATTAAATTACTGTAAGTAAGTTAGAATAAAAGGTGCTTGGTGGGTAGATATATTCAGAAGTTCCCATTGTGGCTCAGCGGGTTACGAACCCAACTTGTTCCCAGAAGATGTGGGTTTGATCCCTGGCCTTGCTCAGTGGGTTAAGGATCTGGCATTGCTGCAAGATACAGCGTAGGTCATGGATGCGGCTCAGATCCTGAATTGCTGGGAGCTGTGGTGTAGGATGAAGAATTGGCTTCGATCCCACGTTGCTGTGGCTTCACAGCTCTAATTCGACCCTTAGTCTGGGACCCTCCATATGCAGCAGGTGCAGGCCTAAAAATAAATAAATAAATAAATAAACAAATTTGCATTCTTATGTTTACCGACAAAGGAGCCTGGGTCTTTTTTTTTTCCTTCTTTTTTTTTATTACTCAAATGAATTTATCATGTCTGTGGTTGTATAATGATCATAACAATCTGATTTCACAGGATTTCCATCCCACAGCCCAAGCACATTTCTCCACCCCCCAAACTGTCTCCTCCAGAGACCATAAGTTTTTCATTGTCTGTGAATCAGCATCTGTTCTGCAAAGGAGTTCAGTCTGTCCTTTTTTCAGATTCCACATGTCAGTGAAAGCATTTGATGTTGGTGTCTCATTGTATGGCTGATTTCACTTAGCATGATAATTTCTAGGTCCACCCATGTTGCTAAAAATGCTGGTATTTCATTCATTTTAATGGCTGAGTAATATTCCATTGTGTATATGGACCACATCTTCTGGATCCACTCCTCTGTTGATGGACATTTAGGTTGTTTCCATGTCTTGGCTATTGCAAATAGTGCTGCAATGAACATCGGAATACATGTGTCTTTGCGAGTTGTGGTTTTCTCTGGATAGATGCCCAGGAGTGGGATTGCAGGATCAAACAGTAGTTCTATGTTTAGTTTTCTGAGGCATCTCCATACTGTTTTCCACAATGGTTGCACCAATTTATGATCCCACCAAGAGTGTACTAGGGTTCCTTTTTCTCCACACCCTCTCCAGCACTTATTGTTTGTAGACTTTTGGATGATGGCCATTCTGGCTGGTGTAAGGTGGTATCTCAGAGTGGTTTTGATGTGCATGTCTCTAATAATGAGTGATGTTGCACATCTTTTCATGTGTTTCTGGGCCATCTGTATGTCTTCTTTGGAGAACTGTCTGTTTAGATCTTCTGCCCATTTGTTGATGGGGTTGTTTGTTTTTTGGTATGGAGCTGCAGAAGGTGTTTATAAATTTTGGAGATGAATCCCTTGTCAGTTGATTCACTTGCAAAGATGTTCTCCCATTCTGTGGGTTGTCTTTTCATTTTGTTTAGGGTTTCCTTTGCTGTGCAGAAACTTTTAAGTTTGATTAGGTCCCATTTGTTTATTTTTGTTTTTATTGTCACTACTCTAAGAGGTGGATCTGAGATGATGTTGCTGTTGTTTATATCGGAAAGTGTTTGGCTATGTTTTCCTCTAAGAGTTTGATAGTGTCTGGTCTCATATCTAGGTCTTTAATCCATTTGGAGTGTATTTTTGTGTATGGTGTTGGGGAGTGTTCTAATTTCATTCTTTTCCACATGGCTGTCCAGTTTTCCCAGCACCACTTATTGAACAAGCTGTCCTTTCTCCATTGTATATTCTTGCCTCCTTTGTCATTGATGAGTTGGGTGTAGGTGTGTGGGTTGAATTCTGGGCTTTCTATCCTGTTCCACTGATCTATATTTCTGTCTGTGCCAGTACCATACAATTTTGATGATTGTTGCTTTGCAGTATAGTCTGAAGTCCGGGAGCCTGATTCCTCCAGCTCCATTTTTCTTTTTCAGGATGTCTTTGGCTATTCTGGGTCTTTTGAGGTTCCAAACAAACTTTAAAATATTTTGTTTGAGTTCTGTGAAAAACGTCCTTGGTAATTTGATAGGGATTGCATTGAATCTGTAGATTGCCATAGGTAATATATTCATTTTGATAATATTAACTCTTCCAATCCACGAGCATGGTATATCTTTCCATCAATTTGTGTCATCTTTGATTTCTTTCATCAGTGTCTTATAGTTTTCAGAGTACAGGTCTTTTGTCTCTTTAGGTAGGTTTACTCCTAGGTATTTTATTCTTTTGGATACAATGGTAAATGGGATTGCTTCCAAAATTTCTCTTTCTGCTCTTTCATTGTTAGTATATAGAAATGCCATCGATTTCTGTGTATTAATTTTGTACCCTGCGACTTTGCCAAATTCATGGATGAGCTCTAACAGTTTTCTGGTAGATTCTTTAGGATTCTCTAGGTATGGTATCATGTCATCTGCAAATAGTGATAGTTTTACTTCTTCCTTTCCAATTTGGATTCCTTTTATTTCTTTTACTTCTCTGATTGCTGTGGCTAGGACTTCCAAAACTATATTGAAGAGTAGTGGTGAGAGTGGACATCCTTGTTTGTTCCTGATCTCAGTGGGAATTCTTTCATCTTTTCACCATTGAGAATGATGTTCGCTGTGGGTTTGTCATATATGGCCTTTATTATGTTGAGGTAGGTTCCAGCTATGCCCACTTTCTGAAGAGTTTTTATCAGAAATGGATGTTGGATTTTGTCAAAGGCTTTTTCCGCATCTATTGAGAGGATCACATGGTATTTATTCTTCAGTTTGTTAAGGAGCCTGGGTCTTAAAAGCACTTTCCTCCACTAGTCAAGTTTAAGAAAGCTTAGTAAGGGAGTTCCTGTTGTGGTGCAGTGGTTAACGAATCCGACTAGGAACCATGAGGTTGCAGGTTCAATCCTTGCCCTTGCTCAGTGGGTTAACGATCCAGCATTGCCGTGAGCTGTGGTGTAGGTTGCAGACTCGGCTCAGATCCTGTGTTGCTGTGGTTCTGGCGTAGGCCGGAGGCTACAGCTCTGATTTGACCCCTAGCCTGGGAATCTCCCTATGCCGCGGGAGCGGCCCTAGAAATGGCAAAAAGACCAAAATAAATAAATAAATAAAAAATAAAATAAAAAAATAAAAAATAATAAAAAAAATAAAAATCTATTAAAAAAAAAAGAAAGCTTAATAGGTTTCTGCCTGCTTTCTCACCTCCTTTTTACCCAACCCTTTGCTCCTATAGCTGCATTAAAACTGTCTTGCCAAGAACTCCTCAGTTGTCACATCTTAAAGGCAGTTTTAAGTCCATGAGGACATATCATTTGACCCGTCTAGTACATGACACCTTGCTGCCTTCTTAAACCATTCTTTGTTGGGTTCTGATTGCCACCTTCTCTTATTTTCCTGTCAATGTTCTTGCAGCCTTTTCTCAATTTTACTTTGCATTCCTTTGTCTCTGCCTTTACCCTCTTAAATGTTGATGTTACCTTATGGTCTGTTTTCAACCCTCTCTTCTCTCTAATTTCACTCATACCCAAGGCTTCAACTGCTGATGACTCCCAAATTTTTATCTCTTAAGCTCAAGTCCCATATACCCAAGTGTCTACTGAACATCTACTTCATACCCAATATATTCAGAACAGAAATTCACAGGTAACTCAGACACAACATGAAAAAAGAAACAGTCATATCCACCCAATCCCACCCCCATTTCTTGTATTTTATTCCCAATCATGGTGAATGACACCATTATCAACCTAGTCACCCAAGTAAATGTCACTCTAGCTTCCTCTTTCTCTATCATCTTCTGAATTCCATCAATCTGGGAGCTGTTGTTATTCTACATCCTAACTGACTCAAAAAAATCTATGCTCTTTTCTCCATACTCATTGCCCCAGCCTTCTTATCCTAAAGCCTTTGACTTCAGGTTACTCCATTGCTAGCATGGCATTCATGTGAATTGTGCTCCCTCTCCAGCCCATTTCTGACTACGCCCCTACCCAGGCCTTTTGTCTCAAGTCTTTGTGGTGCCTGATCTCTCAGGATTCTCTACTTCTGCCTTTACATATGGCAGACATCTTCTCATTGTGAAAAACATCACATTCTCTGAGAAGGACACATGATCTCTCAAAACACTTCTTCAGTGTCCCAGTAACACTCCACACCTCTGTCATAGAATATAGATCATATCATGATTAAATTACTTATTTATCATCTCTTTCACTACATTGAGACAATCTTAATGACAGAATCATGTCTTATGCATTTCCTTATTCCTATGTTTAATAGAGGTCCTGGAATATAGGAGGAACCCAGTAATGCTTGATGAATAAATGAATGGATGAATGAATACTAAGCATTTCCAGTATCCTCTTTCATAGGTCTGCATAGCTCTTCTTACTCAATTTGAAAGATGACCTCTTTCCCCTTATAGAAAGCCCAAACATTTTAGTATAATAGTCTCTTCTAATGAGCTCAAATACAAAAAATATAGCTACAAATGTTTAAAAGAAAGCCAATCTTCGATTTGTAATCAATCTCGAACCTGACATCTCCTGTACTTCTGGTATACACACTCATATCTTGATGCTAATGGAGTCTCATTTTTGCAGAAACAAATACACTAGGCTGACCCCACTCTGCTTGTCATTAATATTTCATAATGGTTTCTATCTATACTTTAGAGTCAGTACATATGTTTTTCCTGGTCTTTCTGCCCAAGTCAGTCCATAAATATTTTAAATCTATGAACTTTTAAATGCAGAGAGATTTATTGGCACACTTTAAATACTTATTCCTTGCTTACATGGGATTGAAAGATCACAATGTCTCAGGATCAATTGCATTTCATCTTTTCAGTACTTATTTCACAGCTGAACACTTCTCAGAGTTATGAACTTGAGTCTAGACCCTGACAAGCCATAGCAAAGGCCAAAAGAATGAGCAGAATTATCCACTCTGGGACCCACATGGGATAGTAGGAACTGAACAGGCAGCATCTGCTGCGACTTATTACAGCATGTATATTACACTGGGCCCCCAATCAATCCCCAAACGGAAGTCTTGTGTCATGGGGCTTTCACCACAGGAAAGCAACACACACATCCATTCAACAATTGCACTACATAAATCTCGGTCCCAATTACAGAACTTTATCTCATGTGATGCCAATAAGAAAAAGAGATATCGCAAAGCAGCAGCAGGAAATTACTGTTTCATGTGCAGAAGCATTTAATATCACTAGGGAGAAATCTTTTAACACAAGTAAGACATGGAATTATCTGTCTTAGGATCAGTCCAAAAGAAGGAAGACTCTCTCCAAATAATGTCTGACGGATTTTGTATTTTGAACTTAAAATCCATCATTAAAAAGGAGATAAATGGGAAGGAAGGAAGTTATTTATAAAACTATAGTTACATACATAGGCAAAACCCAGGGCATCTTGGATATGAATAGAAGAGTAATATAGAACCAAGGACCATGTGGTTGGGCAGTGGGGTGGGGGATTCTTAATCCAGAATCAACAAGCCTGCTGAGATGGATATCAGTGTGTGTGTGTGTGTGTGTGTGTGTGTTTGTACACGAAAATCTGGGTAGCACAACGCACGGGATTCTGACCAGTCCCAAAATTATAGTAAATATTTCCCGTATTCATAAACAAAGATGTGCTGCTGTCAGGTGAGATTCAAGATCTTCAAACAAAGTGATGATCAAAACCACATTACTGGAGTCCTGAGGCAGTGGTGCAAAGCAGACAGGATGTATCTATTAGATAGAAATGAGAAAGTCACTCCCTGTTCTCACAGGACACTTTCCTGGAAAGCCCATACTCCTAAGGTAAGGGCAGAAAATCCTCCTCTCCATGTTTATGAGTGAAAACCAAAGGGTACCCTGGGCAGATGGGAAGAGGCAAATATACTCCACCTATATCCCTAGTACACCCCTCACATGCACCCCAAACTTACCTTTGGCATTAGGTTTTGAGAGCTGGTTGGTTTTATAAGGTGTGCCATGTATATAAAAGCCCAAAAGGAGAGAAGAATTAAAAAAAAAAGGAAAAAGAAAAAGCGCTGTGGTAGTTTATCCTTGCTGTTGTTAATTGAATTGTTTTTCTTTCTTTGTTTTTTTTTCCTTTTTCCTTTTCCTTTTTTTTTTTTTCCCATATCCAAAGCATATGGAAGTTCCTGGGTCAGGTATTGACTAATACTGCAGCTGCGGCAATGCTGGATCCTTTAACCCACTTCAGCAGCTGGGAATGAATCTGAACTTCCACAGCAAATCAAGCAGCTGCAGTCAAATTCTTAACCCACTTTACCACAGCAGGAACTCTGTTAATTGTTTTAAATTGCACTTTTATCTTTCTTGTTTTATTACATCAAAATTATGATTAACCCTGTGTCTCTTTCAACATTGGCAGATCTACTGACATATCCTTTACATGGCTGATTCAGTTATACACAGGAAAATCCCGTTACCATGTGTAAATTTGACCATCTCATCAGTCCAAAAATAAGTTAAAATGTGAATATTTATTACAGGAGTATTATTTATACAAATTACTCTTTTAAAATTTAAGCTATTACTTGAGTATCATCTCTTCTCTACCTATAACTCTGCTAGAGTTGTATAGGCTGCTGTAACAAATACTGATCCAGATATATGATGGCACAAATGCAATAATAGTTTCTTTCTTGAGCATCTGCCAGTTTGAAAATGGTGATCTTGTTCAGGAGGCTGCCTTTCTTCAGGTGATGATTTAGGGACTTAGGTTCATTCTGTCTTAGGGTTCTGCCATTCTCTGAGAACTTGTTGTCATCTGGATTCTGCTTAGGAAGGCATCATAAGACTTGCATTTGAAGAGTTCAAAGGACATTATAATTTTTTAAATTGGTTGATTTTCAATTACTTATTTATTGTAAAAGGATATACCTCAGGAGCAGCCAGGTGGAAGAGATGCATAGGACCACGTATGCAGAAAGGGGCACAGAGCTTCCATGCCTTTCGGCGTGAGCCACACTCCCAGCACCTCTGTATCACAACCTAGAAGCTCCTTTTCGTTGTGGTGGTAATCGTGAGCCCCTGCTTCAATCAAGGCCCAAATGAGAAAATGGAAACCACCGTAGGTGTTTCAAGCAGAGGGAATTTAATATAGGAACTTGTTATACATGTGATGGAAGGTGTGGAAGTACCAGAACCAAGGGGTTAAGTAGGAGGGTGAGGGTAACCCAAACGTTAACATTAACAGTGGTAAGAAGCCATTAACCTCCCTGTCCCCCACCCCAGGACTGGAGAGACTCAGGGAGAAGGCGGTGTTATCAGAACCTAGAAGATGGGGCCATCAGAGAGAAGTCAGAAGCACAGAGGGAGGATTCTTGTCAGACACCCAGACCACGAAGGGAGGGATAGCAGCTGGAAGCATGGAAGGGAAGCAGCCCCTGCCAGAGAAACCAGAAAGAGATGGGGAGAAACTCTCTGGCTTCTCCCCTTCTCCTCCCCTCCCATCTATCCTCCCATTGACTCAGCTTATGTGGAAGCCAGAGGGCAAGGAAGCTGGAAAATGCAGTCCCCCATGAGAGAGAACAGAGCAGGGGAAAGGCCTGGGCCATCAGGCAAATGGTCAGCACATTCCTTTTTAGGAAGATCGTGTTGAGTTGAATCTGAAAAAGAAAGCCACATGGCAACAAAATTCTTTTGTTGATGTGGGGAGGGGAAGGGAAGCAAAGGAAAACATGTAGGAAAGGAAGAAAGGGTAGCAACGACTGCAAGTCAAGAAGAGAAGAGTAGTGGGGAGATCTCACTCCAAGTCCACTGGAGCAATTGCTGTGATCAGAGGCTCCGTTTATACTTGCTGTGCAGCAGTAGCTAGAACAGGCCAACAGCAGAATTACAGAGCTGCACGCGACCTTACAAACCAGGAGAGTCCTAAAACCTGTACTTTGATGTTATTGAAGCTTGTTTGTCTTTAATACATAATTGATTGAAATTAATGTGAATTTAATTCTCTCCTGTCAAAATGGAATTTAAGTATCTTTCAAGAGACTTATGAAGGGATTTCAGAAAGCCAAACCATTGCAGGTCCTGTGTTGAGCACAAAGGCAAAAAAGAACTGAGAACAAACAAAGCAGCAGAAAATATGTGTGTGGGGGGAGAGGGTGTGGGAGAAGCGAGCCCAAGGGATTTCTTTGGTAATGTTTGTTTATGGCTGTTTCAAATTAAAGAACTAATTTTGGGTTGGGGAATAAATAAAGAAGTTCCTTGAGAAATAGACGACTATGCTAAGAACACAGAACTGCCTATAGTTCAGTGTGTGTCAGGGAAGTCTAGTCCCGCTTACACCTGGCTTATTTACTTTATAATGTTAATGTGTTTGTGAAAAATTAACTTGCACTATTTTTCTTAATGTCGCCTATTTTTCTGCTCATAGACATAACTATCACCTCTGCCTACTTTCCTTACTCTGGTCCTTGATGTAATCATCTTTTTTTTGGTCATTCCCATGACGTGTAGAGTCCCAGGTCAGTGATCAAATCCAAGCCACTGCAGTGACAACACCAAATCCTTAACCACTAGGCCATCAGGGAACTCCCAAGATCATCTGTTTAGTTTGGGGAATTTTTTTCTTTATTTTTTTTTTTTTTTTGGCTATGCTTGAGACATGTGGAAGTTCCTGAGCCAGGGATCAAACCCATGCCACAACAGTGACCCAAGCCGCAGCAGTGACAATGCCAGATCCTTAACCTGCTGAGCCACAGAGAAACTCCAAGACCATCTTTTTAGGAGAGGCAAGAGGTACACCCCTGGAAACTGCATCAGCTTTTTCAGGCACTGTTCAGCAGTGATTCAAAGACTGGTACAGTGTTCTTGGGTTCTGTGATCTCCACTGCATGGCCTGGTGCATGTGATTTTTATCAAATGAGTGAAGATGTAGAAGCCCAACAGTAGACTTTGGTTAAGCGCTAGGTAGAAGAAGGTCCATATGGAAACAGTTGATGGCTTTTAAAGAAGTCCAGTCCATGGTTGTCACCTTCACTGGGCCACATTCAGCTGCAAAGGAAAGGGAGGCCAAAGCCCAACTGAAGTTCTAAAAAATCTTATAAAATCATTTTGCCAGTCTTAAAACTTCATCCAGGAATAATTTTAGTTTTTGCTTTTGTTATTTTTTGAGCCACTGAGAAATAATATTGCTAGGGAAAGTTCTCATTTCATATTCAGTCTCATCAATTGAGTTATTCATAGAAAGTAGTTCATGGCAACCATTTCTAAGGTGACAATAAATGCCTAGTAATAAAACAGCCTATGAAACATTGATTTTTTTGTTTTTACTTTGTTGGGCCTCACCCATGGCATATGGAGGTTCCCAGGCTAGGGGGTGTGTCAGAGCTATAGTTGCCGGCCTACGCCACAGCCACAGCAACACAGGATCCGAGCCATGTCTTTGACCTATACCACGGCTCCCGGCAGCTCTGGATCCTTAACCCCCTGAGTAAGGCCAGGGATTGAACCTGAAACCTCTGGTTACTAGTCAGATTTGTCTGCACTGTGCTACAGCAGGAACTCCCTGAAATGTTGATCTTACATGAATTTTCTTAAAATAGCAGCTTTGGTCCTATCTTCTAGAATTTTGAAAACATTCCATTTCTGAAACATCTTCTTAGCCATTCTTATTGTACATTTTCCAGCTCATGAATATCTGTGTCCACCCTAGGTGAAAGAGATGCTGGTACTGCAGAGAGCATGCAATGCTATTCCTACCTTAAAGTTTCTGATCATCAGAGAATAATCAGAGTTATCAGCTCAGTGGTTCATGTCTCTTCTAAAGCTCCTTAAGAAGGTAATCATTATTACAAGTTTTCAAGTGTCTATTATTTTTTAAATGATTTTTATTTTTTCCATCATAGCTAGTTTACAGTGTTCTGTCAGTTTTCTACTGTACAGCAAGGTGACCCAGGCATACATGCATGTATACATTCTTTTTTCTCATATTATCATGCTCCATCATAAGTGACTAGCTATAGTTCCCAGTGCTATACAGCAGGATCTCATTGCTTATCCATCCCAAAGGCAATAGTTTGCATCTATAAACCCCAAATTCCTAGTCCATTCCACTCCCTCCTCCTCTCCCTTTGCAACCACAAGTCTGTTCTTCAAGTTCATGATGTTCTTTTCTGTGGAAAGTTTCATTTGTGCCATATATCAGATTCCAAAAAATATGGAAATCTTCATGAATTTGCATGTCATCCTTGTGCAGGGGCCATGCTAATCTTCTCTGTATTGTTCCAATTTTAGTATACGTCCTGCCGAAGCAAGCACTCAAGCGTGTATTATAAGCCAGGCACTGCACTTAAATTCAGTTAATGCTCACAGAAATCCCAAGTAGCAGGTAAATTAACCATACCCATTTTAGAGAAATAGAAGTTGAGGTTCAGGAGTTCCCATTGTGGCTCAGTGGGTTAAGAACCCGACTAGTATCCATGAGGGTGCAGGTTTGATCCCTGGCCTCACTCTGGGTTAAGGATCCTGCATTGCAGCAAGCGGAGCATACATAGGTCACAGATGCAGCTCAGATCTGTGTTGTGGTGGCTGTGGTGTAGGCTGGAAGCCACAGCTGTGATTAGACTCCTAGCCTTCCATATGCCACAGGCAGGCTCCTAAAAAGGAAAGAAAAAAGAAGAAGTTGAGGTTCAGAGATCTTAAGCAGTTTCCCCAACTTCGTCACACAATGGTAATGCAAGTAAGGCTTGGATTCAAATTCTTAATTTCAAAGGCTGTGCTCTTAACCACTCTACCTCAGGAGTGCCTTTCCTGGGTGTGTGACCAGGGCAGATGCACAGGGCCTGGAGCCTAGAAGGGACTCACACTAATTTAATGTTCTGCTGTTGGTGCCTTAAAATTCTTAGTAATACTTAAGTGGTTCTGTATTTTTATCTTGCTCCGGGGCCCACACGGACGGGCTGGCGGGCTGGAGGGCGGGCGGGCGGGCTGGCGGGCGGGCTGGCGGGAGGGCGTGCGGGCGGGCGGGCGGGAGGGCGGGCGTCGGGCGGGGCGGCGGGCGGGGCGCGTCGCGCTCCCGTGCGTGCGGGAGGTATGCGACGCAGAGAGAGCGAGGTAACGGGCGGCGGGCAGGGCGGGAGAGAGCCATCGAAAGTGGAGGGTAGGGATGGGCGGGAACGGGAGCGCGACGAGTAGAGAACGGGCGGGTGGAGGGCGGGGGCACGGGGCGGGCGGGCGGGAGGGCGGGGCGTGCGGGGCGGGCGGGCGGGCGGGCGGGCGCGCTCAGCGAGCGCGGGCGCGGGCGGGTAGGAGGGCGCGCAGACTTGGCGGGCGTGGCGGGAGGGACGCGCGCCGCGCGCCAGGGATGGGCGGGCGGGAGGCGAGAGCGGCACAGGGCGTGGCGGAGGGGAGAGAGCGGCCGGGCGGGAGGAGGTAGGTGGGAGGAGGGAGGGAGGGAGGCGGCGGAGGGGCGAGGGAGGAGAGAGGGGGGCGGAGCGGAGGGAGGGAGGGGAGGGGTGGGGGAGAGGAGGGAGGGAGGGGGGAGAGAGAGAGAAGGGAGGGCGGGAGGGGGATGGAGGGGGGGGGAGAGAGAGAGACAGGGCCGGGAGGGAGGGAGGGGAGGGAGGGAGGGGGGGCGGGCGAGGGAGGAGGGAGGGAGGAACGGGTACGGGATGGCGCGAGCATGGGGACGGAGAAGGAAGGCAGGAAGGAAGGCAGGGATGTACCGAGAGCGGCGGATAGGAAGGAAGGAAGGACGTCTACGGAATGCATTACCATTAATCCGTGCGATCGTATTCTTCGCTGCTCTCTTACTCGCTATATTAAGGTTATTTCTTTCCCTTTTTGGGGCCGCACCCTCGGCACATGGAAGCTCCCAGGCTAGGACTCAAATCGGAGCTACAGCTGCCGGCCCATGCCACAGCCATAGCAACGCTGGATCCAAGCTGTGTTGGCAAACCTACACCACAGCTCACGGCAATGCTGGATCCCTAACCCACTGAGGGAGGCCAGGAATCGAACCCGCATCCTCATGGATCCTAGTTGGATCCTCATTAACCTCTGAGCCATGAAGGGAATGCCCCCATAAATCTTATAGCTATTCCTGAGTATATTAGATTTCCTAACGTCCCACATCCACACTGTATGTAGGAGTTCAAAACTCTTCAGCAATTCTTCCTCTAAAAGATGGACCAAAAATTCCCGCTCCCCACTTGACCTTGGGCTGGACTTCATGCTTCAGCTCTAGACCAGAATGTGGCAGAAGTGATGGTGTCTGTCTTTGTGATCAATAATAAAAGGCATTGTGGTTTCTGCCTTGTTCTTGGGTCACTAGTTCTGGGAAAAGATAGCTGCCACGTTGTGAGGGCATTTAAGCAGCCCTTGGAGAAGCCTATGGGGTGAGGAACTGAGGCCTCCTGCCAACAACCATGTGAGTGAACCGCCTTGGAAATGTTCAGGCAAGCATCCGAATGATGCGACACCCCCACCCCTCCCCCAGCACAGAGCTCACCTGTAGCTTCATGAGAGAGACCCTGAGACAGAACCATCTAGATATATGACTCCTTGATTCCTGAGCCTTAGAGACTGTATAAGTTTGTGGTTTTTAATCTGGGATAACTTGTGTGTGTGTGTGTATGTGTGTGTGTTGTTGTTGTTGTTGTTTTGTCTGTTGTCTTTTTAGGGTTGCACCTGTGGCATGTGGAGGTTCCCAGGCTAGGGGTCTAATTGGAGCTGTTGCTGCATGCCACAGCCATAGCAACGCTGGATCCAAGCTGTGTTGGCAAACCTACACCACAGCTCATGGCAATGCCAGATCCTTAACCCACTGAGCAAGGCCAGGGATTGAACCCACATCCTCATGGTTCCTAGTCGGATTCATTTCCACTGTGCCATGACGGGAACTCCTAAGCTGGGATAACTTTTTTTTTTTTTTTGTATTTTTGCCTTTTTCTAGGGCCGTTCCTGAGGCATATGGAGGTTCCCAGGCTATGGGTCCAATTGGAGCTGTAGCCGCCGGCCTACACCACAGCCACAGCAACTCAGGATCCAAGCCACATCTGAGACCTACACCACACCTCACAGGCAATGGTGGATCCTTAACCCACTGAGCAAGGCCAGGAATAGAACCCGTAACCTCATGGTTCCTAGTCAGCCACAATGGGAACTCCTGGGATAACTTTTAATGCAGCTATAGATAACTAACACAACATTTTAAACTTGGGACTCAAAGAAATGAGAGGAACCTTTGATTAAAGAAACAAATAAATTCACCAATATTTGGTGCAGCTTTAAAACTGATGTTTTTGTTTCTTCAGAGCATATAGGTGTTTTATTCCAAGGAACATAATAGCAATGCTCTTCAGTGAGTGTCAGAGGGCTTCTTTCTTCATAATCATGGCATAAAGGCCTTGCCTTAATTGGAGGGCACAGCTTTTGCTTGTAACACTTGACATTCTGTTTGGATTTTTAATCCACAGACTACCCCTTACCTTTCTTCCACAAGAGCTACCTCCCTTCTGATTGAGAAAGACTCTTGCTCTTGGTGTTTGCAGTCCTGCCACACCTATGCCACGTGGCCTGGGTTGTACTTCAAGGGGCTTTGATAGCATTTTTTTCCACCCGCCTGGCATGGGATCAGGCCACTTGGGCTTGCTGCCAGACAACTGCCTGGCTTTGCTGCTGTCATCCAACTCTGCGTGGTCCTGCCCAGGGGAGGCAAGAAGGGATAAGGAGTCCCTAAGTGCTGCCAGACTGGCTCCACTCCATGCTCTTGCTCTTCAGGATCCAGCCACACTGGTTACACATGACAGTGGACCCATTTAGAAAACAGATTCAACACTGGCTGTGCATGCCATCCAAGTGTCAGAATCTGAAGTGTGAATTCTAGTTCATCCACCCAGAGTTTTTGTTTTTGTTTTTTTTTCTTTTTTTAGGACCACACCTGTGGCATATGGAAATTCCCAGGCTAGGGATGGAATTGGAGCTGTAGCTGCTAGCCTACTGCCACAGCCACAGCAGTGTCAGATCCTCACATCTGCGACCTACGCCACAGCATGCTGGATCCTTAACCCACTGAGTGAGGCCAGGGATCGAACCTGCATCCTCATGGGTACGAGTCAGGTTCTTAACCCACTGAGCCACAACAGAAACTCCCCATTTTTTAAAAAAGGAATTTAACATTGATACTTTATTACCATCTAATCCTCAGACTGCCATTCAAGTTTAATCAATCGTCACAAAGATGCGCCCCCCTTTTTTTGGCTGCACCCTTGGCATGCAGAAATTCCCAGACCAGGGATGGAACCCAAGCCACAGCAATGGCAATACTGGATCTTTAACCTTTAGGCCACCAGAGAACTCCTACCCAGACATTTAAAATTTGATTCTGGAAGTTTCTTGGCTAAGGCTCCATGTACATGCAACTTAAGGGCTTGCCTGAACCTGAACAGCTGAAACAGGACTTTAGCTCCATTCTTCTGTGTGGTAGAGAAATCTTACACATAAAAAGCAAATTGTGACTATTTTAATGTGGAAAGTTAGAAGGACATAGTGCCCTCCTTCAGAGCCACAAATGAAGTGGAAATTGACTAGTATTAGCGGACGATGTGCCTTGCTGAAGATGTAGACTTCATATCCTGCGTTTTACTTAATTATATAAAATAATAAGGAAAATTGAAATACGGAAGGATGGTGGTGATAAAGATGGGCATGGAGACAGAGAAGGAAGAGAAGATATTGTATGATAATCACAGTTTTATAGAACCAGTCATATATCCATTTTTCTCAAGGATGTTTATTCACTTTAAATTGTCTGACTGTTCTGGTGGCAAATACAGTTTAACTAAAGCCTTGTACACCTAAATGAGCCTTTTTTAAAGAAAAGATATGAGATTCATTTATTATCCTGACAAGTTTGGGGGTTTTTGCATTGCTTTGTTTTGTTTTGTTTTTTTCCCCAGTGCAATGGCCCTCTTCTATTTCCTGTTTTTTAACTGAAAGCTTCCAAAGATGAAGGTTGAACCAGCCAGGCCCCTAGGACAGGGGACAGGGACAGAAGTTCTGCAAAGAGGCCCTCTTTGCTGCTCCTCATTCCAGGCATGTCCTAACCTCGATGTAAACAAGACCGGAGCCCCAGAGACTTGTATTATCTGATGCTATGAGCCGGTCTAGCTGTGTGTGTGTGTGTGGGGGGGGTGTTTGTGTGTTTGTTTGTTTTGCTCTCCATCTTTTAGGATGTTAGCTCTATAAGAACAGTGTCTGTGTTGTTTATAGCTGTATTTTCAGTCCCAAGGACAGATCCTGATACATGGCAGGCATCAAAAGATAAATGAAGGAAGAGAAGAAGTAAACCCACACCTAATGGAAGTAAATGAGACTTGTTGCTTCTGGCATGCTTCCAAAGGACAGTCCTTAAGACCCCCAACAACCAGTAGCATTCTCCATCATTTATTCATCATTTAACAAGTACCTACTATGTAGCTGGAGTGAAGGCATTGCCTGCCACTCTTTGTACCACTTCTCATTTCATCCATTCAGAATATTCCCTCCTGCCAAGGATTGAACCCAAAGCAATCCTATCCTCAATTCTGGGACCAAGTTCCACAAGGATAGTATTTTTCAAAGTATTTTTCCAAGAAAGGGCTACCTGTTTCACTAGAGAAAGTACTGCTGGGATCAGCCACCAGCTACCAGATGACCTTGGTTTAAAAATTCATGACATACCTTGCATGAGAATTCTATTAGCACATAAGATGAAGTTTCACCAAATGGAATTAATTTTCCTTCTTAACATGTTTTAGGTTATTATTACAGGAATCTTAGCAAAAATGAGGCAAAATCCATATATGAGGGACCTGGCCGATTTTCCCCTTCCTCATAATTTATTTATTTCCTTAGAGAAGAGTAACAGTTGCTCTTGAGTCTAATGTAGTGGCCTTTGCTGTTTATCTGTCTACTTCTGGAAGTAAACGGAAACAAACTTTTTAAAGAATAAAAAAGTTATGGTTGTAATCTTCAGGGCACAGTGGAAACGAATCCGACGAGGAACCATGATGTTGCAGGTTTGATCCCTGGCCTTGCTTAGTGGGTTAAGGATCTACTATCACCGTGAGCTGTGGCGTAGGTCGAAGACTTGGCTCGGATCTGATGTTGCTGTGGCTGTGGTGTAGGCTGGTGGCTACATCTTGGATTAGGCCCCTAGCCTGAGAACCTGCATATACCACAGGTACAGCTCTAAAAAACAAAAAAAAAAAGGGGGGGGGGGTCTTTTCGCATCTTTTATGATGTATGTGAAAGAAAAATAATGGAATGCTCTAGAATCACATTTTCTCTCTTCTATGGCAGATGTTATTATGAATGAAGAAAGCATGCAGAGAATGTTCAAAAAGTTATTCTAAGGCATCTTCATCCTCTTCTTGAGTGACTTCTCTCAGCATTCAGTTGGACTATCTCTTTCAGGCAAATGGAAGATTCCTTTGGGACTCAGAAAATGTTTCCCATCCTAATGCAGGTCTTTGTAGGACATTTAGGAAAGGGGGAGGAAAATAAAAATATTTTCCCAAGTCAGAAGACTTCTGGTCAATAGGCACAAATGTGGAATCTGGAAAGATTCCAATCAGCTTCCTTGAAGTAAAATCATTCCAAGGTTTTTCTTACTTTTAAAATATAACTTTCACTCATGTGGGCAACATGAACAAATAATTGATCAATTTCATGAACATAGCAGCACAGTTCATATAGGATAAAATATTTTCCTTGAGAACAGGTTGCTTTTCTAAAGATTCTTAATGCCTTCCACTCTCAATTCTATTCGGTGTATTAATATTTCATGGTTTCACAGATGATTTAATTATTTTAAACACACTGATGGGACATGAATTATTGTCATTATTTTAATGTACTGAAAGTCTATTTCAAACACTCGTAAAACAATAATCCCCTCTTAGGAGGCTCAGCAGAGTCTAACTAACCTTCATCTGCATTCTCAAACAGGGCTCTGCAGAGAAGAAATCCCATCATGGACCTCAGCAGGGGTAAAATCTTGAATGAAGCAAGAATTTCTCTGTTTATTTTTCCAGAAGAGAAAAGAGACTGCAAAAATAAATAACATGTTTTACTAAAGAGAAAGAAAAATACGTGGTGGCTTCTTTTGCTCACCTCCTGTCCCCATACTTAAATGGAGGGACAGAGAGCCAGGAAGTCCCCTGGGGCCCCTAAGAAAAATCTCAGAAGTCACAGAGTTCACAGCACCCTCTCTGGGCCTCAGTTTCCTCATCTGTTAAAGATATAATATCCCCCTCATAGAGTGATTTAAATACAAAAAAGCACTATGGTAAAATCTGCACATAGTAAGCGCTCATTAAACATTAGCTTGCATTACAGTGGAAGTGGCCCTGTAGAATATTGATTGTAAGAGTCAATGGTTTGGAGTTCCCGTCATGGCTCAGTGGTAATGCACCGCAATTAGCAAACATAAGGACGCAAGTTCAATCCCTGGCCTCCCTCAGTGGGTTAAGGATCTGGCGTTGCAGTGAGCTATGGTATAGGTTGCAGATGTGGCTTGGATCCTGCATGGCTGTGACTGTGCTATAAGCAGGCAGCTGCAGCTCTGATTGGACCCCTAGCCTGGGAACTTCCATATATTGCCAGTGCAGCCCTAAAAGACAAAAGAAAAAAGAAAGAAAGAAAGAAAGAAAGAAAGAGTGAGTGAGTCAATGGTTTGCAGTTATGAATTCGTTCTAAAATCCTGAGTAAAAATATAGGACTCCTAGGGAAAAAGTATTAGATTTGGCACTTTCCATAGTTATGCTATCCTCCAGAGAATGAATGTGGATTGCTTACTGTTTAAGGACTACTCTGCTAGCTGGAAGGGAGGCTGGATTAAAAAGGTCAGGACCCCAGGGCCTGCTGTCTAGGCGTTCACAGTCCAGTGAGGAAAGCATTCCTAAACCCATAATTGCAATGCAACCAACACAGCAAGTTCTGTAATAAAAATAATTATATCTATTATTTATTGACTGTGTTTTGGAGTGGATCAGCATGTTGCAAATAATGTCCTGCTTGTCTCTCAGGAAACCTCTACGATGTAGGTGTTATTATTCCTGTTTTACAGATGAGAACACAGGTTCAGCGAGGCTAAATAGCTTGTCCAAGGTCATGAAGCCAGCAAATGGTAAGTCTGGAATTTGAACTTGAGATGTTTAAATCCAAAATCTAAGTTTTTAACCACAACACCATACTGCCTCCCTAAAATATAATATAGAAATAATGGTGTATGTTATTTTTATTAAAATAATGAAAATATTGTTACATATAAATAGTGGAAATATTTGAGAGCACAGAGGGAATAGTTGGCCAACTGCCAGAGGGAAAAAGGAGAGCTTCAGTGAGGAGGTGACATTTGAATTAATCAATAGAACTATTCTTATGGATTGGTCATGGATTAGATTCAAAGGCACATTTTGTTTGGTTTCCCACCCCACCCAGCTACCAGAAACCTAATTTTCAACTTTTTCTAACTGCAATACAATTTCAAAATTCTTTCATCAGTGTACTATATTTGGTCACTGAATATGTTTAGTCACGGAAACTCTCAAATTCCACCAGATCCCCTTTTTAGGAGAAAGCAAAAATCATACACACACACACACACACACACACACACCCTAGTATATCAGGGTTTTCTTTAAATAACAAACTCCAATCCATCATGATACATTTTTACAATGCAGAAGTAGTGATATACACCAAAGTGTCAGCATCGATTACTTCTAATTTTCCAGGTTCTGAGTTTATGGGTGCAATTTGTTTACTTCTAAATGTTGCAAGTTCTATCAAATAAGTATTTGTCATTTTGGCAATCAGTTTATATGTGTATTTAAAATAGCAGCAATATAGACTCCTAGCTGCTATCCTAAAGTCAAAGTTAATGCATGTTCAATTCATGCTGCTACATTTTGTCCACATCTCCAATAACAAGTCCTTAATGACAAGGGCTGCATCCCCAGGAAGAAACGGAAGGAGTCTTTGCACATGGTAGGTGTTTGGCAAATTCTTGCTATCTCTTAATGTGAAAAATGAATACTCGGGGGAAATTTTACAACTTACAAATGAAGTCAGAGCTGAGAGACTCATGATTCTCTGGCCAATAACATGGAAAAAAAAAATCATGCACATCCTATTCCATCCTGTTCTCTCAAAAATTCCATCCTGTTATGTACAAGGTGCTCAGTAGGAAGAAAAGAGGGCAGGGAGGGGCTACAATCCAGCCTTGAAAATCTTGCAGTTCAGCTGTAGAGACCAGATATTAATGCAGGAAAAGATCACTAGCAAACCTGTAAAGAATATGCATCTCTGTTCATAAACCCAAGTGTGTGAGAAATGTGAGTTTTATTTCTCAGTAAATAAAAAAGTTACTTTTTTTTTTTTTTTTTTTTGCTGCACACACAACATGTGGAAGTTTCCGGGCCAGGGATCGAAACTGAGCCACAGCAGTGAAGCCCTAACCAACCACTAGGTCACCAGGTAAACTTCCCTCCATTTCCTTAATATAGAAAGTAATGAATGTCTAAAATTGAAATAAGGTTCAGTTTCTTCCAAGAGGCAAAAGCATAATCTTAGACAATTCAAAGATCCTTTCTCCTCATCCATAGTATCAGCTCTAAGTTCAGGGAGTGCAAATGATGGGAGGAAGAATGGAGATCAGGCAGGTGCCCAAGATGACGTCACTGAGATCTATTGTCTTATCTGGCCCTTGGAGATTGGGCTGCCAGATGGCTGTTTGGATGGACCTTGCTCCTATTCAAAAGGCCCCTTAAGGTCGGTGACTGTCCTTGCTACCAAAGCTCTCCTTTGAAGCCCCTGCATGTCAGAGATGGGGGGCTGTGCAAAGGCTATGGCTCCTCGTGAGCATACTAGAATCATTTCCTAGAGCTGCATCCAGTTAGGCTGGGGGCTCTCTGTGAGGCGGCCTCAACCCGGTGAATTGAGACAAACTCCATAGCCATTTCTGTTCTGACATCTTGAAGCTTCCTTAAGCTCTACTACAATGAGGGGCAGTTACTCCCACGTACCTGGGATTTCTCTTGTCTCATATCCAGCAGTTGGATGAGGGGTGGGGACAAGATGTCTTTTTTTCCAGGAGCAAACTAGCAGCTCATGTATTCTGTATCCCCTCTCAGGGAACATTACTCTTGACCCATTACACAATCCTTTGGGGTGGAGAATCTTGTTCTGGCATCATTCTCTCAAATCCATTACCTTGTTCCCTGTGGGGTGTGTACATTTGAACTCAGTCAGGAAAATACTTCTCTCTTTGTTTGAGTCAGTGGATGGCTCATACTCTGGCTGCAAAATGGGAGAAGATCTGGAGGGTTGCAAGAAAACATATGAAAAAAACCCTGAGTTAATAGGTCAAAGTATCTTGCTACCAATGGATAATAAAGGAAGAGATTGGCTGGTCTATTCTTGAGTCTGGCCTGGGGCCGGCTGGGGATGTGTTTGAAAAATTAGCCTTCTCTTTACCCAGTCATGCAGTCCATACTCAAGGATGTGCAGGGGTTGTTTTGCACATGACACCCTCCCTTGGTGGACAGGCACATAGGATGCTGGAACTTCCACAATGGCCAGGCAGGAGGAGAGACCAGAATAGAATAAAGCTTCCGTGTTATGGAAAAGGGCCCATCTTGCCCTGTCACCACCCTCCTTCTATAGAAAAAACCCCAGGGGAGACATCTGGGTATGAGACCTCCATGCTGTGTTGCCTCCTGTTTTGTATCACTATTCCCTTCATGTTTGTGTCTTTTTTGCTATCAGTCATGACAGCTGGTGTCATTCACTCATCATGACATACATGCAAATGTCACAAAGGTGTAAAGTATGATAAACACATATTATAAATACGGATACTGTTAGGCTTAGCAGGCCCAACCAATGACTTTGAGCAAGTCACTTAAGCTCTTTATTTATCCACTCATTTAACAAATATTAAAAATATTATCTTTATTTATTTAAAATATTAAAATGTTTTTTATTTTCTTTTTTGGCTGCACCCGAGGTATGTGTAAGTTCCCAGGCTACAGATCATATCTGTGCCACAGCAGCGACCCAAGCCACTTCAGCGACAACTCTGGATTCTTAAACCGCTGCACCGTAAGAAAACGCCTTTATTTATTTATTTTTGAAGTATAATTAATTTATTTATTTTTGAAGTATAATTAATTTACAAAGTTGTATCAGTTTCAGGTGTACAGGAAAGTGATTTAGTTATATATATATATATATACATACACACACACATATATTCTTTTTCAGATTCTTTCCATTATAGGTTACTACATGGTATTGAATATAGTTCCCTGTGCTATTCACTAGGTGCTTGTTGTTTATTTATTTATTTGGCCACACCCACGGCATATGGAAGTTTCTGAGCCAGGGATTGAACCCACGCCTCCACTGCAACCTGAGCTGCTGCAGTTGGATTCTTAACCCACTCACTACTTCGAGAACTCTCCTCTATTTTATGTATAGTAGTGTGTATCTATCATTTAATATTTTTAAGCACCTAATGTCTTAGGCACAGGGCTCCTTGCTTGTATACGAGAAGCAAAGCACTGTGCTGCTCTCCTGAGAGACACAAATGTAATTTCTAAATATCACATAAATATATGATAACTTATAATAATCATTATGAAGGAAAGATTCACAGAACTAGTCTGAGGGCAAAGAAGCTCTCTTCGAGGCAGTGACATTAGGCTGATACCTAGATATGAAAGTCGAGGAGGGGATAACTGATAGAGCTCTTGAGGGCTGGTTAGGGTGAAGGACTTCAGGTCAAGGAAACAGCATTTTCAAAGACCTTGAGGGAGAAGGTAGGGGTGGCTGGAAAGAGGCATCATTGAGATGAAGCTGGGAGGGAGATCAGGACCTAACAGACCATGTTAAGGGTTTTTTAATCTTTTTCCTAAGAACAGATTATAGGTATAAACGGGATACATTCAAATTTGGTTTTGGTTTTGTTGTTGTTTGTTTGTTTTGCTTTTTAGGGCCGCACTGGCAGCATATGGAAGTTCTCAGGCTAGGGGTCGATTCGGAGCTGTAGCTGCCAGCCTGCACCACAGCCACAGCAATGCCAGATCAGAGCCGCATCTGTGACTTACACCACAGCTCATGGCAGTGCCAGATCCTTAACCCACTGAGCAGGATTTAAACCATTTCCTCATGGATACCAGTCGGGTACATTTCCACTGAGCCACAGCGGGAATTCCCTCAAATTTGTATTTAAAAAAGCTCACTCTGGAATGGATGTGTGTATATGTATAACTGAATAACTTTATTGTACAGCAGAAATTATCACAGCCATGTAAGTCAACTATACTTCAATAAAACTCTAAAAAATGAAAAGTAAGTGAAATAAAGAATAAATAAAAAAGGTCACTCTGGCTGCTGTGACATCATCTTTCCTTCACATCAGCCACCAATTCTTAGAGTCACCTCAACAGTTCAGAGCGGTAACTCAGAAATCTTAGTCTCTGGCCACAACCTCCCATTCTCCCGTGGTGGCAGCAGATACCCATTCTTTCATTTCATGGAGCCCTTCAGTGGCTTTCTCACTCTGCTGTCTACATACTCATCCATCCACTTTCCTTCACTTTCCTCCCTATCTAGCGGAAGGGGATCAGAACCTACCACCCCAAAACGTGCCACTTTGTTGTTTTTTTGTTTGGCTATGCCCATAGCATGCAGAAATTCCTGGGTCAGGGATTGAACCCCAGCCACTGCAGTGACAATGCTGAATCCTTAACTGCTAGGCCACCAGGGAACTCTCCGAAACATGCCAGTTTGACATATTGATTATTTTGAGTTCAAGACACTTCAGAAACAGTAGGTATAGGAAGGGCTCTCTGCCTTCCTCTTTCTACCGAAAAGCAGGACACAAATTTCTAGCGAGAAAGATGCCCTATCTGTACCAGGAAAGGGGGAAGAGTCTTATCACTAGTAATGAGATGAATCTGCACAAGCAGATCTAGCCCTTATCTTTCATTAATTTCTCCCCATATATTTTCTAACTTTCCCCTGCAGTCTCCTGCCTCTAGCCCCAAACCCTTATTCTTTGACTTGTTACATCTCCACAATGTATTGCTCTTTGCTGAAATTGTATATGAGCTCTCAGAGGCCTATCTGCTTCTTTGGGTCTTCAGTTCTTTTCTATAAAGGCTCCTGTGCCACATGAAAATCGTACTCAAATAAGACTTGTATGCTCCTCTCCTGTTAATCTGTCCTTTGTCAGTTTAATTCTCAGGCCCAGCCACAGGACCTAAGAGGCCAGAGGAAGAAATCTTTCCTCCCTAACAGAGATTAGGATTCAGTGGTCCATCATTTAAACCACTCTCTTATTAATATCCAAAATTACCTTGTCCTAATCTTTCTTGAGTGACATCTGTCCGGTAGAATGCAGCACATAGCAGAGAGTCTAGCATGGAACAGATATACAGTAAAAATTGGTGAGTAAATGATTCCAACAGTTCATCACCTTTGAGTAACCACTGCGTCATGAATGTAGCTGCAGAAGATCACATATCTTCTCCTTGAGTCACTGTGTGTGAATGGTCCTCACCTTGCCTAGCACTTTGAATACTTGACATCTTTCCTCTGACTTCGCCTGTGCTCATTCACTAGCAGATGACACCCTTTGTGTCTGAGGCAATCACAAGCATTGCACAGGAAATACAACAGCTTCTGCCTGCCAAATCTACAAATATCTCTTTTTTTCGCCACCCCTTGGCATATGGAGTTCCTGAGTCAGCAATCAGATCCAAGCCACAGATGCATCCCGGCGTTCCCGAAACATTGACGATCCTGTTCCACCACTACGGGAACTCCCATTCTTGAGTTTGCCTCACCCTTGACCTTCTCATGGGGAAGTTACTCTTCCTCCTGTGTTCTGGGTCCTATCCCCTGCTGCCTTCTTGGGAATCTTTCTTTTGTCTAGATTTTCAACATCTACTGGCTTTGTCATTATCAGCATTTAAAGCTGCTCATATTTCTCCCCTTCAAAGCCCTTCCTCTACCTCATCTTCCTGGCTAAATTTCTAGAAAATGTTTTTGTTACCAAGGCTATTGCCCCAGAATCATACCCCTACCCCTTCCTCAAATAGAAACTGATTACTCTTATCTAAGTTTCAGGAAGAAGCTGCAAAGAGAAAAATAAACAAGAACTGATTGGAACCAACCAGGCCCAAGATGATGGAAGATTTGACTTCCAGAAGACCTTGAGCCTCTTTATATGCTTTTTGTAATCCATTAGCATGCTAAATGACATACCCACCAGTGCCAAGACGAATGACAGTTGCCATGACAACAACAGGAATTGCCCATACAGGGACAGAAAAGAGAGTTGCCTAAGTTCCTGGTCCAAGCCACACCTCTGTTCTCAGATAACTCATGAATATTCTTCCCACTTTTTCCAAATCCCTCCCTTTTACTTTGACCCTCCCATATATTTGGTATTTCCACCGAATTAGGTTGAGAAGTTGACTTGCAAACTAGGTTCCCACTTCTCCCTCCTTTGACCATTGAATAAAGCTTATGCTGTTCCAATTTTAGCATCAGTTTTGTTATTGGCTGTGTGAATTGGATTAGAAAAAGACTCTCCCTGGCCATGATGAGAGGTCCCAGCCAGAGCTAGGACCCCTTGGTCTGCTCGACCAATTTGGTAACATTGTTGGTGTAATTATCACCATTTCCTTATCTCACATTCAACTTTTCAACTCACAGCAATCTGGCTTCAGCCTTCAGCATACAATAGAAACTGATCCCACCAAGGTCCTCAATGACTTCCTTGTCCCCAAATCCAAAGAACACAGTATAGTTCTCAGCTGCCCTGGCTTCTCAGTAACTCTTAATACTATTGACGCTTTCCTCTTTCGTAATCATTTTTGGGGGAGGGGAACTGGGCCTTCTGGTTTTCCTTCTGTACCTCTGACTGTTCCTTCTCTGTTTTCATTACTGGTTATGGGTTCCTAATCTCTACTAACTTGACAATGGTGGGGTTCCCTAGAGTTCTGTCCCAAGATATCTTCCCTTCCCACCCTTCACTTTCTCCTTGGATGGTCTCATCATAGTTTCCATGTCTATCTGTGTGCTGCTAACATCTGAATCTATTTGAACAGGCAAGTCTTTCTTTTGAGCTCCTCACATGTAGGTGCTTTCTTAATAGATCCTCTTGAATATTTTTTAAGTGCCTCTCACTCAAAAATATCCTGAAATTAACACATGAACTTTCCCCCCAAATTGCTACTTCTCCAGTGTTCTCTGCCAGGCATATGGTAAGACCATCCATCCCCTTGTTTAAGCCAGGAAAATTGACACCTCCTTCTCAGACACCTAATCATCAAATCTACACATCCTGCCTCACTGGTTCAGGCTGCCATCACCATTTGACTAAAACAATATAAAAGCTTCCCTGTCCACCTTTCCCCAGTACAGCCTTACCTCCTCAACCCAGCCTCCTCATTTCTGTCATAATGACTTTTTAAAAAATGTACACCTGGGAGTTTCCATCATGACTAAGCAGTGAAAAACCCAACTAGTATCCATGAGGACATGGGTTCGATCCCTGGCCCACTCAGTGGGTTAAGGATTTGGCATCGTCATGAGCTGTGGTGTAGGTTGCAGATGTGGCTCGGATCCTGCATTGCTGTGGCTGTGGTGTAGGCTGGCAGATGCAGCTCCGATTGGACCCCTAGCCTGGGAACTTCCACATGTTGTGGGCCCTAAAAAGACAAAATAACTAAATTAATTAATAAATTAATAAACAAATAATTTAAAATTGCGCATCTGATCATATCACTTCCCTACTTAAAATCCTCTAACACTTCTTATTGCCCAATAGGCAACCTCTCTAGCTTCTAGCACCTCTGTTTACTCTTTATCCCCTTCTGCTACACTGAACTTTTCTCAGTAATTTGAATTGAGCAGAGTCTTCTCACTTAGGCGCCTATGCAAATGCCATTTCTTTTTCCTGGAATGCTTATCCACCCTCCTTTTGGCTAATTACCCTGTTCTCTCCAACTCTCATTTCCTCTTTGAAGCCTTTCTGATCCCCCAGGTTAGGTTAGATCCACCTATTTTGCATTCCTGTAAGAACTGGTACTTTGCACACTTGCAATTGTCTACTTTTATGCCATTATTTGTTTAATGTTTATCTTCTTGGCTAGATTACAAGCTTCATGAGGGTGGAGATAATAGCTGCTTTTCCCATCTTTGCAGCTGCAGCAGCTAGAGAAGGCACTAGCTCATTGCAGATGTCAAATCCATATTTCTCTTTCTAATGAACAGCTTACAGCTAGCTAATAGTTGTAGCTTTACATTAGCATTTAAAACTGAAAGTCATGTTCATCTCCTTGATAGCATATTCTGAACCAAGTACAACCTTGGTTGCATTTAAGTGCCCAGCTACTGAAAGGTCAACTATTAATTCCACTTCATAGAACATTTATTCAGACTTTCTGTGAACAGAGCACTGTTACGACAGATGATGTAAGTAAGTTCAACCATTATCCCTATTTCACAAATGAGGCTCCTGGAACACAGAAAGGTTAAATAATTTGCCCAAAGTTATACAACTAGTAACTGGTAGGGCTGGAATTTGAAGAAACCAGCATTTGAATTTGGATTTGAAATAGACCTGTATCTATCCACTACACCACAGTGACTCTGCCTCTGAGAACTTTCCTCATCTTACAGCAAAATAGGCAGAATGTACTGGTGGATGTCTGACAGTGGCTCAGCTTGCCCTGGATACAAAGCCAGGGCCTAGGAAACTAAAGGCTTGTACTTGAATCTTTCCGCTTAGGGTGCTGGCAGCATGTTTAGAAGTGTTCCCACCCATGTCCCTCAATTAGAGGCACTAGTGCCACCTGGTGGACATAATTTATGTGCCATCTTGGATCCTCCACTTTTTTTTCCTCCTTGGTTGCAAAAGACTTATTGTTTCCATTTGGTCTAAAGCCTGGGAGAGGCTTCAGGGTAGTTAAAATGTTGCCTAGTAGGAGTTCCCCTTGTGGCTAACAGCAGAAATGAATCTGACTAGTATCCATCAGGACACAGGTTCGATCCCTGGCCTCACTCAGTAAAGTGTGTGATGTTGACATGAGCTACAGTGTAGGTCTCAGAGGTGGTTCAAACCTGGCGTTGCTATGCCTGGTAGGCTGGCAGCGTAGCTCCCGTTCGACCCCTAGCCTTCGGACTTCAACATGCTGCCGTGCATGGTCCTAAAAAGCAAAAAAAAAAAAAAAAAAAAAAAGCCAAGTGGCTGCTGAGAGGGACTTTGGGCAGGGCTCCTTAAAAGTTGCTGCACTTCAGAGGCTCCTAGTCGTGTTGAGGGGGAGCCTTGGAAAGAAAAACTGGGAGTTCCCGTCGTGGCGCAGTGGTTAACGAATCCGACTAGGAACCATGAGGTGGCGGGTTCGGTCCCTGCCCTTGCTCAGTGGGTTAAGGGTCCGGCGTTGCCGTGAGCTGTGGTGTAGGTTGCAGACGCGGCTCGGATCCCGCGTTGCTGTGGCTCTGGCGTAGGCCGGTGGCTACAGCTCCGATTCGACCCCTAGCCTGGGAACCTCCATATGCCGCGGGAACGGCCCAAGAAATGGCAAAAAGACAAAAAAAAAAAAAAAAAAAGAAAGAAAGAAAAGAAAAACTGGCAGGACCACCCAGTAGTCAGGTGGTTGCCCATCTTTTAGATTAGTTTCACCTGCTCATCCCGGAAGTGGCTCTTGCCGGTCAAGTTCTTCTCCATGAGAATGGCGGCTTCTACAGTGTTCTGGCTTTTACCCTGCTCAGACTTTAGGTGGTTCTGCACGTCCTGGAAGAGGAAATGGCCTCGGCGCATTTTCAAGAGACTGAGCTCTGTGCGCTCCCATTTCTCCTTGGCCAATGTATGAAAAAAGTGGCCCACACCTTCCAGAGTCACATAGTGAATGGAGGAAAAAGAAGCTCAGAGAGAGGTAAGTGTCAGAGGCCCACAGATGAGGGTTAGCCAGGGGTTGACAGGGGCCTCCACCTCGGTGGAATAATTCTTTTTTTTTTTTTTTTTAGGTCTTTTTAGGGCTGCACCCGCAGCATATGGAGGGTTCCCAGGCTAGGGGTCTAATTGGAGCTACGACTGCCGACCTACGCCATGGCAACGCTAGATCCCAGCCGTGTCTGCGACCTACACCACAGCTCACTACGAGGCCAGGAGATTCAATGCTCATCCTCATGGGTCCTAGTTGGGTTCGTTACTGCTGAGCCACAAAGGGAACTCCATTGGTGGAATAATTCTGATGAACCTGGGAGCTCATGGTTGATCAGCAATAAAGAGCTAAGCTCAAAAAATGGCATTGGCTGGTCCTGGAGGCCGAGGATACCAGAGTGGCTGGTTCCATAGGTTGCAACTGGAAAAAACGGTTGTAGGGTGATCGCAGGCTAGACCAAGGAGCATTTCTGGATCTCTTCCAAACCCTGCTGAAGCAAAAGACAGATTCAGGGACCCCTGAGAGCATTGCCTCCCCCTCCTAGTATTTATCATGGGGACACAGCGCCACATGCATGTGGATTTTAGGAACTTGTTAACAGATTGTTATGCAAGGATATACTGAGGTCCTGTGCTAGGCTCCTCAGGGATGAATTCTTCTTATAGTCTTTTTAAAATTGCATTTAATTTTTGTTGAGCCTACAGTGAAGTTTGATAAATACAAATAGAAAAAAAGCTTTTCCCCCCCTGTTCATTGTCATTCTGTACTTTTTTCCTTTTTTATGACAAGAAAGACTAATTTTATATGGGAGAAGAGTCAAATTCTGCACCTTGGTTTTCATTTTTAAAATGGTAATAATGGGAATTCCCGTCGTGGCGCAGAGGAAACAAATTCGACTAGGAACCATGAGGTTGCAGGTTCAATCCCTGGCCTTGCTCAGTGGGTTAAGGATCTGATGTTGCCATGACCTGTGGTGTAGGTCACAGATGCGGCTCGGATCTGGAGTTGCTGTGGCTGTGGCGTAGGCTGGCAGCTGTAGCTCCGACTGGACCCCTAGCCTGGGAACCTCTATATGCCACAGGTGTGGCCCTAAAAAGACAAAAATAAAATTAAAAAATAAATAAAATGGTAATAATGGTAACCCTCAGATGGCTCTAATGAGAATGAAATAAATTAATCTGTATAAAATGATAGAACAGTAGCCAGCACACAATAACATTCAGTAAGTGTTACCTCTCTATTACTTATGTTATTCCACAAAGATGTTGGATACTTTTATCTTCTGGAGGATTAAGATGAAGATAAAGATTTCAGTTTCTGACATGCTCCAGAGTCATTCCTTTTGAAAATAAAGATGGCATAAAAGAGAAGCCTAACTATTACAATTAGGCAAAGAATTATGAATTAAAGTTTTCATTCATTCTACAGTCATTTTCTGAGTCTCTACTATATGCAGAAATACTGGAGAGCAATAGTGAGGGACAAGAGTCCTTGACCCCAAAGAACTTAGAATCTAGGGACAGATTTAGTGTGTTGACTGAGCCAATAAACCTGAGTGCTATCAGGAATGTGCAGGGCCCTTGTGAGTGGATAGTGGAGACAATGGTGCAGTTTTTTTAAAAATTGAAGTATAACTGACTTATAATATTATACTGGTTTCAGGTGTATCACATAGTGAATTGATATTTTTATACATTATGAAATGATCAGCATAAGTCTAGTTATCGTTGTCACCATACAAAGTTATTACAGTGTTATCAATTATTTTCCCTATGCCCTATGTTATATCCTATGACTTTTTTGTTTGTTTTTTGTATGGCCATACCTGCGGCACATGGAGATTCCCAGGCTAGGGGTCCAGTCGGAGCTGTAGCTGCCTACGCCAGAGCCACAGCAATGCCAGATCTGAGCCGTGTCTGTGATCTACACCACAGCTCACAGCAACGCTGGATCCTTAACCTGCTGAGCAAGGCCAGGGATCGAACCCACAACTTCATGGTTCCTAGTCAGATTTGTTAACCACTGAGCCATGATGGGAACTCCTCTATGACTTATTTTTAAGTTTTATTGAAATGTAGTTAATTTATAAGGTTGTGATAATTTCTGCTTCTATGACTTATTTTATAACTGGATATTTGTACTTCTTAGTCCTTTCCCCCTATTTTGCTCACCCCTTCGCCCTTCCTCTCCCCTCTCTTTTCTGGCAACTAACAGATTGTTCTTTCTATCCATGAGTCTCTTTCTCCTTTGTCATTTTTTCAATTTTTTTTTTTTTATGTTCTGCTTATAAGTGAAATCATACAGTATTTGTCTTCCTCCTCCTTTGACTTATTTCACTTAGTGTAATACCTCTGGGTCCATCCATGTTCATTCTTATTTTACTGCTGAGTAATATTATGAGATATATTGCTTTGGCTCCTTGGGGTTTTTTGTGTTTCCATACAAATTTTAGGATTATTTGTTCTGTGAAAAATGCCATGGGTATTTTGATAAGGGTTGTATTGAATCTGTAGATTGGGCAGTTTGGACATTTTTTAATTCTTCCATCCACGAGCACAATATATCTTTCCATTTAGTTGTGTCACCAAATGAATTCAGCTAAGTTGTAAGATATAAAATATACAAATCTGTTGTATTTCAATACTCTCTATCTATATATATCTTTTTAGCTATTCATCTATTGGTAGACACATACATTGCTTCTATATCTTAGCTATTATAAATAATGCTGTGATGAACATTGGGGTACACATATCTTTTCAAATTAGTGTTTTCACTTTCTTTGGATAAATACCCAGAGGTGGAATTGATGGTTTGTATCATAGTTCTATTTTTAATTTTTTGAGGAGACTTCATACTGTTTTCCACAGTAGTTGTACCAATTTACATTTCCACCAACAGCGCATGACAGTTCCCTTTTCTCCACATTCTCACCAACACTTATTATTTGTTGTCTTTTTGATGATAGCTTTTCTGAAAGATGTGAAGTGATATCTCATGGTGGTTTTGATTTGCTTTACCCTGATGATTAATGACGTTGAGCATTTCTTCATGTGCATATTGGCCATCTGCCTGTCATCTTTGGAAAAGTGTTTACTCAGGTCCTCTGTCCATTTTTTAATCAACTTATTTGTTTTTTGATATTGAATTGTATGAGTTAATTATTTATTTTGGACATTAACCCTTTATCTTCTCCCACTGAGCACTTCGTCTTTTTGTCTTGTAAATGGTTTCTCTCATTGTACAAAACCTTTTCAGTTTGATGTAGCCCTATTTGCTTATTTTTGCTTTTGTTTCTGTTGCCTGAGGAGACTTCTCAAGAAAAATATTATTAAGACTGATATTGAAGAGCCTATGTCATAATTCTCATTGTGGCTCAGCAGGTAAAGGACCCGACATAGTGTCTGTGAGGATGCAGTTTTGCTTCCTGGCCTTGTTCAATGTGTTAAGGATCTGGTGTTGCTACCGGCTGTGGAGTAGGTTGCAGGTGCAGCTTGGATCTGGTGTTGCTATGGCCATGCTGTAGGCCTCAGGTGCAGCTTCAATTTGACTCCTAGCTGGGGAATGTCTATATGCCACAGGTGCAGCTGTAAAAAGAGAAAAAAAAAAAGCATACTGTCTATATTTTCTCCCAAAAGTTTTATTGTTTCAGTTCTTACATTTAAGTCTTTAATCCATTTTGAGTTTACTTTTGTATATGGTGTAAGAAAGTGGTATAGTTTCATCCTTTTGTATGTAGCTGTCCAGTTTTCCAAACACCATTTATTAAAGAGACTCTCATTTCCTCATTGTTTATTCTTGCCTCCTTTGTCATAGATTAATTGACCATATAAGCATAGGTTTATTTCTGGGCTTTCTATTCTGTTCCATTGATCTGTGTGTCTGTCTTGATCACCTAGAGTTTTATAGTCTCAAAAGTTTGAAACCAGGGAGTGTGATGCGTCCAGCTTTGCAAGATAGCTTTGGCAGAGTTCCCTGATGGTCTAGCAGTTAAGGAACTGCTGTGGCTTGGGTCACTGCTGCAGTGGGGGTTCAGTCCCTGGCCTGGGAACTTCTGCATGTTGTGGGTACACCCCCCCAAAAAAAGTTTACTTTGGCTCCTTGAGGTTTTTTGTGTTTCCATACAAATTTTAGGATTATTTGTTCTATGAAAAATGCCATGAGTATTTTGATAAGGGTTGTAGTGAATCTGTAGATTGGGTAGCATGGGCATTTTAACAATATTAATTCTTCCATCCATGAGAACAGTATATCTTTCCATTTATTTGTGTCACCAAATGAATTAGGTTAAATTGCAAGATATAAAATACTAATAATGAACTATCAGAGAAACTTAAAAAACAATACTAAAGAAGTTTTATGGGAAAGGCTGGTGAGAGATGCAGCTAGAGTTGGAGAGGTAGAATTTGCCTCTGGGAGTCCCATGAGTCCTCCCTCTTCTCCTGGAGTCATCCTCTTCAAGCTGACTTTCCTTAAAGCTCCTCTTCGGCTTTTCAGGTACCTGCCAACAAAGCCATGCTCATATGTGAACAATCGCATTTTAAGCTGTTGCCTAGGAACATGACTCTTCCAAGGGGTATTTACATTTTAAGGAAGAACCGTAGATCTTCTGATAGTTTAAGCCATACACCAGACCATCACCAAATGTCCTAGTTAAACTTAGTTCAACAACTCCATCTATAGAATGGTAGCCAAATGATCATTAGGAAAAAAAATTTAGTAAGCAACACAATTTCATGTTCTATAAATGTGGAAGTGCTTTGGAAGAAGAAAAAAGCACTATGCAAATGTAAAATATTATTCCCTCTTATGTATGCATATTCACTCTTTCATGCCATGGGTATTGAAAGGTTCAATATGGGACTGCATTTCTGGCCCCTGGGTCTAGATAGTATGGTGATAACAGCTGTCATATAAATGAGCTCCATAAACCAGGGTTACTTGTGTAAGATAAATACTGCCTGACTTTCTGAAAAGATCTCTCTGGATAAAACAATAGGTTGAAAGACTTTAATTAATCTGTGTTACTCTTCAATACTAAATAATATCATGACTCATAAATAACATTTTGTTCTTCCGATTTAAACATAAAGTTGTATTTTGTCCTTTTTGTCAGCTTATCTGTCTGCTTCCTGTCTCATCCTTCCTTTTCCCACCACCAATCTTCAGGAGGTACAAACTAAAAATAAGGTGAAACTTTCCTATTCAGAGAGCAAAAGTATATAGAGTATACTCTCTCTTCCTTCAGAGAGTAGTATATAGTCAAATAAAATCAATGGCTGGTGGGGTTCCTTGGTGGCCTAGAGGTTAAGGATCAGGTGTTGTCACTGCTGTGGCTTGGGTCATTGCTGTGGTGCAGGTTCCATCCCTGGCCTGAGAACATCCACATGTCAGGGGTGTGACCCCACAAAATTAATGACTGGGTGAACAGCGATGCAGAAGGAATGTGTGTGAACCCCTCAGGGTGGTCACAAAATCTTGAAAGTGTCATATCCTCTTAGGAATAAGTCACAGGTCCTCATCTAGCATTGAAAAATAGATCCCAAGATCTTACCTCCCCAAGTCCCCAAGCTATCAAATCTCTCTCTGCACTAGACTTCGTGCCTCGTGTTTGTCAGAACTTCCACTGGGGAAGACAGTATTAGAGCTATTCTGTGCAGGGCCCCCATTTACGCCCTCACTCTTTTCCCCAGTCTGTTCAATTTTTTTGGAGATAAATAGTATTTCCTCAGAATAAGATAGAGGATTCTGTTATAACCTATTTGAGATCTCCCCAAGTTGCCCAGTCTGTTAGGAAAGTAATACAGCATTAGCAGGGTGCCTAATACAGAGCTTTTACATAATAGGCACTAAATAAATGTCAGTTTAATTGAGCTGAATAGTCTTAAGAGGTCACAGCCAGGCAGAAGCATGAGGACCACGGGGGCCTATTTGAATTCAACTGCTGATGAACATGGCTAATTTATCCAAGACATTTTTTCTCCCAATAACTAGTTTTCCTAGTATGTCACATAGTTTGTTGAGCAACCATTCTGGCTGGCTCACACTAAGGAAATTGCCCAACTTATTGACTAGGAAGTTGAGAGGGATATTGACTCTCAAAAGAGGACTTAAATTAATCTGACAATCATTGTATTTCACCTATATTTTCACAAGCCATCACTTGGTGTTTGTTAAAAACTCCTGCTGTGTGGTTGTTTTCTGACCCAGTATGTTGAACCACTTTCCAAGTCTAATTGGTACAGATGAGCAGTCTCCTGGCTGGAGAATGTGTCTTCCAGACCACTCTGTTTTGCTCCAGCTGCCCAATCCAGGTCAGAGTGAGGACTTGAGGGAGCACCCAGACTCCCCTTCCAGTGAGTGTCTGTTTCTGGCCAACCACAAATTACGAGTTAATTGCTCTAGTCTCAATAAAACTGGCTAATTCAACCTCTTATTTTAGAGTTAAAAACCTCTTTTGGTGTGGAGAGCCTTAAATTAACTACAATTTGCAAATATTGCCCAAATTGTTGGGTTTTTCCAAAGTCACTCAGAAAACAATAGTGATGCTGTATGGACAAATTACAAAAAGATGATGACATATTTGTTTTAAAAAATATGGGAAAAGCCTAGCATGGGGTGTGGTGAATTAACAAAAAGCAAACTGCCGACACTATGGTCTGGAGGGAGGGACTTGTTTTGGGGTTAAAAAACCAAAATCTGAGTATTGGCTGAGCTGCCTAGCAGAATCATAAAGTACCACACCTTAAACACTACCTGACTTTTATTTACTTATCTTTAATTGAGTGATAGGAAGGAGGCATATGGATTTATTTTTCCCTGTTCCCTGGAAACCACAGAGAATCACCAGTACATCAAGAGTCAAAATACAAACTATTTATATTAATAAACTAAAGAAAGAGTTTTAGTGTTGGAAACTTTACAGAGGGCAGATTTCTAAAGAAGCTCTTACTATATATTTCTTTTAAATGATCCCTTGGTTTCAGCAGCTCTGCCTTTAAAATAGTTCCTATTGATCCTTTCCTCTTCTTAGTACTGGAATCCAGGTTCTCACCAACTCTTTTCTAGATTATGACAATCACCTCTGAATGGGGCCCCTGCTTCTAGGCTTGCTTCTGCCTCAATATTTCTTCCACAAGGCTGTCATACATCAAAATCTAAAGTGCCAAGCCAAACAAAGCTAAGTGATATATGCATACATCAGAGGTTAAATAATTATTCAAAAAGCAAGGGAATAGTGAGTAAAAATAATAGAATATAGGGTAGTGGTAATCTCTTAGGGAGGCAAGGAGATCACACAGGAAAGCGGCATACAAGTAGAGCAGTGGAGTTGGAACTGTTTTAGCTCCTAAGTTGGATAATGTCCTTCTTACATTGGACAATGAGTTTGCAAGTATCCATTCTACTGTTCTGATTCAAAACTTACTTTGTATTTTCTTTTTATGGCTGCACTTGTGGCACGTGGAAGTTCCCAGGCTAGGGATCAAATAGGAGCGGCAGCTGCAGGTCTACACCATAGCCACAGCAATGCCGGATCTGAGCCACATCTATACTGAAGCTTGCAGCAACGCCAGAACCTTAACCCACTGAGCGAGGCCATCCTCATCCTCATGGATACTATGTTGGGTTCTTAACCCACTGAGCCCCAATGGGAACTTCTGATCAGAATTTATATATGTGATATATATTCTTTTTAAAGTAAATAAATATTACATAATAAACTAATTTAAGTGAGGTGAGTTAGAGTTGACTTAAAGGACGTCTTAAGTGGAGTTCCCATCATGGCTCAGCAGAAACGAATCTGACTAGTATCCATGAGGAAGCAGCTTTGATCCTTGGCCTTGCTCAGTGTGTTAAGGACCTGGCGTTGCCATGAGCTGTGGTGTAAGTCGCAGACGCAGCTTGGATCCCACATTGCTGCAGCTGTGGTGTAGGCCAAAGGCTACAGCTCCGATTTGACCCCTAGCCTGCAAACCTCCATATGCCACTGGTGAGGCCCTAAAAAGACAAAAAAAAATAAAATAAAGGAAGTCTTAAGTTGACATTGGTATAGGTATTATACATTATGTATGGTGATAATGTGAAAGTGGTAGGAACATGACAAAAATTTAGGAAACATGGGTCTATGGAACCAAATCCATATTTCTTAGCAGATCATAAAAATTGCAGTCTGGCTCAAGCATACTTTTCAACAGTTTCCTCTAAACTGCCTCCCTCCCAAACATACCATAACTTTTCATGTTTCGGGGCCCTTGCACATGCTATTTCCTCCTGACGAACTCTTCACCTACTCTCTCCGCTTGATGAATTTCTCCTCATTCTGGAAGATCCAGCTCAGATGTTACCTTCCTCTGATACTGAGATACCATACTGCTGCCTTCAGTCAGAGTAATTTCCTCTTTGCGTTTCCCGGACATCATGTCTGTTACTCATCCGCTGTAACTGCACTCATGCATCATATGCTTGTTTGTTGTTTATCAATCTCTCCATCTAAATGATAAGCTCCTTGAGGCCACAACTTAGGTAGCTTTGTACCTCTAGTACCCAGGGCAGTGCATGGCATCCAGAAGGTCTTTCTCTCAAATAATGACATCTGATCTCAACAAAGAGCCAGAAGTGCATCAATAAGCCTTCCCCTGCTTGAGTTGCACTATGACCCCCCGGTTCACTTAGACTGCCAAAGAATATAGCAATTTTCAGACTAATCCTGCAACCAGAGGGTGATTAAAGACAAATAAGCCAACACAGTGAGAAGAGGGAAGTATACAGAGGCAAAAGGCTGCTGAACCCAGAGTGTTCTCAATGTAGGAACCTCTGCATGGAGAGGGCCTAAGAAACTATCATTTAAACACCTACCGCTACTCTCCATGGGCAGGCATACCTACAGAAACTTCTGGGACATGTTGTCTTTAGCCCACAGAAGCTTCCAGAGCTTCAAAGACTGAGGGAGATGGACAACAGGGTAAAGGATTGGCAAAGAAATATAACAAAAGGAAAGGAGAAGAAACTTGAAGTCTTATCACCAATTCAGTGAACATCCACCCCCCCCCCCATGGCAACTCAAAATGAGCAGAAGTTGGCATGAGCTGTAGCCACATCAGGATCATTGGGCCTTTCGCGCACACAGTCAGAGAACAGTGATGCCTGAATTATTAGACTGAAATGAGTAGAGTGGGGTTAGGTAAAAACAGGAGATTAAGGGAAGCTTGTCTTAGAAGCCCTTCCCTTTCCCTTCACTATTTATTGATTTATTGGGCACAGTTGTTTGACAGGCATGTACAAGGTGCTAGGAGATCCCAAAGATTAAGATTTAGTCTTTCCTGAAGTGAACTCACAGCTTACTGGGGAGCAAATGTGACATCTGTACAAACAATTACAATATAACTTAGAATTCATAATTATCCCAATGTGAAATATAAACCAAGAAATTTGGAAGCACAGAGGAGAGGAAGCTAAGTCTCAATTTAAATATATTGACAAGGAAAGAATAAGTAGAGAGGGTGACATATCATCTGAATACTGAAGGAGTGGAATTTTACAGATATAGACAGAAATGAGATGTTCAAGAGAGAAGGAATAATGTGAGCCTGGAGGAAATTCTGAGAATCTAGTACACAGCACACCCTTTTTATTCTGAAAGAATTAGTCCAGAAATCTTTGAGATTGTCCCAAATAACAAATATTCCTAAGGAATATAATATCTCTTTATAATACTTAGGAGAATTAGGCCACAACAGAGAAGAATAAAAGTCATATACCAGCCCCACAACTGTGCACTGTAGCAAAAATTATGCATTGCAAAATGATGTGGGCTTTAGCATTGAATATAATAAATAGATAATACAAATGGGGAATCTTTTTTTTCCCCCCAGTTTATTTCAGAAAAGGGCCTCAGGGGTGTGGGATTAGACTAATTATAATTCATGGTTCATGATACTATTCTTTCTTGGTTAATACATGAAAACCCTTATTTATTTGTGTGCTTGTTAGTTGAATAGTTATTTTTAATAATGTAACAAAAGTTCTGCTTTTGGCAAAAATAGCAGAGTAACTGTTGCTGAACCTATGCTCCCACTATATGCAACTAGAAAATTGGGCAAAATGTAGGGTAAAAAAACTCCCCAAGCTATCAGATACTAAAAAAAAAAAAAGTAGTTCAGGTAAGTAAGTGATCCCTGAGGCAAGGGAATTGAATAAAGTGGTCCTGTGACCACTCTGGCTTCTATGGAAGCACTATCCAGACTATATCACACACTAGAGGAATCCAAACAGAGTACAGAAGACTGACTGGGTTGAGGACACAGAAATCAGAAAGACAACAAAATCCAGACAGACAGCAACATAAAATGACAATTTCCAGCATCCATTTTGAAAATACTAAACATGAGAAGAAGCAAGAAAATGTGACCTAGGACCCGGGAGAAGTCATTAAAAACAGAATAATAATAAAACAAAACAAACAAACAAAAAAAAACAGAATAATAATTTTTTGTCAAAAAAAAAAAAAAACACCCCAAGAAAAACCCACCTAAGCCAGAAGATGATATTTCTAACACACTGAAAAGCAAAACATGCTTTAGAATGCTGAAAGCAAAATGTCGTTAACATGGAATTCTACATCTAGTAGAAATATCTTTCTAAAATGAAGGCTATGGACATTATGGAGTAATAGGGACCGGGTTTGCCCTCCTGCAGCAAACCTCTAAAAAAACTAAGCAAAATATATGAGCCAATGATTTTTAGACACTGAGCGATAGTCAGGACAGAACAGTGATCATTGAGAAAAGCTAAACAAACCAGGTAAGTTCCATGATTACTCCAGAGAAACACTCCAGACCACATTGCAGGGAGGAAAAACCCAGAGTCTGCACTCAAAGAACGTGCCTGGTCTGAACACAGAAATATAATGAGGAGAGAAATGGAAAGTCTTTTAAAATCAAAATTAAACTGCTAAGAATGAATGCTATTAATATATGAAATGAAAAATTACTGGATGAGGTTAACTGCAGACTAGGTACTTCAGAAGAAGGAGTTAGTTAATTTGAGGACATAAAAGTATCCAAAATAAAATACACACAGAAAAAAGATTGAAGAAAAAATTAATAGAGCATTAGCGATCTGTGAGAAAATATCAAGTTATCCAAAATATTTGAAACTGGAATTCCAGAAGCAGAGGTGAGAGATGGAGGGAACAAAAGCTTTGAATTTTTTTTTTAAAGAAATAATGGCTGAAATTTCAAAAAAGAAACATCACATGAGATAAACAGAATACAGAGACCAAGATGGTAGATTTAAGTCCAACAATATCAATAATAAATATAATTAGTAAAAACATTCCAATTAAAAAGCAAAACTGTCACACTTGATAGAAAAACAATCCCCAAATATTTTCTGTCTACAAAAAAAAATGCACTTTAAATATAAAGACATAGACAAATTAAACCTGAAAAGATAAAATAAGATATACCATTGAAACACTAATCAAAGGAAAGCTAGAGTGGAGATATTAATATCAGATGAAGTCAATTTTAGGAAAAAATAGTATGAAGGATAAGTGAAATTTAATAATAATAAATCAGTTCATTAAGTGCGCATAAAAATTCTGTATGCTGGAGTTCCCGTCGTGACTCAGTGGTTAACAAACCCAACTAGCAACCGTGAGGACTCAGGTTCGATCCCTGGCCTCACTCAGTGGGTTGGGGATCTGGCATTGCATGAGCTGTGGTGATGATCTTGAGTTGCTGTGACTGCTGTGACTGTGGTGTAGGCCTGCAGCTGTAGCTCTGATTGGAACCTCCATATACTGCTGGTGAGGCCCTAAAAAGACAAAAGACAAAAAAAAAAATTCTGTATGCTTATGAAACTAAAATGGGCTTCAAATACACAATGCAGAAACTGACAGAACTTAAAGAAACAGAAAAATTTATAACTTTTTTTTTTGTCTTTTTAGGGCCACACCCAAGGCATATGGAGGTTCCCAAGCTAGGGGTCTAATTGGAGCTGTTTCTGTCAGCCTATGCCAGAGCCACAGCAACATGGAATCTGAGCCACATCTGCGACCTACACCATGGCTTACGGCAATGAAGGATCCTTAACCCACTGATCAAGGCCAGGGATCGAACCCTCAACCTCATGGTTCCTAGTCAGATTCTTTTCCACTGCACCATGATGGGAACTCCTAAATTTTTAAATACTACACTCAGTAATTGACAAAAATGACAGGCAGACATAAAATCAGTAAGAATATGGAAGACCAGAACTGCACCATTAAACGATCTAAATGGTTTTGGAACAATACATCCCAAACAGTAAAATACATATTCTTTTTCAGTGTACACGGAACATTCATCAAGAAACATCATAAGCTGAGCCACAAAAACCCTCAACTTTAAAATGAGTGAAATCATGGAAAATATGTTCTTTAGAAACAACAGGATTAAACTTAGAATCAATGAGAAAATATTTGGAAAATCCAGAAATATTTGGAAATTAAATAACATGCTTCTACAACTCATACACCTCAACAACAAAAAAACAAACAACCCAATCAAAAAATGGACAGAATACCTAAATAGATATTTCTCCAAAGAAGACATACAGATGGCCAGCAGGAACATGAAAAAATGCTCAACATCAATAATTATTAGAGAAATGCAAATCAAAACTACAATGAGGTACCACCTCATACCAGTTAGAGTGGCCACCATTATTAACAAGTCAACAAACAACAAATGCTGGAGAGGATGTGGAGAAAAGGGAATTCTCCTTCACTGTTGGTAAAAGTGTAAACTGGTACAACCTCTATGGAAAACAGTAGGGAAATATGGCAGAAAACTAAATATAGAACCACCATATGATCCAGCAATCCCACTCCTGGGTATATATCCGGACAAAACTTTCGTTGAGAAAGATGCATGCACCCATATGTTCATCACAGCACTGTTCACAATAGCCAAGCCATGAAAACAACCTAAATGTCCATTTATTGAAGAATGGATTAAGAAGATATGGTGCATATATACAATGGAATACTATTCAGCCATAAAAAGGACAAAATAATGCCATTTGCAGCAACATAGATGGAACCAGAGACTCTCATACTAAGTGAAGCAAGTCAGAAAGAGAAAGACAAACACCAAATGATATCACATACATGTGGAATCTAAAACAGGGCACAAATGTTCTATTTACAAAACAGAAACAGATCATAGACATGGAAGGCAGACTTGTGTTTGCTGGGGAGATAGGAGAGACAGGGGGACTGACAGAGTGTTTGGGGTTGATAGATGCAGACTATTATGTTTAGAATGGATGGGTAACAGGATCCTGTTGTACAGCACAGGGAACAGTATCCAGTCTCTTGGGTAAGAACCTTATGGAAAATGAAAAAAATGGGTGTTTATGGGTTGCTATGTCACTTTGCTTGTACAGCAGAAATTGAAGGAACATTATAAATCAACTATACTGTAAAAATTTTTTAAAAGAATGACTTAAAAAATAACATGCTTCTAAATAACTCATACATCAAAGGAAAAACACAAAAGATGTTAGACCTAAATTTAAATGGTGACATAACATCAAAACTTGTTAAATAAGTTTGTAAAGCATTTTGTAGCATTAAGTGCTTATGTTAAAACATAAAAGTCTAAAACCAATGATCTACTTTTATTGTAAGAAACTAGAAAAAGGAGTTCCTCCTATGCCACAAGGATGCAGATTCGATCCTTGGTCTGGCAGAGTGAGTTAAAGGATCAGGCATTGCCACAGCTGCAGCATAGGTTGCAACTGTGCTGGGAATTCCATATGCTGCAGGGCAGCTAAAAAAAAAAAAAAAGAAAGAAAAAAAAAACAGAAAAAGAAGAGTAAATTAAGCCAAAATAAGCAGAAGGAAGGAAATAAGAAAACTCATATACACTATGCCATGAAATACCTGCTGTATTGCAAGCAGAAAGTACCAGTATCAAGGAAAAAAAGGGAAGGGATGTTACTACTAATCCTGCAGATATTAAAAGGATAATAAAGAATATTATAAATAATTTTATGCAAATATATTTCAAAACTAAAATGAAATAAGCACATTCCTTGAATGACACAAAAACCAAAGTGCACATCAGAAGAAATAAATAATTTGAATGGCCCTATATCTAATTTAAAAAATGAGGAGTTCTCATTGTGCCTCAGTGGATTAAGGACCCGAGGGAGGATGCAGGTTCGCTCTCTGTTCTGGCTCAGTGAGGTAAGGATCCAGGGTTGTCACAGGCTGTGGTATAGACTGCAGATGCAGCATGGATCTGGTATTGCCATGGCTGTGACATAAGCTGCAGCTGCAGCTCTGATTCTACTCCTGGCCCAGGAAATTTCTATGCTGCAGGTGCAGCCATAAAAAAGAAAAAAAAAAATTGGATTTGTAGTTAAGACTGTTCTCATAGGTGTTCCTGTCCTGGCGCAGGGGAAACGAATCCCACTAGGAACCGTGAGGTTGCGGGTTCAATCCCTGGCCTCACTCAGTGGGTTAAGGATCCTAAGTTGCCGTGGGCTATGGTGTAGGTCACAAATGCGGCTCGGGATCCTGCATTTCTGTAACTCTGGTGTAGGCTGGAGGCTACAGCTCTGATTAGACCCCTTGCCTGGGAACCTCCATATGCAGTGAGTGTGGCCCTAAAAGGACAAAAAGACAAAAAGACTAAAAAGAAGAGACTGTTCTCACAAAGAAAATTCCAAGACCAGATGACTTCTCTGGTGAATTTTATAAAAGATATAAGGAAGAAATAATGTCAATTCTACACAAATTCTTCCAGAAAACTCCAAATGTGAAAACCCCTTCCAACTCATTCAATAAAGCTAGTTTTACCCTTGTACTAAACCCAGAAAAAGCATTATAAGAGAAAATATATATATATCCAATATTCCTCAAGAAATAAATGCAAAAATTATTTTTAAAATATTAGTGAAACAAGTCTAACTATAGTCCAACCACATATAAAAAGAATAACGTGTCATGAATAAATAGAGTTTATCCTAGGTAGAAAGAACAGTACAAACAAATGGAAAAGTAGGTATCCTTCCACATACAAAAATCAACTCAAAATGAATTAAGGGTTTAAATACAAAAAACTAAAACTTTAAAATTCATGATAGAAAATAAAAGTAGGAGTTCCCGTCGTGGCGCAGTGGTTAACGAATCCGACTAGGAACCATGAGGTTGCGGGTTCGGTCCCTGCCCTTGCTCAGTGGGTTAACGATCCGGCGTTGCCGTGAGCTGTGGTGTAGGTCGCAGACGCAGCTCGGATCCCGCGTTGCTGTGGCTCTGGCGTAGGCCGGTGGCTACAGCTCCGATTCGACCCCTAGCCTGGGAACCTCCATATGCCGCGGGAGCGGCCCAAGAAATAGCAACAACAACAAGAACAACAACAAAAAGACAAAAGACAAAAAAAAAGAAAATAAAAGTAAATTATTTAGACCTTGGGATAGGGAAATATTTCCTATGTATGATTTTTTCTTAAAAAGTATCTGCTTTGACAGTGATAAGTTACATTAAAGTTAGTATATTTTGCAGGAGTTCACATTGTGGTGCAGTAGAAATGAATCTGACTAGTATTCATGAGGATGTAGGTTTGATCCCTGGGCTCCCTCAGTGGGTCAGGGATCTCTCGTTGCTGTGGTTGTGGTGTAGGTCACAGACACGGGTCAGATCCAGAGTTGCTGTGGCTGTGACATAGGCCAGCAGCTGTAGCTCCAATTCAGCCCCTAGCCTGGGAACTTCCATATGCCGTGGGTACAGCCCTATAAAAGCAAAAATAAAATTAAAAAAATTAGTATATTTTGCTCATCAGAAGATACTGAGGAAATGAGAAGAATAAAGTGAAGAGAAAATATTTGCAATACACACATGATTTGTATCAAGAATATACAAAAAGTTTCTACCAATCAATAAGAAAAAACACATAACATTGTAAATCACCTATACTTCAATAAAAAAAGAATGAAAGAACAGAAATTTAAATTAGGAAAAAGAACAAAAGAAATTTAAAAACATCAGTAGCAGAAACATTCAGCCAATAAACATATGAATAAATATTTAATATCATTAGTAAATAAACTCAACTCACACTCAATAAGCCATGAGATGGTTTATTATCTCACACAACAAGAAGGTCATATGTAGGGTGGGCCTCAGGTAGGACACACACAGGTTCAACTCCCCTCCTCTGTGCTTTCCAGACTCCTCCCTTCTCCTAGTCTTCTACTTCACCCTTCTCATAAGAAAAGGTACTCTTTCTTCCACATGGCTCTTTTCAGGACTAAGAAAATCTTTCTCTGTCAATCCCAAGCAGACTTCCCTCTATGTCTTTTTGGCTAGGATTGGGTCATTTTCTCCTTCCCAATCAAATTGCTGGAAGGGGAGTGAGATTCCCAGGCTTGGTTTAAACTAATGACTTGGGGAGTTGAGGCGTCCACAACACACTCCCTGCACATGGACTGCAAAGAGTTAAACATGGCTGTAGCACACCCAGAATGAGGTAGTGAGTGGTGGAGGGGAGGCATTGGAAGCAAAAGGAGAGAAAGACTGTATCCAGAAGGACAGTGGTGAAAGGTGTCAAATGCTACAGAGAAGGCTAGTGAAGAAGGCTGTCTAGGTGCCCACTGAAATTACTTTCAGGAGATTACTGGGAGAGGGGAGTTTTAGTCATGATGGGTGACATCAGATTTTAGAGGCTTGGAGACCAAGTGAGAGGTGAGGCTAGAAAGATTACAAGTGTAGATACTCTTGCAAGAAGTTTGATGGTAAATAGGGGGAGAGGTGACAAGGTAGTGACAGCAACATCCTGTTTACCAGATGCTCCGAGAGAGGAATCACTCAACCTGGGCTGGTTCTAGTTAATAATACTGTATTCCAGGAGTTCCCTGGTGGCTTAGAGGGTTAAGGATCTGGTGTTGTCACTGCTGTGGTTACTTCTGTGGAACGGGTTCAATCCCTGGCCTGGGAACTTCCCCAGGCTGCACTCATGGCAGGAAGGAAGGAAGGGGGAGGGAGGGAAGGAGAGAGGAAGGGGCCCTGGAAACGATGGGCCTCAGGACAAGAGACCCCTAGAGCCAAGTGGAGCCACAATCTCTTGATTGACACCATTCTCTCCCCTCCCATTGTGGTCCTGCCTGGCCCTGTGACAGCAGCGTTATCCACACCTTCTAGAACAAATCCTGGGAAGTACTTGGTGATGACTATTAATGACTTAACAGAGAGGGGCTTTCCTATTCCTGTCAGAATGGTCAGGTCCTCATTCATGGACCAGGCTCAATTCTGAGAGCCACAGCTGAGAAGAGAAGCAGGGCATGAGGCCAGGGCCTACAATGGAGACCATGATTAAAGGGCTGGAAAGAGAGCCTCTGAGGCCAATTTTAAAGAACTGGATTTTTTTCCTGGGAAAAAAAAGAGGGTAGAGGATGACTCAATTGTCATCTTAAGTGCATGAGGGGTAATTACAATGGGAGTGACACCTAGCTCCTCTCCATCCCAAACCCACCAGAGGAGCCATGTTTATCCTGTGGCAGGAGGAATGCAGAGGAATAATGAAGAGCTTTTTATTTTAGTGAAGACTTAGGTTCACAAAAGCCTCCATCTGCCTCAGGCCATCATGAGGTTCAGGCTAGACTTTCTGTTTGAAATTCAAAAAATAAACAGTGACTCGAACTTTTTCCCAACCTTAATTCTTAATGTCCTCCTCTATCATATTCTCTTTAATTTCTGTAGGCTTATTGGAACAAAGTTAGCAAAAGCTTTCTCGAATAAGGAAACATGGTATATGAATCACTTAAAATTCTCTTTAAGAGCATCTATCCTTGAAGTTACCATAGTAAAAAATGTATGCATACTCTTTCTAAACAGACAATTAGAACACAGCTGGGAAAATATTTACCATTTTCCTCCCCAAGTTAGCTTTTTAACCAGTCAGATTGCTGTGGGTATAGTTTACTCAATAGACTAGAGAACCATTTGAACGACTTAAGCACAGGGCTTATAAAAATATTCCCTGGATTATCCATTCTTAGTTGCTTTTATTTAGTTCTAAAGATAATGGCAGGTTTTTATGTCTCTGCTTGTTGTGACTTCTGTGTCTATACAGAGAAGCTGGAGGAATTTCTCAGAATGTCAAAACTACTGAATAGCATTTGGTACAATAAACTAGAAAACAGACTCTGGTCCGAAAACAGCAGAGTAACAATAGCTGCCCTTTGTGTGAGGTTAGTGGGTGCCAAGTGCTTTTTGTGTGAGGAAGGTATCAATATTCTCATTTGACAGATCAGAGCACAGAGTCAGGTGAGTAACTTGCCCATGGTCACATTAGTTATGTGCAAGTGGTGACATCCAGATTCAAATCCAGGTCTGCTTGACTCCAAAGTGTCGTTTTCATGCTGTTGCCCTCCTCCTGGTGTAGGAATTTGTTTTGTTAGGATGTACGAGGCCCCAACATAGGACCGTGTAATTTAAGAGGTAGGTTGTGTCAGTCTCCTGATTTCATTATTTTTCTCATTAGGAGAGCCTCTTAACTCCCAAAGTCAGTGAAATCAATGGTTGACAAGGATATCATAATTAAACAGTTTTATCACCTTTCTGCAGTTTCACTTCCCACCCTCTCCATGCAATGATCTGTTGAATTCTTTTGGCCTGAAACTTTTAAAACCATTTTTATTTTTTGTTTTTTAAATTGAAGTAAAATTTAAGTACATAACATGGTATATATTTCAGGTGATCAACATTTTAATTTGACATCTGTATACATTGCAAAGTGATCACCACTAAAGGTCAAGTTACCAACCATCACCCTACCACTGACCTCTTCAGAGCTATGGCATCTTAATTCCCACTGGTAAGCACAGCCCTTCCTCAAGATTCTTTAAGTAGTCCTGACTCTAAAGTAGTGCTTGTTCCTTAAGGTTCCATGGACCTTCTACAACAGCATCTGAACTATTGGCTAAAAATGTAAATTCCTGGGCCTTACCATAGATCTACTGAATCAAAATCTCTGGGGGTTAACCTAAATATTTAACAAATACTCCAGGTCATTTTTATACATGCTAAAAGGTGAGATGTATTTCTCCTAGGACAATAAGTGGTTCTTAACCTTGGATGCAGATTGTAATCACCTGGAGGACTTATGCCTGAGTTCCCCCTCCAGGGATTCTGATTGGTCTGAGGTGTAGCTGTGGGCATCAGATTTTTAAGAGTTCCCCAGGGGGCTCTTAAATATAGCCAAGAATGAGAATTCCTTTCTTAGACCTAGAATCCTGCTTCTCAAACATGAGCATGCATCAGAATCACCTGCAGCACTGGTTAAAGCACAGCTTGCTTTAACCCTCAGAATTTGATTCAGTAGGTCTGGAGTAGGCCCTGATAATTTGCATTTTTAAAAGTTCCCAGGTGACAGGGCCCACATATTAGGGCCACTGGTTTAGGGATTCTTGGGAGATTAGTATGCATCACTGCTAGATTTTATTTATTTATTTATTTATTATTTTATTTTTTTAATATATTTATTTTATTTTATTTTTTTTGTCTTTTTGCCTTTTCTAGGGCCGAACCTGCAGCATATGGAGGTTCCCAGGCTAGGGGTCCAATCGGAGCTGTAGCCACTGGCCTACGCCAGAGCCACAGCAACACTGGATCCGAGCCGTGTCTGCAGCCTACACCACAGCTCACGGCAATGCCGGATCATTAACCCACTGAGCAAAGGCAGGGACCGAACCCGCCACCTCATGGTTCCTAGTCGGATTCGTTAACCACTGCGCCACGATGGGAACTCCACTGCTAGATTTTAAATAGTGAAGAAAAAATCTTTTTGCTGCTTTGAAAACCTCAGAAACACCTCGTACTTTCCAGCCCTAATTTAAATGATTTTGGGTATGTTTGGTCCACCACAGGCTAGATCAAGTCAGCTTTGTAAATAGAAGAATTATTAACCTATTTTTTTCCCCAGAGAAGATTTAGATATTCGAGGGAGCAAAGGCAGCATTTACCTGGAATAAATAATTACATTTCTTTTTTTTTTTTTGTCTTTTTGCCTTTTCTAGGGCCGCACCCGCAGCATATGGAGGTTCCCAGGCTAGGGGTCGAATTGGAGCTGTAGCCACCGGCCTACACCACAGCCACAGCAACGCGGGATCCGAGCCGCATCTGCGACCTACACCACAGCTCACGGCAACCCGGATCGTTAACCCACTGAGCAAGGGCAGGGATCGAACCCGCAACCTCATGGTTCCTAGTCGGATTCGTTAACCACTGCGCCACAACGGGAACTCCTAATTACATTTCTTAGTCCAATTGCCCCTTGCAAAGCTAAAAGAAATCTAATGAGTGGAGATCCATGAAAGGTACAGGTCACTTCCAATATCAAAGTATGTCCTAGAGAAATATAATTGTATGGAAAATCAAGCTTCCTGCACAAGCACATCAATCTTGGCCTTGTACATTATTGGCTCTGTTTCTATTCCCGTTATTATTCTATTCCTGTTATTACTAGAAAAGATGAGTGCAGTAACTGATTCCTTCGGGATGAGGGAGCTCCAGGGAGAAGCAGGGGCACTTTGAATGGCCTCGCAGACTGTGCACTGCACAACTCTGGGGCACTGTTCGTGTAGACATTGGTGCGAACTGTACCCTCTGGGATTGTGCTACATGGCAGAGCAGGGAAAGGGCTCCACATTTTCTGGAGTTACAGAAACCTAAGCCATCTCTCCCCAGGAACTGTTATAACAGATGCCTGGAGGTGAACGTTCAGTCCACTGCTCCATTCAACTGCTCCACACTGATCACGCCTGTTTCTCCTGCTTCCAGGCACTGGCTCCGAGTGACCCATAGGGCAGGGATGGGGAGAACAAGAAATCCCCATAGTATCTGTTTCCATGTAGAGAGATACCTGGGAAATCTAGCTGGGGAAAACCTGATAGCAGTCTTGAGAGTCAGGGGAGGCACAGAAAGGTCTCTGAGTGAGGCAATGACCTTGAGCATACAGAGCCTCAGTATATACCTGTGAATGTCAGCTCCTTTCTATTTTTCTAATTTTTATATTGGGGGGGGGGGAGGTGGTCTCTAGTGGCTTGATGTGGGTTCTCAGTTACCAGAGCAGGGATTGAATTCAGGCCGCAGTAGTCAAAGTGCCAAATCCTAACCACTAGACCACCAGGAGACTTCCCCTCAGATCATTTTTAGAGCCATGGATAAAAGTAAATTTTGCCCCTCAGCCAGGTTCCTTTTATTCCCCCTTACTTCTTTATCTTGACACAGTCCTCTATTTCCTCTACTGTCTTCTGCACCTTCCAGCAACCGGATTCTATATATTGTTTGGAGAAATTCCATTCTAAATATTTTTATCTCAGCCTGAAGCTCTGCTTGGCTTTAGATCTGCAACTGTGATTACTCTTTTTTTTTTTTTTTGTCTTTTTGCCTTTTCTAATGCCGCTCCTGGGGCATATGGAGGTTCCCAGGCTAGGGGTCTAATTGGAGCTGTATTTGCTGGTCTACGCCAGAGCCACAGCAATGCCAGATCCAAGCCACCTCTGTGACTTACACCACAGCTCAGGCAAAGCCAGATCCTTAACCCACTGAACAAGGCCAGGGATCGAACCCACAACCTTATGGTTCCTAGTCGGATTTGTTAACCACTGAGTCACGACGGGAACTCCAGGAACTGTGATTACTCTAAACTGCAGTCTGAAGGACTATCAGGATGTTGCCACTCCAGCTCACCACTCAGGCACTTACTCCAGCTCTTTTTAGGACTTCTAGCATCATCCATCCCCCTCAATTGGAAGTAGCTTCTGAGGCTGAGGCCCTAAACTAGGAGGAGGGGAGTTAAGAAGTCAATGGGAATAATTTAAAGGAACAAGTCACTTGTTTTTAAGCAAATCTTCACAAGAACAAAAATAAAATTTGGGAGACCCATTGCCCCTTCCAGGTGTTTCATCCCAAACCATTGTTAGGGACTGAATGTGTCTCCCCCAAATTCATACTTTGAAGTCCTACCCCCAAATGTGACTGTATTTGGAGTAAGGAAGTAATTAAATTTAAATCAGGTTGTAAGGGTCCAATAGGGTTAGGGTCCTTATCAGAAGAGACACCATACAGCTTGGCAACTTGCTCCCCCCAGTGAACAGACTGAATAAATGCCATGTGAAGACAAGCACGAAAGAAGCTGTCTGCAACTCTCACCGAAACCCAGATTGACTTGAACCTTGATCCTGGTCTTTTAGGCTCCAAAATTATGAAAAAAATAGATGTCTATTGTTCAAGCCACCCAATCTATGGTATCTTGTTGTGGCAGCCTAAGAAGAATAAGACATCCATCCTTTTTATTTTCTCCCCACTTAACCCAAGTTCGTTCACCAGAGGGGCTGGATCAAGTCAAGATCCCTCATCTCATCACTGTGACTTCTCACCGTTTCCACAAGATTGTAAGTACCTGAGGGCAGGGACTGGATTGCAGTTGTCTCTATAACTCCAGCATTTAGCACATTCTTCTCCTGCAGTAATGGGTAAGAGTCCAGGCATAATGCACAGAGGAGGCGGGTGCCTGCAGAGGGTGCAGACAGAAGATGCCTATGCATCTTTTCACCTTTTTCTTTTAATGGTATATTGAGAAGGCACTTAACTGCCATGGTCATAACTTCATGTGCACATGTTGAGACCAGGAATGGCTGAAGTATGGGAGTAAAAGCAGAGTGAGCTGTGTTCATCACGTCAAATGTAGAAACAAAGAACTCTTCGTCATCTGCCTCAGTGCAGGCGCCTCTCCCCAGGCTTGCCTGGGAATGGCCAGACTCCTGCTGTGGTGGATGCTCTAGGGGCAGGAGATGGGGTATGGGGTGGACTTCCTCCTAGAAGGGGTGGAAATCTTGCTTAGTGTGTCCTTAGTATATAACTAGGTTGATCTTTCCCATCCTTACCAGAGGAGATGGAAGTTGTAAACAACCAGTGCAGTTGTATTTGTGCACAGAAGCTGCTCACCAGCCCAGAAGTGAGCTGTTTCTACTTTCCATGTTTACTTCACAGACAGAAGTCACATTTGTGGGCACAGCTAGATCAGGGCAGTTAAAATCCAGCCCATACAATTCACCAGCAGAGCATGTGTGCTTCCATGTGAGTGACGCAGAGAACTAAGGCACTCAAGGTCACAGGGGCATGAGACCCAGTTCTAGATCAGACATGCATTTAGCTCATCCAAATGTTTTAATTTTTAAACCCAATACCAGGGAACCAAAAATAACGCCCCCAGTGATCCTTGCCAAACACAAATTCTATATATTTTTTCATTTAAAAAATTATATTGATGGATAGTTGATTTACAATATTGTGTTAATTTCTGCTATACAACAAAGTGGTTCAGTTATACACATATTCAATCTTTTTCAAATTCTTTTCCCATAGAGGTTGTGACAGAATATTGAGTAGAGTTCCCTAAGCTATACAGTAGATCCCATTGACCTAATGTATTAAACATACAAATTGGCATCCTATTTTCATTTGTACTTTGTCTTCACTTCAAAATTTCAAATATCGCAAGGAATAGATTTAGAGAGACAAAATATAGAAAACAGGAGTTCCCCTCGTGGTGCAGTGGAAATGAATCTGACTAGGAACTATGAGGTTGTGGGTTCCATCCCTAGCCTCGCTCTGTGAGTTAAGGATCCGGCGTTGCTGTGAGCTGTGGTGTAGGTCGCAGACAGGGCTTGGATCCTGCATTGCTGTGGCTGCGGTGTAGGCGGGCAGCTACAGCTCCAGTTAGACCCCTAGCCTGGGAACCTCCATATGCTGTGGGTATGGCCCTAAAAAGACAAAAGACAAAAAAATATATATAGAAAGCAAATGAAATATATGATTTTGCTGATACTCTAGGAATTATATAATGTGAAAAAGTTATTTCTAGTAGTGGCATAAATTCTATAAGCTGAGAAACAGTGATAAAGAGAGTAGATGTAAATAAATATAAGGACCTAATCCAAACTGTTCAGGCCACATACAGTTCTTGTACTTCAAGGGGAAACTCCCATATTTGGAAAGCATATATGTGATATGACACATTAAAATTTCTTGAATTCTAGAAAAGGATTTTATATGTAAGTATTCACTTCAGCCATAATAGCACCTCCATTGTTCAAATGCCATGTGTGTGACAAATTTAGTTATTTAGAACCCAGCTGAGAATCTGGAAAAATTCTCAAAATCTTGTAGTGATTAAGATATATAAGTCTGTGCATTAAATGCCTTTCATTTTACTTCCTAGGAGAAATCCACATTATTCAGACTCTCTAAGAGATTTGGATATTTGGTGTGGGAATACAGCAGGGACTGCTAGTGGTTGGCCCCAGCATACCTTCCATTTCTTCCCTTCAAACTCAAGTTTGGTCAGGGAAGTCATGCAGCCAGATTAAAAACTCTATTTGCAGTCTCCTTTCAAATATAAGTGTGATAAACTTTTGACCAATGGAAGACAAGCAGAAGTGTTGTTTTGTAGGCAATGCCAGAAGGGTCCCTCAAAGGTGAGACCCAACCCTTCTGTCCTCCAGCCTTCCAATCTGCAGGCTGCCCTGCTGTGATGATTCTAGGAGTCCTCTCAGACTGTGACTATAACAGACAGGGCCTACGGATGTTGCAGGGGAGATCTAGAAGGAGAGTGAGTCCCTAAGAAATTCAAGATGTGTCATATTCATCGTGGATGGCCTATCTCTGGAATTTTTACACATGAGACAGAAATAAGCTATTTTGATTTAACAGCTCTTACTTTTGTTCTATGTACCCAAATTTATCCTAAAAATATGTTCAACATAAATCAAAAGTAACAAATTGTTATTTTTGTTAGTCTTGTGGAAGCAGATACATGATACCTGGGAGAAGGGATTTCTGACACCCCTAAGAATTGAGACACCAAAAACAAACAAACAAATGAACAAAAAAACCCTCCAGAAAATACAAACAACCAAACCCATAGTAGGTTTTATGTAAATACTTTTAAAGCCCAACATTATGGTCAACACCTATTGAGATAAATTGTCCTAGACCACTTAAGTAGGCTCCCAGGCCACCAATATCCTACAGAAAATTATAATCATTTGAATTAATGTGTCATTATGCTTGGAGTCCTCAAGAAAAGAATAAATTATGTTTGGTTTAAGAAATAGGAAATATCATAGAAATATTTTAATTCAAAATACCTTAGTTTTCAAAGTTTGTTCACAAAAGAGCAACCAAAAGAAGCATGCTTTCTGGAAATTTGTAATATAGAATAATACATTTTTCCAGGTTGCAAAATAAATGAGTTGTCACTGTATATGGTTCTGTTTGCATGAATGATGTGCTGATTTTATGTAAGGATTATTTTCTTTCTTTTTTTTGTCTTTTGTCTTTTTTGTTGTTGTTGTTGCTATTTCTAGGGCCACTCCCGCGGCATATGGAGGTTCCCAGGCTAGGGGTTGAATCGGAGCTGCAGCCACCGGCCTACGCCAGAGCCACAGCAACGCGGGATGCGAGCCGCGTCTGCAACCTACACCACAGCTCACGGCAACGCCAGATCGTTAACCCACTGAGCAAGGCCAGGGACTGAACCGGCAACCTCATGGTTCCTAGTCGGATTCGTTAACCACTGCGCCACGACGGGAACTCCAGGATTATTTTCTTAATATGCCTTTATATTTAAATATTGTATTCATTCTATTTAGTCTGCATTACAACTAGATATATATTTTTCCCACAAAATAAAAAAAATTAAAACAAAAGAAAACCTCAAAATGATGAGAACATAAAATCTCAATCTTGTGCTTTGGAAGCAACAAAATAGGGACTCTGTGGCTTTCCTGATCTCTTTATTTCCCGGAAAGTTTCTGTTTTATTCAAATTCTGTGAAATTCTCACCTGAACAACGCTTTTCTCAGCTGAGTGGAGAAAGAGCCAGCTCCTTCTGGCAAGAATCAGAGGTAGGCCTAAAGGCAATTTGATCTTAAACCAAAACAAGATATGAGAAATGTATTACAAACGGGAAATCTACTGAGAATTTGCTGGCTTTCTACTATTCTCTAAACCTCGAGATAGCAGTAGCATAAACAGTGGGAGCAAAATGTTAACGAACAAAAAGTGTTTGAATAAAATCCCCCAATAGTACCTGCATTCACATTGAGTAACAGGACCTCTCCCCTCTAATTTAGCTTTAGCTTCCAGAAGACGGATGCTCCCTTATGAACTCCAACTTGCAGAATTCTTCTGCTTTCTTAGCAATTATTACATTTTTTTTTTCCATGAAAGTTTTCAGCTACAAAAGGGCAGAGACTATTGTTCTTATTTGTAGTCATATCTCCAGTACCTTTCTACATGGAGCCTGGCAAATAATAGGTCCTCATTTAGATGTTGGATGGGTGGATGGATGGATGAAGGAGAGAAAGAAATGTGGAGGAAGGTATGATTAGGCACATAGGCCAGGGAAATTTAACCAAAAAAAAAAAATCCTTAAATCCTGCTCCCTCCAACCTAACTTTGACTCTGAAACATCCGGGTTCATTAGGAAGAAGGGAAGAGAAAATATAAAGAGGAAATAGAGGAAAAAAAGATGGTACTGAGAAGCTGACCAAATTGGTTTTGTAATATTCAAACACACACACTTCTAATATGCTTAGCTGTTCAACACAGGCCAGAGTTTACCCCAAAGAATGGTTACTTTGAATATTGTGTAAATTAGATTATAATAATACCGCAAACTTCTGCAGCCCCTAAGCCTGACAATGGGCCCTCAAAAGGGACTTTCCTAGATGGGTGGTACTGGGCCCAGGAGCTACATTTGAGGTGGATGAATTTGCATTTTATACTTCACCTTCTCTCTGTCTCTTCAGTGCTCTGGTTGCTGAGTAATAACAAGCCTAGAGGCTAGGTGAGAAAAGCAAGAAAAAAGAGGCCCGTTTTATCCAGAAACTGAGTAATACACCTGTAAGAACATGGAATAAACCACAGCTTTATAACTCATTTCTTTAATTAGGAATATAAAACTCAGCAAAAATATAGCCCCAAAAGAGATGACCAACAGAACAATGCAATGTACAGTAGATGGGGCAGGGGCTTATGTTTCTGGTTTTCCTCTTCTAGGACAACAGCTGGGCTCCTTCCCCACCTCCATTTATTGAACTCAGATGTGGCCATATGATTTTCTATAGTCAATCAAACATGAGTGCAAGCAAACATAAGTCACTTCCAGGTAAAACATTTTTCTTGTGCATGGTTCTTCCTGATCTTTTTTCTCCTTGCTACCATGATGGGTGCATTACAAATGAGGGAGCCTCTTTTGCCTGGGTGCCAGAGTGACGATAATGTAGTGCAGACTCAGCAAATTACAGCCTCTGGGTTGGCTGCTTGCTTTTATAAATAAAGTTTTACTGGAATGAAGTCATATCCATTTGTCTACATATGCTTTCAAGCCACAATGGTGGAATTGGGTTGTTGCAATGAGAGACAGCATAATCTGCAAACCCAAAATGTTTACCAAATGAACCTCTAAGAAAAAAATATACTGACTCTTGGAAGAGAACACTGTTCCCCCATCCCACATACTTAAGAAGGACTTGTAGCCTGAAAGGAAAGAAAGCTTTTGTTAATTTAAACCAACATAAATTGGGGGCATATTTGTTACTCATATGTAATCCAGGTTATTCTGACTGATACAAACTCTTAAACCCAATTTTTGTGTATGTCATCAATAGAAATATATTACTCAAGAAATAGTGAAAATAATTAGCAGTCTCTGGCATAGAGCAAACGTTTGGGCAGTAGTTTCTCTTTTCTTGGTTGAACATTCCCATTGGAAAGATAGAACACTGATGTAATCAGAACTGGACGAGGTGTCACTCCCTCAGAAAAATTGTCTAAAAGTGGTGGGTTTTAAACAATTTTTAAAGAGATGTTGACATAGTTATTAAGATGGTTAGAAAACTTAAGAAGAGGCAGAATGAAAGCAAAAGAGAGTCTGTCGAACACAGGGTTGAAACATGAATCGTCAGGACATGAGGCATGTAAAGAGGCTTTTTGTTCCTGCTGTGATGCAGCAGGTTAAGATCTGGCAGTGCTGGTTGGATTCCCAGAGTGGTGCAGTGGATTAAGGATCTGGTGTTGCCACAGCTGTGACGTGGGTCACAGCCGCAGCTCAGGTTTAATCCCTGGCCCATATGCTGTGGATGCAGCAAAAAAAAAAAAAAAAAAAAAAAAAAAAGAAACGGCCCTTTTCATCTGATTGCTCCTGGGATGCTGGACCCTGGCTGTGCATATTTGAAGCAGGATTCACCTGCTTCAGTAATGAAAATGATTTAAAGTTTTAAATAGCAAGAAGTTTTTATTTTAATTCTGGAAGAAAGGTTAGGGAGTAGTATTTCCTAAGTTTTAAATATTAATACCAACAATGAACACTTTGATAGTTCTTATAACGTTCCAGGCACTATTTTGAGCACTTGACACATTTTAGTTTTTATAATCATCATTATCTCCAGTTTAAATAAAAAGGTGAAGCATGGAGAAATTAGGTAGCTTTCCCAAAGTCAGCAATTACAAAGAAGTGGATCTGGCCTTGAGCATAGGCATCCTGGGTCTGATGCAATTGCTCTTAACCATTTTGCTCTATTGAATGTCCAGTTTCACAACTGAACTCGGGAGAGGGTATGAAGTCAAAGACTCGTTGCTAGGCTGCTATGTTTGCCAGGATACTTTGACTCTGTATATCAGAAAACCCAACTCATACTGGCTTGGTGAAGAAATTATTTCTTATAACAGATGTTAATGGGAAGGGCAGCTGCAGAATTGGTCAAGTTAGTGTTTTGTTGACATTATGAAGAACCCATGTTCTCTTTCCCCTTTGATTCTATTACTCACAGCATTGACTTCACCTAAGTTCCTTGCCCTTATGGTCAGTGATGGCAACCAGTAGCAAAGGGTGCCACCCAACTAGAAAGAAAGTCTTCTCTTCATTTTCCGTTCTTTCTGGGCCAAATTAGGTCACAAATTTATGCCTGGGGTGGGATGGCAGAGGGAAAAGGCTACCAGGAGATTGCCAAGTGCTGTTTGGCTTAGAAAAATTAGGGTTCCTAGAGTTGGAGAAGAAGTCAACTTTCCCTGAGTCAGTCCTGCTGCATGACAAGGGGACTTACATCTGAAAAAAATCAGTTAAGAAGGAAGATGAGAGTTGGATGAGTAAGCAACTAACAGTGTCCACTGGCAAGTATCAGATAAAAAGTAACCATATCTGCCAACTCAGTTATGTCTTCTACCCTTTCTCTGGGAATCCTTCCACAGAGACAGTGTATTGAGGTGATAAAACTTAGACATCATGAATCTGAATCTTTTTTTTTTCTTAAATTTTTAAAGAGTAGTTGGGGAGTTTCTGCTGTGGCGCAGTGGGTTAATGATCTGGCTTGTCTCCATGGAGGCCCAGATTCGCTCCCCAGCCTGGCACATTGGGTTAAGTATCCAGTGTTGCTGCAGCTGCACATAGGTTGCAGCTCTGGCTTGGATTGTATCCCTGGCCTGGGGATAAAATAGAATAGTTGGTTTACAATAATGTTGTGTCAATTTCTCCTGTACAGCAAAATTACCCTGTCACACATCTACATTCTTTTTTCCTTATTATCTTCCATCATGTTCTCTCACAAGAGATTGGATACAGTTCTCTGTATTACACAGTAGGACCTCATTTCTTACTCATTTTAAATGTAATAGTTTGCATCTACTAACCCCAAATTCCCAGTCCATCCCACTCCCTCCCCCTCCTCCTTGGCAACCACAAATCTGTTCTCCATGTCTGTGAGTCTATTTCATTTGTGCCACATTTTATATTCCAGTTTCATTTGTGCCACATTTTAGATTCCAGATATAAGTGATATCATATGGTGTCTGTCTTTCTCTGACTTACTTTACTCATTATGAGAACGTTTAGTTGCTATGAATGGCATTTATTTCATTCTTTTTTATAGCCGCATAGTATTCCATTAAGAAGAGATGTGCCACATCTTCTTTTTTTTTTTTTTTTTGTCTTTTTGCTATTTCTAGGGCCACTCCCGTGTGGCATATGGAAGTTCCCAGGCTAGGGGTCCAATCGGAGCTGTAGCCGCCGGCCTACACCAGAGCCACAGCAACGCGGGATCCGAGCCGCGTCTGCAAACTTCACCACAGCTCACGGCAACGCCGGATCCTTAACCCACTGACCAAGGGCAGGGACCGAACCCGCAACCTCATGGTTCCTAGTCGGATTCGTTAACCACTGCGCCATGACGGGAACTCCCTGCCACATCTTCTTAATCCATTCATCTGTCAATGGACATTTAGTTTGTTTCCATGTTTTGGCCATTGTGAATAGTGCTGCTCTGAACACATAGGTGCATGTATCTTTTTGAATTGTAGTTTTGTCCAGATATATGCCCAGGTGTGGGATTGCTGGATCATATGACACTTCTGATATTTAGTTTTCTGAGGAACCTCCATACTGTTTTTCCATAGTGGTTGTACCAATTTATATTCCCACCAACAGTGTAGGAGGGTACCCTTTTCTCTACCCCCTCTACAGAATTTGTCATTTGTAGACTTAACTAATGATGGCCTTTCTGACTGGTGTGCTGTGGTACCATAAGTCTGAATCTTAATTCTGTTATCTGTTCATAGATAAGTTCCTTAAATTCACAGACAATGGCAAGACTATAAAAATAGGACTTTGACCCACATTCTGTAGAAATAAGCCCAGAAAGCCAACCCACTATATAGTCCAGGAAGTCAGATTACTCTCTCTAGCAATTAGTCCATGAAACCAAGCAATTCCCTATAATAATTGGCCCCAAACAGGTAGAATTTGATTAATAACAGACAGCTTTCATAGTTTCTGGCCCCACTTCCTGCTTAGGACCAACCAGAGAAAGTCCAATATGCACTCCTAACCAATTGCACAGCAATTCCCAGATTCTAGTTAGCTGCCTGCTGCTTCTTCATGCCAATAGCCCCCAATCAGAATAGACCTGAAGCCTTCCTTTTCTACTTCAAAGCTTTAATTTGAATTGTGTGTTGAAACTATTTTTACATAGTCTAAGAAGCTAAAATGTAAAAACTATGATGGAAGCACACACTTAGTCCTCATAAATATTTCAAACCACAGAATTATAATTCATTATCCCTACCAAAAGGAAGATATGAAGAAATATAATTAAAATATGATGAAGAAGAAGAAAACACCAAGGGAGCAAAAGGAAAAGAGAGAATGAGTCTTTTCCCCATGTGTTATGAGACACATGAACAAGGATGAAGAGGCTCCCATGGGGGAAGATAAAAGGACAGGATGCTGTAAATATCTTACAGAGAAGGGGATGATTTGTTCCCTTAATATTAAGAAATGGTAAAGTGTTTGTTGTGTGTACCTATCCATATATAGATTACTCTGATTAAAAAGAGTTAAACCTCAGGAGTTCCCACTGTGGTGCAATGGGATCAGTGGCATCTTTGCAGCACCAGGACACAGGTTCGAGCCCTGGCCTGGCACACTCGGTTAAAGGATCCTGTGTTGTTGCAGCTGCGATGTAGGTTGCAACTGTGGCTCGGATATGATCCCTGACCCAGGAACTTCCATATGCCATTTGTTTGGGGAGAATTCCAGGTTACAATCAGTTTATCATTCAAAAACCTCTCCAAGTGATCAAAGAATGTGAACAAATTCAAGATGAAGTTATTTCAGTGATTCCGAGAAAATACCATGAGGCACCCGTGTAAAGTAAGATGCGTCAGGTCTAGGTTTCTTTTTTTAAAATTTACATTAAAAATTTTTTTACTACTGTATAGTTGATTTACAATGTTCCTTCAGTTTCTGCTGTACAGCAAATTGATCCAGCCACCCATACACACCCATTCTTTTTCCATTTTCCATCAGGTTCTTACCCAAGAGAGACTGGATACAGTTCCCTGTGATATACAGCAAAACCCTATCACCCATCCATTCCAAATGTAACAGTCTGCATCCACCAACCCCAAACTCCCCGTCAGTCTCCCTGTCTCACCCCTCCCTCCTGGCAAACACAAGTCTGTCCTCCATATCCATGATCTGTTTCTGTTTTGTAAATAGATCATTTGTGCCATATTTTATACTCCACATGTAAGTGATGTCATATGGTGTCTGTCTTTCTCTTTCTGACTTACTTCACTCAGTATGAGAGTCTCTGGTTCCATCCATGTTGCTGCAAATGGCATTATTTTGTCCTTTTATATGGCTGAGTAGTAGTCCATTGTGTATATGTACCACATCTTCTTATTCTATTCTTCTGTCAGTGGACATTTAGGTTTTTTCCATGTCTTGGCTATTGTGAAGAGTGCTGTGATGAACATACAGGTGCATATATCTTTTTCAGTGAAAGCTTTGTTTGGATATATGCCCAGGAGTAGGATTGCTGGATCATGTGGTGTTTCTGAGGTGTTTCTATACTGTTCTCCATAGTGGTTGTACCAATTTATATTCCCACCAACAGTGAAGGAGAGTTCCTCTTTCTCCATATCCTCTCCAACATTTGTTGTTTGTGGACTTGTTAACGATGGCCACTCTGACTGGTGTGAGGTGGTACCTCACTATAGTTTTGATTTGCATTTCTCAAGTAATTATTGATGTTGAGCATTTTTTTCATGTTCCTGCTGGCCATCTGTATGTGTTCTTTGGAGAAATGTCTATTTAGATCTTCTGTCCATTTTTTGATTGGGTTGTTTGTTTTTTCATTGTTGAGTTGTATAAGTTGTTTGTATATTTTGGAGATTAATCCTTTGTTAGCTGAATCATTTGCAGATTTTCTCCCATTCTATGGGTTGTCTTTTCATTGTTTTTAATGGTTGGGATAGGTTTCTTGGAGATGATTCCTGGGTTCATGGTGACCTCTTAACATGAAGAACACCTGAGAGGCATTGCCATTCAACCACCTGTCTAGACACTTGCAAATACATGGACAGCAGGGGATTAATGGGGGAACACCACTTTGAAGGTGATAATTATCACCTCTGGCAAATACTGAGAGTCAAAAATAGAAATCCTAAAAATTAGTCCTTGATTATCTATAACAGAAAATAGTGGGGAATGAAAGAACGCCACCTCCTTTAAGTGATAAAAACAATCAAAGATAATAGGAAGGCAGAGAACTGATCACAATCTTCTGCTGTATGCCTTCAGTAAGAGTAATTTTTTTAAAGCTCAGGTTTGATGTTTCAGTGATTGCCAGGCAGATGCTTGCTTTGTGGGCCAGGTTCTGTGCTTACTCTCTGATTCTGCATTTGGCTCTATTACACTAGTCACCCCACAGAGACCCCTCTTCTTTCATGTGCAGTAAAACAGTAAGTCCTCATTCTCTATCTCTCCATGTGAAGTGGACACTGTGTCAAAATGCTATTGACATCCAGAAATAGATCCACACAAAAAAATCCAACTGATTTTTGACAAAGGTGAGAAAGTAGTTCAATGGAGATAAGACAGCCTTTCAAAAAATGGTGATGAGGAGTTCCCGTCATGGCACAGTGGTTAACGAATCCGACTAGGAACCATGAGGTTGCGGGTTCGGTCCCTGCCCTTGCTCAGTGGGTTAACGATCCAGCGTTGCCATGAGCTGTGGTGTAGGTCGCAGACACGGCTCGGATCCCGAGTTGCTGTGGCTGTGGCGTAGGCTGGTGTCAACAGCCCTGATTAGCCCCTAGCCTGGGAACCTTCATATGCCGCAGGAGCGGCCCAACAAATGGCAAAACACACACACACACACACACACACACACACAAATAGTGATAAAGCAGTTGAACATTATAGAAAAAAGGAAAAAAGGGAAGGGGAAGGAAAGAAATGAGCCTTGACCTAAGTCTCAAACATTACACGAAAAGTAACTCAAAATGAATCATAGACTTAATCATACAACTTTTAGAAAAAAAAAAGCAAACAGTCTTTGAGACCTAAGACCAGGTAGAATTTTTAGACTCTGCACTAAAACTATAATATATAAAAGAAAAATAAATCAACAAATTGTACCTCATAAAATTTGAAACCTTTGCTCTGTGAGAGCCCATGTGAAGTGTCTGAAAAGTTATAAACTGGAAGAAATTATCTGCAAATTACCTACATGGTAAGAGATAACATTTGTAACATGTAAAGAATTATTAACTCAGGAGTTTAAAAAGCAAACAATCCATTCAGAAAAGGGGCAAAAAGACATCAATGGAGGTTTTCACCAAGGAAGATAAACAGCAAACAAGCACTTCAAAAGATGGAAAACATCATTGGCCTTTAGGGAAGCATATCCTGAAACCACAATGAGATATCACTACATGCCTACAGAATGACTGAAATTTAAAAAGTGACAATGCCAAATGTTAGGGAAGAATACGGGGAAATTGAATAACTCATAACTGCCATTGGGCATGTAAAATGGTACAGGCACTTGGGAACAGTTTGGAAGTTTCTTAGAAAACTACATGCAACTATCATATTTCCTAGCAATTGCATTCCTAGGGTTTTCACTCCATAAAAGTGAAAATAAGCAGTCACACATAAAACCTGTACACAAATCTTCATAGCAGCTTTACTAGTAGTAGCCAAACCTAGAAATCAACCCAGGTGAATGGTTAAGCTATGGTATATATATATATATATTCCGTGATATATATATATATATATATTCCGTGATATATATATATATATATATTCTGTGATATATATATATATATATACATGCATGTCAGAAAACTTGATACTGATCACCAGTTTAAAGGAACGGATTATTATGATGGCTGCAACAACTTGGAGGAATCTCCAGGGACTTATGCTGAGCAAAAACAGCCAATTCCCAAAGGTTACATCATATATAATTCCATTTTATAACATTTTGAAATGACAAAACTTTAGAAACAGAGAACAGAGTGGTTGGTGGTTGCCAGAGAGGAAAGATTGGGAAAGTGAGCACAACAGAGGTGGGTGTAGTGATAAAAGGGTCACAAAATAAGGAATATTTTTGGTGTTGGAACTGTTTGATATCTTAACTATGCTGGTCACAGACCTACACAGGTGATGAAGTCATACAGAACTTAATGCAGGCATGTATGTGCACCACAGGCACACATACAAATGTGCACAAGTAAAACTGGAGAAATCTGAATAACATCAGTGGATTGTATCAGTCTCCATATCCTGGTTGTGATATTATACTAGAGTTTAGCAAAATGTTAGCACTGGGGGAAAGTGGGGAATGTACTAGGGATCTCTCTGCGCTGTTCCTTGCTACGGCATGTGAACCTAACTATCTCAATTTAAGATATATTTGTATACACAGACGCTGTTAATGGAGTTAACAGCTGAACTAACAATGCATGTCAGAAAACTTGATACTATATATAGAAAACCCTAAGGACTCAACCCAAAAATTACTTGAACTGATCAACAAATTCAGCAAAGTAGCAGGATATAAGATTAACATTCAGAAATCAGTTGCATTTTGTATACTAACAATGAAATATTAGAAAAGGAATACAAAAAGACAACACCTTTTAAAATTGCACCCCAAAAAATCAAATACCTGGGAATACACCTGATCAAGGAGGTAAAGGACTTATATGCGAAGAACTATAAAACATTCATCCAGGAAATTAAAGAAGATGTAAAGAAATGGAAAGATATTTCATGCTCCTGGGTTGGAAAAATTAATATAGTAAAAATGGCCATACTACCCAAAGCAATCTACAGGTTCAATGCAATCTCTATCAAATTACCCATGACATTTTTCACAGAACTAGAACAAACAATCCAAAAATTTATATGGAGCCACAAAAGACCCAGAATTGCCAAAGCAATTCTGAGGAACAAAAACCAAGGAGGAGGCATAACTCTCCCAGCCTTCAGGCAATATTACAAAGCCACAGTCATCAAGACAGTGTGATACTGGTATCAAAACAGACTTATGGACCAATGGAACAGAATAGAGAACCCAGAAATAAACCCAGAAAACTATGGTCAATTAATCTTTTTTTTTTTTTGTCTTTTTGCTATTTCTTTGGGCCGCTCCCATGGCATATGGAGGTTCCCAGGCTAAAGGTCGGAGCTGTAGCCCCCGGCCTACACCAGAGCCATAGCAATGCAGGATCCGAGCCGCGTCTACAACCTACACCAAAGCTCATGGCAACCCCGGATCCTTAACCCACTGAGCAAGGCCAGGGACCGAACCCGCAACCACATGGTCCCAGTCGGATTCGTTAACCACTGCGCCACAACAGGAACTCCCTCAATTAATCTTTGACAAAGGAGGCAAGAATGTAAAATGGGAAAAAGACAGTCTTTTCAGCAAGTATTGCTGGGAAACCTGGACAGCTGCATGCAAATCAGTGAAACTAGAACACACCCTCACATAATGCATGAAAATAAACTCAAAATGGCTAAAAGACTTAACTATAAGACAAGATACCATCAAACTCCTGGAAGAGAACACAGGCAAAACATTCTCTGACATCAACCTTATGAATATTTTCCCAGGTCAATCTCCCAAAGCAACAGAAATAAAAGCAAAAATAAACCAACGGGACCTAATCAAACTGACAAGCTTTTGCCCAGCAGAGGAAACCAAAAGGAAACAAAAAGACAACTTACAGAATGGGAGAAAATAGTTTCAAATGATGCAATGGACAAGGGTTTAATCTATAGAATATACAAGCAACTTATACAACTCAACAGCAAAAAAGCCAACCACCCAATGGAAAAATGGGCAAAAGACTTGAATAGACATTTTTCCAAGGAAGATATATAGATGGCCACCAAGCACATGAAAAAATGCTCAACATCACTGATTGTTAGAGAAATGCAAATCAAAACAACCATGAGATACCTCCTCACACCAGTCAGAATGGCCATCATTAATAAGACCACAAATAACAAGTGCTGGAGAGGGTGTGGTGAAAAGGAAATCCTCCTGCACTGTTGATGGGAATGTAAGCTGGTATAACCACTATGGAAAACAGTATGGAGGTACCTTAGAAATCTATACGTAGAACTACCCTATGACCCAGCAATCCCACTCTTGGGTATATATCCTGACAAAACTTTCCTTAAAAAAGCCACATGCACCCACATGTTCATTGCAGCACTATTCACAATAGCCAAGACATGGAAACAACCCAAATATCCATCAACAGATGATTGGATTAGGAAGATGTGGTATATATACACAATGGAATACTACTCAGCCATAAAAAAGAAAAAATAATGCCATGTGCACCAACGTGGATGGAACTAGAGACTCTCATCCTGAGTGAAGTAAGTCAGAAAGAGAAAGACAAAGACCATATGGTATCACTTATATCTGGAATCTAACATAGGGCACAAACGAACCTTTCCACAGAAAAGAAAATCATGGACTTGGAGAATAGACTTGTAGTTGCTGAGGGGGAGAGGGAGGGAGTGGGTTGGTTGGGGAGCTTGCTGTTAATAGATGCAGACTGTTGCCTTTGGAATGGATTAGCAATGAGATCCTGCTGTGTAGCACTGGGAACTATGTCTAGTTACCTATGATGGAGCATGATAATGTGAGAAAATAGAATGTGTACATGTATGTGCAACTGGATCACCATTCTGTACAGTAGAAAAAAAATTATATTGGGGAAATAATTAAAAAAATAAAATTAGGAGTTCCCATCATGGCTCAGAATTCATGGTTAATGAATCCGACTAGAAACCATGAGGTTTCGGGTTCAATCCCTGGCCTTGCTCAGTGAGTAAAGGATCTGGCATTGACATGAGCTGTGGTATAGGTTGCAGATGTGGTTCGGATCTGGCGTTGCTGTGGCTCTGGCGTAGGCCGGCGGCCACAGCTCTGATTGGACCCCTAGCCTGGGAACCTCCATGTACTGTGGGAGCAGCCCTAGAAAAGGCAAAAATACCAAAAAAAAAAATTAATTAAATTAAATTAAATTAAAAAAAATGCATGTCAGAAAACTAAACAAGGCCCTTTTGAAGGTTAATTCAGACCATGCTAGATTATTTGTATGTTTACTTTAAGACTGTGTCCATATCATACCCAAAGGGAAGTTGTGTTTAAAAAAAAAAAAACTTAAAATTTTTATCATAAATGTAATATTGAATTATAGAACAGAAAAAAATAGGCATAGAAGGAAAATAAAAATCACTTCTAGCCCCACTTCCCAAAAATAATATGAGATTTAGCTTTTGAGATATGCCATAATGTAATTTTTAGTTTTTGCTATTTTAATGTTATAATGAAGCCTCTCATGCGTAGATTTTCACAAATATCTGAGGCTGTCTTAAAATACATATTTTTTTAAATTTATATTTTATTAAATGATACCATTAATATACATATAAGAGCAAAAGATTTATTGTCATTATCCTGGTTATGATATTATACTATAGTGTTGCATACACATGTATACAAGTAGTTCATCTATGCCAGTGCATAGCACTTGTGAACATTCCTGCTCCTTGGTTTGGTGACAACTCTGCATCTGTGTTCATGTAGGAGGTCAGGACCCTAATGTACACTAGGAGACAATGTCGAATCCCAGAGACACCCCAAGAACTTTGGTACTGTTGTTACTCAGATTTTTCTACTGAGATGTTGGGCTGCACCTCACTGGCCTGGAAGTCTTGGTAACTGCCCAGTCTCAAGACCAAAGAAAGAGTCCAGAGACAGCAACAGAGACATCAATGGTTTATTGGATAGGAAATCTTACAGGTTGGAAGCAAAGCATCCTAGAGTGACACCACCATGCATGGTAGGCAGCAGGCAGGACTTGGCAGCAATCTTTGCTACTTGGGGGAGAAAGAGGCTTCCATTTACAGGGGGAATTGATGTTAGGTTGGCTCATCAGTTACCAGGGAAACCAGCAGCTGGGGCAGGGGGCAAACATGTAGGCAGTTACTGATTAAGCCCTATAATTAAGATATTGGATAGTTATGTGAGTGAAGCAGGGGCTGGTTGAGCAAGGGGATGTACAGAGAGCAAGAAAACAGACATTTTGAGTGGCCTGACCATATGTAAATATATATTTTCAAGGTGAGGCAGAGTCCTCCATTGTCTATCAAAGATTCAGAGATTGCCCTTCTTGGATTTCTATGGGCTTTGCTGCATCTCCCAGGTCGGAAAAGCGTGTATATTCAACAAGCTTCCTTTGTACAAAAAAAAAAAAAAAAAAGTGGGGTTTCAGGTGGGGAAGAAAGAAAGAAAGCCCACTTCTAGAGGGTCCAATTCTGCAATTCTGCAGCCCTGGGCCAGTCTCCATTAGTGGTTAAAGCCTGAATTTTTTTTTTTTTTTTTTTTTAGCTCCACTTGTGCAAGCCTGTAATGGATTCTCCTGGGCAGCAGGCAATAGACCTTGACATTTCAGAAAGCCTCCAGAGTAGAATTCACTGGAAAGAACACCCTGCATAATTCAGGAAACAACCAAAGAAGTGCATGATTGTATATTTCCCAATCTTTGACATCATGGTGCCACAGAAGGGCAATAGCCTTTCTCAAGCTAAAAGGGGTAAAATAGGAAACTTATATGCACAAAAGTAAGTGTGTGATTACTTTCATTCCAGGAGGAGATTTTCAGCCTCTAGAGTAGTACCTGGCGGGTGCTCAAAGCGAGCATCCTTTATGTGGTGAAAACACTAGCTGAAATGCTTTACTTGCGCTGCTGATGTGACAGTCTTGCCTGGAAACTACCTATGCTTTTTCTCACACTTCACTGAGTTGCATTTAATCTGTATTTTTCCTGTCGCATATCAATGGATCCTTCAGTGGTGGAATGGGATATAAGGAGAAGAGCTGACAGACTGAAGAGAAAAAAAATTTCCCTCCTGTCTATAGTTGTCTTCTTATTCAGGGTTTGATTTGCTCTGAAATCAGGAGTGAAACTCTGCCCTTGGCAGAAAGCTTCCATATGCAGTGCCAGGGCACACCACGGTTGGCATCCACGTGTGGAAATACAAAGCCAGCTCATCAGTTTCCTCCCACAAATCTGGGGCAGATATTCAAGAAATTGGTGCCAGGCTAATTTAAGACATGATAGGAAACAGATTTTAGCAAGCCAGGATTATTTTCAAAATTTTCTCAGACGGGAAATAAAAACAAGGAGTTTCCTAGGATATTATTTGGAACATAAAATGAAAGGAAATCAGTACATCCCCATGTAGCTTCTGTAATTCCAGAAGTAGAGGCTGTCAGAGGTGGAGTTCAGATCTTTAGGTTGTCAGCATCTGTGTCAGGAGGGCAAGAATCTCCAGATGTCACTGAAGTCAATGTGTCCACCAAGGGAAAGACAAATAGATTGGCTAGAAATGAGGCTATTTTCAAGGAACAAGAGGTCTCTGCTCTAGGTGCATGTTGACCTCTGTGACAGTGACAAATGCTGCTTCAATAGCTGTGCTAAAAAGGGCACAGATTGCTATGTTTCCACTTAGGTGCAAACACAGAACAGAGGAAGGAGACCTCTAAGCCAACCCTTGAGGGTTGTTGAGCATAGATGTAGAATTCAAGGCAAGCAGTAACTCACGTGACACACTCCCCTTTGCTTATTGCACTTCCTCCTCTGTATTACACTCGATTTCAAATCCAAAGACGAGGTCTTGCCTCTGGAAATGTAGATTCTTCTGACACTCACTTTGATTCACTGACCAGGCGGGCTAGTATTGTTTAAAGAATTTTTGTTCCAAAACCAACAAGAGTACTTCAAAATTACATAACATCTTTCCTTCAGTGTTCTTAAAACAGCTCCTAGACATTACCTCACTAAACCAACACCTTCAAAAGACTTGGATAAAGGCAAAAGTGGGTGCCAACCACCCCCCTTCACTGGCCTTATCAGTGCAATAGCTTGGAATGAAGCCTGCACTAGATGGAGGGTGTCCTGCTTCTCCATTTACTGTTGGGCTTGATGGGGTCGCCTAAGCTTTGTAATGTGCACACATCTCATCTGAAAAATAGAGAGACTGAACAAAATGATTTGCACAGATCTTTCTAGTCCTGTGAGTCTATGTAATTCTGAACCGTGGAAAGGTTCTCATTCAGAGAGGTAGAGCGCCAGCTTGCCACACAGTTAAGGGGGCTTAACTTTAACATCAAGCTGTATTTCCTTGAAGGGAAGATGAATATTCCAGACCCAGTTTATGTGCCACCCAGATCCACTCATCTTTGCCTATCCCCTGAAGCCTGGCTTTCGCCATTAACCTTCTTCCCTAGCCAGGAGGGTCCTGGCTGCAGGCCATCCATTGTTGTGGTCTGAAGGCCAGGTTGCCATTCCTGAGTTGTCACCTCAGGCTGAGAAGCTTCAACAGACAAGACCAGTGAGGGAGATCAGACCACTGTGGCCAGGTGCTGCCTGGACTGAGCCTTCAGAAGTTCCAGTGGCTTCCTGGAGGGAGTGTGGATATGACTCAGATGTGGGGGGAAATTAACACAATGCAGTGAACTTTGACCAATGGTAGACCAGAAATGAGAGCCCCCCTGCGCATAAACTGCTTGCCCTTACCCGACCCCTGCCTCCAGACTGTTCCAAATGCAGTTGTTTTCACATGGTCTCTGTGGAGGTGTCTTTTTAAGACTGAGCAACTAATGTGTTTGTGGTGAGGCTCTGGCTAACTCACTGTGCACCTTCTTATGTTCTTTCTCATCCTCATCCTCATTTCTCTTTTTTCCCTAGGATTCCACCCTACTATAACGTTTTAGCACAGAAGATTTTGTCTCAGGTTCTAAGAACCTAGGTAAAGGCAGTAGTACAAGGGTTGCCCTTAGAAACTGGACATTCAGGCTAGAATTTTGAGTTCCTCTTTGTGGTGGTAAACTGCGAGTCCCTAATCCCTGGTATGCAGCAATGTCACAATTGCTAAAACATTCACCTGAGTTTAACTGGTATATGGTATAAGTAAGGGCAAGATGTTGTATGTCAAGTGGATGCTGTAAGTAGTGGTTAAAGGGGAAATGATAATTATAAGGATTGTTTTAAGGGGTGGCTGCTTTTGCTGGCATTGGAAGATTTGCAAAAAGAAATAACTGACTAAGGGAAGCTAATTGCCCACTTATAGCACACTGTGAGAGCCAGAGGGTCCCTAAGGCAGCTTTTAAAAACCTCCTGTCTCCTACAGCTGCAAGGCAGACAAGGAAGAAAATCATGTGAGGGTGGCATGTTATAGCAGGAGCAAAGCACACAGCCCCAAAATCCTCCTATGTTAAAGTGAGCGTCTGGAGAGGAAAGGAATAGAAACCTGAGACCTGGAATGGGGGCATTTGAGAAGACAAGGCTGATATCATGAATGTCCAAATGTCCCTGCCCCTTGGGGCTAGGAGAAGCACCTCCTTCTCCCTCTCCAGAGGAGAAAAAACTCTTACTTGTCCTGAGACAATCTGCCCCAAGATCTTGTCCTCAAGATCTGCCCCATTGCTTTCAGGTTGATAATCATGGTAACATCTCAAATGCATCTCAAAGAGCCTGTGCTTTGATCCATAGGGATCACTCAAGTTAGTTAATGGATCACAACCATCCTAGGGAGTGAGATGATCTATTAGATCTATGTAAAGAAGGGTTGGTTGCTAAGGTCCAAGAGAGAAAGGTCTCTTCAGCCAGTTCAGGCTGCAGTGAGAGCTGCTCTCCCACTTGAGCCATGTGACTCATCTGGTTTGAAGGTTCTAAAGTCATCTGTGAGTTAGAATACTGTGTAGAATCTCTGAAAATCTCATTAGAAGAATCATAATACAGACCTAAGACTCTGGAGCACAGTTACATCTTTTGTGGCAGAAATAAACTCCCTATTTGGAAAAATATCAGGACACTTGTCACAAATAAAAATTTAGTCCTCATCATGGAACACCCAATGAATGTGAAACAGAGTTGCTTATCATGAGCTTAGCGTTATCAGATCCGTTAAGTCATTGGGCCAGGTGGGGATGACAGCAATGGCATAATAGAAGGGGTACATTCAGGAATAGACTGACATCTGTCCAGAACATCTGAGTAAATTACATAGGCATGTGGCCTAGGCTCGCTTTCCCTAGCTCTGTTGAATAAAGACCTTTCCTTCAATCTATACCTATGGCATCATCAGGGGTTCCCTATGGCAATTGTCAGAGGGAAAAAGGACTTGGGCCTGATTCACAAAAGGGATAGTGTAATATGTTGGTGCTAATGAGGGGTGAGCTGCTGCTCAAGACTGACCCTGAAGGAAAGTGGTTAAGAGAAATCCTCCCACTGATAGAGTTAGGGGCAATCCATTTCACTGAAAGAGAAGTGGCACGGGGAAAGGATGCATACTGGCTCCTGAGCAGTGGGAAATGATTTGATCAAATGTCGGTACTTAGATGGAACAAAACATGCAACAAGGATGTCTACCAGAACATAGATTAATGGGAGTGAACACAATGCATGCAGATCTGTTATCATGTGTTAATTTTTACCAGAGAACAATTTCATACAGAGCTCTCAACAACTAAGTAGACAATGAAAGTCAGTCAGCTTTTTAATGAATCATCCAGTGCTTATGCAATGGGGCCATGTAGCTTCTATGGCAAGAATGGAAACTAACCATGGATCAAAAAGACATGGGCTCCCTCTCAAGAAGGCTGAGTTCTAAATCCTGCTGCAACTGAGTTCCCTACCTGCCAGGATCAGAGACTGATGCTGAGTTTTTGATATGGCCCCAATCTTGGAAAGTCCTGCCAGTGAGCTGGTGGCAGATCAATTACATCAGATCCCTTCTACATTGACGAGACCAGTGATTCATACTTACCTAGATTGATACTCTGCAGACAGGTTTGCCCTCCCTTCCCATAGTACCTGTGCCAACACCATCACCTAAGACTGCCTAACTTTATATATATGACATTTCCTCAGAATAAAGGATTTATTTTAGAACAAAGGCAGTGCAACAATAGGCTCATGGCTTGAAAGTTCACTAGTTTTAAAGTTTATTCTGTAACTCAGAAGCAGCTAGCTTGATTGAACAGTGGGATGGCCTTTGGAAATCTCAGCTAAGGTACCAGCAAAGGGACAACACCTTGTGGGGTTGGGGTGCTGCCCTTCATGATATAATTGATTCACTATGTATGTAGGTAGGTAGATAGATAGATAGGATATATATCCTATATGATAGAGGGTTGACCCTGTTCCATCATAACTCCAAGAGACCCACTTGAAGAATTTGAGCTTCTCAACCCCACAAGTTTAGTTTCTGCTAAATTAGTTGTTCTATCAAGTTCTCAAGGTAGAAACTCTTCTGCCACAGGTTCTGCTGAACCCAGGGCCACAGCTACCACATGACCACTTTGGGCTCCATATGCCAGTGAACCAGTAGGCAAAAAAGAATTACTATACATCAGCCTGATTGATAATGACTCCCTTGAGTGCTACAGAGAGGAGTATGTCTAGCACCCAAGGGATTCACTAGGGCTTCTTTAGGCTCTTCTGTGTCCAATAATATCTATTTAAGGGCAGTGCCTCAAAAATGATTTGATAAGAATAAGGCAGCTAGGGCTGAAACCCTTCAGAAATGAATGTCTGTGTCACCACACCAGGCAAGCAATCAAACCAGACGAAAATGCTGGCCAAGGATAAGGGTAAGGAAATGATGAGTGTCAGTGCTACTCAGGGATCAGCTGCATCAGCAAGAGCAGTCGCTTGGTTTGTTAACCTTCTTTAAGCCTTTTAAGAGACTACAACTGATCATTTCCTCTAAGGGCTGGGCTTGTATTTCCCCTTTCAGGAAAAATAAGAACTTATTATCATATGGATAATAAAGTCAGGATATCAGGTCTGAGTAGCCCAAGGGAGGGGTCACGACAGACATCTTTCCTCTTCTTTGGGCTGCCTGTGAAGTGACAGCTATCATGTTGCCAGCATCATGCTCACTCTCGGACTCTCTCATGATTCTTCTCATCATCAAGGGAAGAATCAAGGTGTTTCTGTGAAACTGGTCCAAACAGAGAGTCTTGACAAAGTGTAACTAGGAAAGCACTGGGATGGGGGAAGGGACGAGGTCAGGGAAGGAGTGGTTCAAGAACCAGTTCTGAGTTCCAACACTAGTTCTAGGAACGGAAAGAAGAGCGTCACATGCTGCATCAAGGGATTTAAGTGGCTAAAAATCTAAAGTGTCCTTGATGTGCAGCACAGCTGAGGCTTGCCCATAGAACAGACCTCCTGTCAACCAGATCAGTCACCTCAGAGCCAAGGTGTAGAATGAAGAAAATAAGAAGACTTTTGCATGTTTCGTTTGTGTTGAAAACTCAAATGGTGTGTGTGTGTATGTATGCGAGTATGTGTTTGCACATGCACAACACACATATAACAATGGTACAAGGTAAAAGGAAGAAAACTTAAATTTTGCTTTTCAGAAGAACCCAGAAAAACAATCTGGGGAGATTCCAAGAGGAGTATAATTACAGTTTATTTAAATCTGAAATGAAGAGAAAGAGAAAGGAAGACTGAATTTTGTCTTTGGAATCTCTACCTGATGAGTCACTGGATTGAGAGTCAGGTGTTCATGGAATGGCCTGTAATCGACACTCAGAAAGTAAAGACAATGAAGCCAAAGAATCAAGAAAAATCTGGTTTATGTGATAAGTCAGGACTCAATGAACTAAGCTGGATATCTCTAAAGGATCTGTTTACCTACTACCCCCATAGTTTCTGCTCATGTATAAAATTAGTTTTGTATTCAGAACATGCAAGAATGTGATGAATAATAGGAGGCCTCAATAAATATTTATGAAATGAAAAATGGTTGCTTCAGAATTCTAGGGCAATGCTAGAAAATCCATCTGAATTTCTAAGGTCCAAACAAATCACTTTACCAAGTTATATAAATTGTGTATTAGCAGTATATTAGTTAGGGTTCTCCAGAGAAACAGAACCAATAGGGTGTGTGTATGCGTGTGTGTGTGTGTGAGAGAGAGAGATGGAGATTTTAAGGAATTGACTCACATAGCTGTAGAGATACAAGTCCAAGATCTGCAGGGTAGGCTGGTGGGCTAGGAAGAATAGAAGTCTGAGTCCAAAGGCAATCTGCTTGCAGAATTCATTCTTCAGTAGAAGACATCCACCTTTTTTCTATTAAGTCCTTCAAATGATTGGATGGGGCCTACTCACTCAAAGTCCACTGATTTAAATGTTAATCTTATCTAAATACAATATCTTCACAAAAACATCGAGAATAACATTTGCCCAGATATCTGCATACCATGACCTAGCCAAGTGCACATATAAAATTATCACCAGAAATTGACAGAACATTGTAAATGAACTATAATAAAATTTTTCTAAAAAATTAACCTCACAAGCAGTAAGTAAGTAAACATTCAAGATTATAAAGTTGTTTCTTTGCATCAAGATGGAGTGTATTTGTTGTGTTTGCAACATAAATGCTTTTGCCTAGTTGTTAAATAGTACATTTAAAATACATAAAAGTGATTTGTTCTCTGTGAACTCCAAAGCATCTGGCCAAATGTGGCCGGTTAACACCCTAAAGTTTTGTGATGTGTTGGGTTGTGGTAAGGTGACTGATGAGTTTTTGTTTTTCCTAGGACTTTCTTGGTTTTAGTACCGAAAATTCCACTTCCTCAGAGACTCCTCCACCCCAGCAAACCTGACCACTGGTCACCAGAGTGTGCTGTGCTAAAACCTTCCTTCCTTCCCAAGAGGAGCAGGGACTTAAGGGTGGCTTGTGCTGGCAATAACTAATTTCTGTTTGAACAGGTGTGAATCACTTTATGATGCTTTCTGCCTCCCGCTTGGAAAGAACCCTAAAACAAGCAAAGGGAACCGGCGATGGGGCATTGTCCCCAGGTGACTTTATCATTTGCAGTGACTAATTGGAAATTTTGCCGAGAGCATTTTTGGCAATCTCCCATCCAAAATAAAGTTTAACCTCACTGTTTGCTTCCATGGTTCTGAGGAAAAAAAGTCAGGAGCTCCCTAAGGAAGTGGCTGCCCTGGTGGTGGGCATTTAACCATGTCTATGATTGGTTCTGCCCTGCTCTAGGTCATAGGAGCACCCATGACAACACAGCAGGGGGTCCCCCAGGTGGCCAGGGCCCTCCTGCATGGCCACAGCATTCCATCTTAGCAAGATATACCTTTGCCACCCATACATGGCATTCTTGGATTCATTTGCTTGAGCGGTATGTAGACAAATATTTAGGATTCTAAAAATTATTTGGAAATTATAGACTAGAGCCATAGGGCCCCTGAGTTTTGGGAAAACGGTTGAGAGGAGAGACAGGAGGGTGCTGATGCCTCGCTAACATCCCTCCTCCAAGCGCCCTGAGATGCTCCTCTTTCATTCTGGGCATCCGCACCAGGTTCTGTTTAGTGAAAATATTCTTTTTATTCCTAAAATGTGTGAAAATAACAAATATATAGGGTACAGAATATTTGTAGTATTTACCTCTACAGATGATTATAAACACCTTAAACATTTAGGGTGCCTATATAACCCCAATGTGTAACATCTTAAGTCCACATAAATATTTGTTTCTTTTTTTTAATTTCCAAATCCCCCACCCTCCTGTTTATTTATTTATGTATTTGTGTATTTATTTGTGTATGTGTGTGTTTGTTTATTTATCTTTTCAGGTATGAGGAATTTCCCAGGCCAGGGACTGAACCCATGCCACAGGAGCAACCAGAGCTACAGCAGTAACAACACCAGATCCTTAACCAGTAGGCCACATACAGTGCCTGGCATGTAGTTGCGTAATAAATGGAAAGTACTATTCTGATAAATTGACCACCACACTTTTCAATCAAGCATCTCCAGTCTCATGTCTCATCATCCTCTGATAGTTCACCCTATTCTGGCTTGAACATTCTTTCAGATTCTGGCAAAGCTTCAAATCACTTCTAGAATAAAGAAATTAAAGAGTGGCTCAGTGTGTTAAGAATGTAACTAGTATTCATGAGGATGCAGGTTGGATCCCTGGCCTTGCTCAGTGGGCTAGGTATCTGGCGTTGCCGTAAGCTGTGGTGTAGGCTGCAAATGTGGCTCAGATATAGTGTGGCTATGGCTATGGTGTAGGCTGGCAGCTGCAGCTCCAATTTGATCCCTGGCCTGGGAACCTCCATATGCTGCAGGCGTGGCCCTAAAAATTAAAAAAATAAATAAGTAAAGATTCCTTCTGGCTATATTGATTTAAAAAAAAGAAAGAAAAAAAATTAATCGGTATTGCTACAGGTTTGAGAAATGGTGATAGAAGATGCCCAAACTGTGAATTTATAATATTCTGCCCCAAATATCCTGTGCTTTGAATATGCTGTTCTATCTGCCTATGGTCCTGTTCTCATCTTCTTCACCAGACTAATCATTAATGCTCCTCTAAAATACAGCTCAGGTATCACCTCACCAGGAAGTTTGCCCTTCCTCCTCTCATCTAGGTTAGAGGCAGTCTCCTGTGCATTCTACCATGGAGCCCTTGAGAAGGTCTTATAAATGTATGCTTTAATACTTTAATCCCTCATAAGACTATTGCAGCAAAAACATTTCATGGTGCCTGTGAGACCACAGCCTGATCTAAGGGGATTCCTCTACTTAGAGCCCCTGGGTGGTCATATTTGGCACACCCTGCTCCCCTCCACCCTATCTTTCCCCCCCTCAGGTGAAAGTGGAATGATTATGAGCATCTGACCCAAAGTCTTCACCATGAACTTGTTACTATGACTTGTCACTCATGGCAATGATTTCATCCTATTTGTGCATCAGTATCACTGCTAGAATTTTAAAACAAATACACATGCAGTGCGTTCCATCCCCAGTGATTCTGAATCTGTAGGTTCAGGGTGGGCCCATGCATGGGTAATTTTTAAAAGCCCTTCAGCTGATTCTGATAAGTAACTCTCTGAACTAGCGGGACAGGAACCAAAAGAGAGAGCAAGAAATAAATAGGTGGAGAGAGAAAGGGGAGAACCTTTGTCAGAATTGCTACCATCAGCCTAGTCCTCCAAACGAGAAGCCTCTGTGGACTTCTCACTCCTCATCTGTATCCAATCTTGTCATTCCCATCTCAGAAAATGTCTTTGAAATGAAGTTTTTCCCCCTTCTAGTCCTGTTGTCACTGCCTTAGTCCCAGCCTTCATCAATACTTGCTGAGACTAAGGCAAAAACCTCACATGTGGTCTCTCTCCCTCTAGAATCCTCCACCCTGGTCTATCCTCATACCCTATGGCTAATCATACCACCTCATCTTTGGTTTATGAAACAACAGGACTTCCTGATATGGTCCAGTATTCCTTGCTTCATCTTCAGTATCTCTCTCCTCAAGATCTACGCAACTAGGGCCCTTGCCTTTGTAAAGGGCCTTCACTCTTGTTTTTGGCAAGTTCCCACTCAGCCTTCAAAACCTAGCTCAAAAATCACCTCAGTTTTGTCTTTTCACCTCCTCCAATTAGCTTATTCCAAAGCTCCTTCCTTCCCTGTTAGACCTTAAGCTCTTCACAGAGAAGGGCTCTTTTCTGTTTGTCTCTCATGTCACAGGGCACAGAAGGAACACGCACGTGTGCACGTGTGTCTGTGTGCGTGTGCCCATGTGTGCAAGCACATGTGTGTGTCGCTGACGGAATCTGAGGCATTGCATTAATCAGAGAGCAATGATTTGAGAGGCAGGGCATTTCTGGTTGGGGAAGCCAGTCATGTGTATGATGCTGTACATCCTAGACTTTACTCCTAGATTTCCAATGTCTCATCCTTATCCACATTTACATGCACAGATCCTCTGGACATTCCAAAGAGATTTTTACCAAAGCTTTTGGAGGTGACAGTTCTCCAAAGAAGCAAAGAAAAGCAGATGGGGAGAAGCAGCCATTTGTCCATGTGAATCTTTGGGCTACCTAAATGTACATAAGAACAATTTCTTTTCTTTGTACTTTAAATCTTAAGAAAGTGCTTCAATAAGAATACTCGATCTGGAATTCCTGTTGTGGCGCAGCGGTTAACGAATCTGACTAGGAACCATGAGGTTGCAGGTTCGATCCCTGGCTTTGCTCAGTGCGTTAACAATCTGGCATTGCCATGAGCTGTGGTGTAGGTCGAAGACACGGCTCGGATCCCAAGTTGCTGTGGCTCTGGTGTAGGCCAGTGGCTGCAGCTCCGATTCGACCCCTAGCCTGGGAACCTCCATATGCCACAGGAGTGGCCCAAGAAATGGCAAAAAGACAAAAAAAAAAAAAAAAAGAATACTCGATCTGAAAAGGGAAAAGTTGGAAGTGTAACTTAAATCATTCTCTGTGACCTGAACCATTTAGAGTCTCTAACAAAACTTGGGGGTAGGAGGAATCAGAGTTCAATAAATGTTGAAACAATCGTTCTGATGCAGAAATGTACATGCAAAGAGCAATTTCTGCCCAGATTTTATGTTGTATTCTCTGTTCCCTCTGACAGTGGTGATGAATGGAACAAGATTTTTGTTCACTAGAGGAAGCTCAGTAGCATGTATCAGAGCAATTAACTTGGAAGTCTCTAGTGGTTAAGCATGGTTCAGGGGCCTATTGACTGTCAATTCAAGGACTCTCAAGAATCCTGGCTGCTTCTGTTGGCTGAAAATTACTTTAAAATCTTGAATTATGTGCTAAACGTTTTCTTTTTGGTCATGACTCCCACTTGAGTCACTTGGTATTAGATGGAAAATGAGTAGGATGGGGCAGATCTCTGCCAACTGAAAGGAGAGAGGCTAGTCTGGGCAGAGCATTTTGTAGGATGCAGATTTGAGTGTAAGCCAAGTATTTTTAAAATCCTCATTCTTGTAAGCTAGCACATGACCTTTCCATAAGGGTGAGGAGATTCCAGAAGTACATATTTGCCATCTGGAGCAGCCTCTGCAATTCATCTAGAAACCTGCATCACTGAGAATTTGAAATTAATCAGAGTCATGAACAAGGAGAACAAGCTAGGGCAGAGAGGTCAGTTTCACTTGATAAGAATGGAATGTGTGGTCTAGCTGGGAATGGGCCGACATTCATTATATTCAGGAAATTCTACACAGCCTTTCCCTCTGGAGACGACTCCTGGGAGGGAAAAGGGCTCCCTGTGAGGCTATAAAAATGAGAACCCTCTATAAGCCCTGGCTTTAGATGGTAGCCAGAATCACAGTGATCCTAATATCAATGGATATCACTCTTTTTCATCCTGCAAGGGAAAACATCTCTCCATTCATACCTGGTGGGGTTTCCTGTGTTTGTCCAAAGCATTTTAGAAGCAGAATACCTCGTTAGCAGCTAAGAACCAGCTGGAGCTGTTTTCTACCAAATACATGGTTTTAACTTTGAAGCTCTCTGTTGCATTGTGCTTTAGTGTCGTGAAGGGCTTGTAACCCAGCCAACGGCATCTCCCACTTTGGCCTGGGAAAGCAAGGGTAGATCTAGCTTAAACTTTGACAAGGCTAGGGCCAAATTTTGTTGGGTTTTGTTGCTGTTAGTTGTTTTTGAAAGAGGCATCAGTGGGAATGGTATTTGAAGTTTGCTTTTAGTGTTTGGGGAAATGGGCACTTATCCCTGTAAAAGACATTTCCTTCAAAATGTGAAACAATTACTCATGTTTTCAACTGAGCTCTTGAAAATGAAATGTTTAGGTAGAAATGGAAATCTGGTAAGGGATCATACCTAGCATAATGCATCTCAGAAGATGATTTTTAAATCTCCATTTGTAGAGGAATTGGCATCAAATGGACCTGAGTTAAAATCTCACCTTGGCTACTGCTATTTGATGTTGCATACGTTAATGGAACCCTCTGACTCTCAGTCTCTTCATCTATACTAATATTATCTCATAGGGATGATTTTAAGACTAAACAAGATAATACTATTTCCCCTACTTGGGTAAGGCACACAACTCCTTTTTTTTTTTTTTTTTTTTTAAAAAAAGTCACATTTCTTAGTTTTATTAAAAATAAGAATACAGACTAACATTTTTGACACAGAAATTGAAACATGTGATTTGACAAGGATAAATAAGTTTTTTCCCAGAGAGAAAATTTTTTTAAGTATGCTTTTAAAATGTTTTATTTTATACAAGTTTTAAAGGTTCCTTTCCAATTACAGTTACTGCAATATATTGGCTATATTCCTCATATTGCACAATACATCCTCGAGCCTGTCTTACACCCAATAGTTTGTACCTCACACTCTCTCACCCCTTTATTACCCCTTCCCCCCCACTGGTAACCACTAGTTTGTTCTCTGTATCCGTGAGTCTGCTTCTTTTATGTTATATTCACTAGTTTGTTGTATTTTTTAGATTCCACATATAAACATTACCACACAGTATTTATATTTCTCTGTCTGACTTATTTCACTTAGCATAATGCTCTCCGAGTCCATTCCTGTTGCTGCAAATGGCAAATTTTTTTCTTTTCATGGCTAATAAATATTCCATTCCATCTTCTTTATCCATTTATCTGATGGTGGATACTTAGGTTGTTCCCATGTCTTGGCAATTGTAATTAATGCTGCTGTGTACACTGAGGTACATATATCTTTTTGGTATATACTCAGGGGTGGAATTGTTGGGTCATATGGTAATTACATTTTTAGTGTTTTTGAGAAAACTCCATACTGTTTTCCACAGTGGCTGCACCAATTTACATTCTCACCGACCATGTAAAAGCGTTCCCTTCTTTACACACCCTTGCCAACATTTGTTGTCAGCTTTTTGATGATGTCCATTCTTATAGGAGTGAGGTGATATCTCATTTTGGTTTCGATTTGCCTATCCCTGATTTTTTTTTTTTTTTTTTGTCTTTTTAGGCCTGCACCCATGGCATACGGAAGTTTCAGGCTAGGGGTAGAATTGGAGCTGTACCTGCCAGCCTACACCACAGCCAGAGCAATGCCAGATCCAAGCCATGTCTTTGACCTACATTGCAGCTCACGGCAACACTGAATCCTTAACCCACTGAGCAAGGCCAGGGATTGAACCCTCATCCTCATGGGTATTAGTCGGATTCATTTCCACTGTGCCACAATGGGAACTCCTTGTTTATTTATTTTTGCTTTTATTTCCTTTACTTTAGGAGACAGATCCCAAAAATTATTGCTTCAATTTATGTCAAAGAGTGTTCTGCCAATGTTTTCCTATAGGAGTGTTACAGTATCCAGTCTTACACTTAGGTCTTTAATCCATTTTGAGTTTATTTTTGTATATGGTGTTAGAGGCTGTCCTGGTTTCATTCTTTCACACGTAGCTGTCCAATTTTCCCAGCACCACTTATTGAAGAGACTGTCTTTTCTCCATTGTATATTCTTGCCTCCTTTGTCTCAGATTAATTGACCATAAGTGCATGTGTTTATCTCTGGGCTTTTAATCCTATTTCAGTGGTCTATATTTCTGTTTTTGTGCCAGTACCATACTGTTTTGATGACTACCTTTGTAGTACAGTCAGCTGTCAGGGAGCATGATTCTTCCAAATCTGTTTTTTTCTCAAGATTGTTTTGGGTACTCAGGGTCTTTTGTGTTTCCATACAAATTGTAAAATTATTTGTTCTAGCTCCTTTCAAGTAAAAAATTGTGTGCAATTCAGTGTTTACTGAAATTATTTTTATTATAAGGTTACTTAAGTACACACACAAAAGACTAGATTGACATTACTTAGGATATTTATCCATCCCTACTTTCCACCATGTGGAACACAACTTTTAAAAATTAAATTTGGATAAAAACATAATCTATAAAATTCAAATTAATATAAATTTAATCTAACAGGTGTTGTTTTGCTCAAATTAAATACATTTACAATATGAATTTGACATACCTATGCGAAGGTTTGAGTCCAGTGAGCCTATAACATCAAGCAGCATTGTGTGTAAGTGTCCCAGAAATTCAACTGAACCCCAAAGAGATCTCTCAGCCTATCAGCTGAGTTGCCAGGACCACCGGGGACCCCACCAGGCCAGGTTTATCCAGAGGGAAGTTTAGTCTTTGTGCTCAGTTCTGAGTGTCTCATAGAAGCACATACTTGAGTGGGCTTAGGGACCCCCATTCCTCTAAAATCCACAGAGGAGTTACGTGTTAACTGCATCTTTTAAGATCACTTTGGCCACAGTTTTGAGGGTGGCTTGGAGTGGCTGAGAATGAAATCAGGGAAGGCCAGCAGGGCCATAGAGAGTCTCCAAACTCACAACCCTGACATTCAGAATACCACAGCCCTTCAGTGCTCACTAGGTTCATCCACTTCTCTTTGCTAGTATAAAGCATCTGCTCATGCCAATATGCCTCACTTGACCTTCCCTAAACTCACTGTTTGCCTTCCTTTCACTTATAACATCTTCTCTTGGTCCTTATCAAGAATCCTAACCACCATTTAGGGTCCATATTCTCCACCCAGTCTTCCTTTGTTTGTTCAAAGGACCTAGTATCAATCACAAATCACCTTGTATTGAAATATTTATGTTCAGTACGATGGCCTGTCTCTTTCAGCAACTGGGATCAAATTTTATGTCAGGGTTGAGTCTTGTGCAACTGGGTATCTCACCTGCTCTTAACCTATTACAGCTCATTGTTCAGTGTTAGTTTTCAGAAATTTACTTAATAGATGAATAAGACATCCACTGACTCATCTTCTAGAGACATCTGTGTATGGGACTAAAGAAATTATTTAGTGACTGCTTTTTGAAATGTATTAAAATTGGCTGTTTTATATTAAGTTCATAAATGAAAAGTGAGAGTTCATTTAAGATATAAAAGCTTATCAGAGGTTTTTTAATGAAGCTTATTTTACAAAAGAACATAAATAATAATGGAAAGCCACAGAAAGTACGAATAGTAGAAACATGCTTTGAAGAATAACATTTTACTGGATTTCCCATTGTGGCTCAGCAGAAACAAATCTGACTAGCATCCATGAGGACTCAGGTTTGATCCCTGGCCACACTCAGTGGGTTAAGGATCCAGCGTTGCTGTGGCTGTGGTGTAGGCCAGCGGCTACCGCTCCGATTTGACCCCTGGCCTGGGAGCCTCCATACACCACAGGTGCGGCCTTAAAAAAAAAAAGACAAAAAGAAAGAATAACATTTTACTAATTTACAAGGAAAGTTAAAAATAGAAGTAAACAATGAAAAGACTAAAATAATCTTTTCTCCATGTTTTGTTTTCTGTTTGTCTTACTTCTGACCATGACAGAAGCAAAACTGCAGTTAAAGCAGCACTTTTAACTGGTAAGAGTGGGGCCCTGGTTTGTAATATATAGAAACTATAAAGCAGTAAAAATAAAAAGTCAGAAATCTAGGATCTACAGGCAAGGCTGGAATGATACTTTAAACTCTAAAGAGTCAAAATGAAGCCAAGTTCTAATTGAAATAATTATTTTAAGATTTTTAAAAAAATTTTTGTTCTAGTTTACACCAGATCTTCAAAGTAACAGAAAAAAGTAATCAAGACTTAGTTACATCTTAATTGTTATTCTTTTGATAATTTTTAAAATAGAAAAGCCAGTACTGATTAGATCATAATCAAAATGCTCCCCAGTGCAGCTGTTCTCATCCGGGAGAAACTTAACCAACTGTTCATCACTTTTATTTTCCTTACATCTCATAAGGTACTTTGCAGAAACAAGGCATCTAATAAGTGTTTGGTGAATAAGTGAGTCAATGAATAAAGAATGAGTAAATAAATAATACTGTGCAAAGCAGTCACCTAGTGATAGCTCTTTGAATTGTGGGTAAAATGTCTCAAGGGAACTAAACAGTCCTCATAGGTCCATAGTTGGAAATCCAATATTTTAAGGAACAGAAAATGGCACAAAGACTCAGATTATCTTAATCCCCTTGGTGGTAGAGCCCTGGTAACAGTATGTCCCCAGCTGTGGTCTCCACTCCTCCTTACTCCCACATTGAGACCCCAGTCTTGTCATGGCTTCTTCGGCTTGGCTGTGTACTTTTCGTCACTGGCACGGCTCACGCACACAGATACAATTTACCTAGCATCTGTCAATAGATTAAAATATTAGATTGGTCTAGGAAAAATGTAGTTTCGTGTAAAGTCAATGTCTTGTTCTAGTCACATTATTCACTGTGGCAATTTTCTCCCTTGCTATAAAAGTTGAGCTTAAAGGTCTTTAATTTTCAGAACCAAACCTTTTTCCCTTTTATTACACAACCATTTTATGTTGGCTCTTTTCCCAGTGTGCTGGCACTTTCTCAGTCCTCCATGAAATGTTAAAGAATAACAGATGTAACCCTGCAAAACTTCAACCAATTCAGCAAGTTCACTGTGAAGTAAGTCATACTCCTTGTAGGTTTGAATACAGCTTCTTTATAAACAATCTACTGTCAGTCTCTTGCTCTCTTTCTGGGACTCTCTGTCCTTATTTCTAGTCCATAGTGTGGTGTTATTTTGATACTCTGTCAATCAGACTCCTTCTAATACAAATTCAAGTTGCTTAAGAAAAAAAACTAGCATTCATTTCCTAGGTTAACTGGGAAGTCCAAGGGTACAGGGCTTTAGATACAAGTAGATACAGTGACACGTTGGTCTTGTTGAAGAACATCTTCCGAAGCCGGGGGATGAGGCCACTGAAAGTTCCAGACTTACATGGTCCTTACCACTCACAGCTCCAAAGAGAGAGAGTCAGAGAGATCCAGTGCCCCAAGTGGCCATCCTGGGTCTCACCACAAATCTAAAAGCATGGGTGACTGAGGAATAAAGCAGTGCTAGTTTGAGACTACTGTGTTCATCACAACAAAGCCCAAACTGGAGTGGAAATCTGATAGCCAATCTGGATAGTTCTAGCCTACCACCTCCAGATATGATAAAACACTCTGTGGGAATCTGAATACCATGTATGTATTTGATTGTAAGAAGAGAATACACTCAGGAACAAGGTAGACTCTCCAGTTCATAAAAAGACCAAAGCCCAGGGGTGAGAAATGAAATGTTTCAGCTGTGCTGTTGAATACATTCAATCAGGTGAATAAATAAGCCTAAAACAATAGCCCTTTCTGAGCCAGAGTTTACACAACACAGGACATAGCAAAGGTGAAAGACTTTCCAGATGGAGGGCTCTCTATGACTCTTCCCCTTGTTGGCCTTGTCCTGTCAAGGTGTTCTCTCTGGTAACCTGACCTTGAGTTTTGCACAGGCATCATTTACAAGAGTTAATTACCTTTCACCAGATAGCATTGACTCCATTGGTTATCTCCAAAGAAAAGAGCAGCATGGTGGTGGAGGCTCCCATTTAAGGAATTAAGTAGGGCATGAGTGCAGCCAACTAAAGCAGTTTGGTGCTCTGTCAGGATCGCCAGAGAAGGTAACACAACAAAGTCAGTGTAGTTCTTACTAATTGGCCCTTTGCCTTAAATAAAGTGTTGGATTCCCTATCTGGGGATTCTGCCCTTTGCCGGAAAGATGAGTTGCCTGGATGATCTAATCGTCTTTTCTCCCTTTGCCAACCCCTGTGTGTAATCCATTGTTATCATTATTAAGCAACATCCCAGTGGCTTTCCCTGGGAATGGCATAGGAAGTTAGAAACACAAACACAGGGAATATAGCCTTCCCCTATGATGTCAGCCTCTGTTTTAGTTTAAATATTTTCAGAGGGTATCCCAGTTAAGCCAGACATCTTGTTTATAGTGGGGCAGTATTACAGAGTATGGGCAAAAGGACAATACCCTTACAGGACAAATTTCCACCATGCAATCATGTCAAAGTTTCATGTTACATCTGATTAAACGGCTGCTTCTGATATGGCCAAATATGACAAGCTTCCTTGCCCTGAGAATCCACAGACTGAACCCCATTGAAAAGGGAGTTCAAATAGACAGCTCTTTGGTACATTATCACGTAGTTCAGTATTTTTGAGGATGAATGTCATTTTTATTAATTAATTTTTTATATCATAATATTTGATTAAGATGACTACTCCCTTTGTAATTTCCTTGTGAATTTTTCTACCCCTCTTAGCAAATGAGGAAGTGAATTCAGAGGCCTTGCCTTTATATGACAAGAGAACTGGATTATTAGGGAAAGTTCTCTGGAAAAAACCAGCCAACAAACCAACAAACCGTAGTGGCTCTAGAATTTCCACAAAGAGAGAATTTAAAAGTAGCATGTTATGTGGAAGGCAGTCGAACTTGTCTTGAAGATGCCTTCACATGTGTACTTGCTATGGTACAATATACCATCTTTATTTAGTAACATGGATTTTGGGGGGGGGGGGTGACAGGGTGAATGTTATTCCTGATCTCTTGGGATTACCAGTCTGTAAACTTGAAAAACCTAAGTGAATAAAGTGTAAACAAAGATTTTACCTAAACTGATCAAATTCCTGGCTCAGATCTCACCTAGGTATGAAACTAACAATGTCACCATCCAGGTATACAAGTTAAACAAAGCCAGAAATTAATCTCCAGAGTTCTTTGACCTAAATGTGGTTGTTCACATCCCCACTTCCCCCCGGGCGTCCATTTTGGTGTAAAGGCCTATCCAACACACTTGCTGTATCCATCCACTTGTGATCCACTTGTGATATCTCAGGGATAAGGCCATTATTCTATCACAGATGACAAAAGCCTAGAGAATAATCTCGTCTTATTTAAATGTTCAAGGAATTCTCTTTGAGCTAAATCGAGTAGACGCCTCCATCTTCTGTTGCTCTGTTTCCTTGTGAGAATAGTGCCCTCTGGTGCTTGTTTAATGTTCTAGCCTTCAAGTTGGCTAAGGAAGAGAAAACTTTTACAATTTGACCAACTAGAAAGATTCAGGTAATAGGACTGGCTGTCCTTAAAAATAGCACTTTTCCATTAAAAACTGTGCCCTTAATTGTGTGTTAGACTTTTTCTCCCATTGCTCTAATATAGCATAAAACTAAGAAGGAACTTGATGGTTCACACAGACAGAGAAATGCAGGCAGTGGCCAAACAGGTATGTTTATTGCAGCTCAGCAGTGAGAATTCAAACATTTCTTAAAAGAAAGAAGATAGAAATCCTTCATTTTAAAGATTTTATTCATTATTTTCACACCAATGGAACTACAGGCATAGGTTCACCTTCCATGGAGGCATCTAATTTAGTTCAGTTTCCTTTAGTTTGGTTTTAGATTGCACAGTCACTGCTAATTTCTACATATGGAAGAAAAAAAATGCTATACCATTCAATAGTTTTTTCACAAATCAGATATTTATTTATTACAGGGGGTTGTTTGCTTTAGGAATTTTTTTTTTTTTTTTTTGCTTTTTAGAGCCACACTTGCAGCAAATGAGGTTCCCAGGCTCGGGGTTGAATTGGAGCTGCAGCCGCTGGCCTACACTGCAGCCACAGCAACATCATATCCAAGCCACATCTGCGACTTACACCACAGCCGGATTCTTAACCCACTGAACGAGGCTAGGGATTGAACCCACAACCTCATCAGTCCTAATCGGATTCGTTTCTGTTGAGCCATGGAATTCCAAGATTTTTTTTTTTTTTTTTTGCTTGCTTGTAGTAAGGAATTCCAAGCTAGCAAAGATGTGCTGGAGGGTTTTTTTTTTTTTGGTTTGTGTTTTGTTTTCCCTGTAAAGATTTGTTTTAACAATTCTCATAATCTCCAGATCTCAAGATAGAAATACTAGTCTGAACTTTTGGTGGTAAAACTAAATACAAAACTATTGCTCCAACCAGTTAAGTCTGCATCTGGTTTCCTCATTCTTTTAAGATCAAACTGATGAAAGAGAGGGAGAGAGAGCTACTTTGGTTTATGGCTTCCAAAATACCAACGTTCATTCATCTTGCCAAACTGGGTAGTATTTACCTTGTTTCTACTCTTCCTTCCTCTTCCCTTTCTTTTCCTTTTTGGGGGACCCCTAGTAGATAGTGTAACTGGTGTGTTGAATGATTAGGGGTGATAAATCCTGTTTTAGGACGGAGAAGTCACCCTAGTAACATTTGTGACTGCAGATGTGTGTTACTTGGTTAGAACAGCAAATAACACACATCTGTTTATTGCAGGGTATACATGTTGGGTGGGGGGTTTACATTTTTTTGAATTATGCCAACAATTTAAATTCAGGAGATTTTTCTTTTAAAAATCCAGACTACAGCTTCTCCTGAAAGATTTTCCAGAGGAAAAAAAAAAAAAAAAGAGTTTTAGGTATGTGTTAGGTTCTCCACAAGCCTTCCAAATAAATATTACCATCCTGCCCCAGGAGACCTTTGAGTTCACAGCCCTGGATTTAGGGCCATTCCTCGTTAGATGGCTTTCTGTTGATATACAGACCACTGAGGGCTGGTGCTGAGCTTCCTATCAAGAGGCCTATTAAAATACTCCTCCGAAGCCCTATTAGCTCCATCTCACTAACCTACTCTGCTTTTTGCAACCATACTACCAATTTTGATGCTTTCCCTTTGCATTTTTCTCTTCATAGTAGCCCAGGAGACAAATGCTCATGGTTCAGAGATGATGCACCTTCAGACACTGCCACCTCCCTCTGCCCATAGTGGCACTCACACTGAAGCATCTGGGTCAGATGTTCAGAGGTTATACTGTGGCTACTCAGAAGGAAGGTACAAAAGATACCACCTACCCAGCCTCAGATGCCCCACAACAAACTTCAAAGTAGACAAAGCACCCTTTCCTCTGACTGATGAGGCCCTGAACTGAGGCTCATATCTTGGAAAATGAAACAGTGTAGACTTCAGTCCTCATTCATTCTCCACTGAACAACTACTCTGAGGCCCTGGTACCAACTAACCTTGTTTGTGATGGCTCTTCCATAGCATCTTTTGGGTCAGATTCTTTTCCTCGCTATCCGTGCCAATCCTAGTACTGCACCAGCATCCTATTTCTCTAGGTGGACCAAACGTCGTTGTCCTTCCTCTACCCGAATGCAGTTCTTTCAATCCTTCACTTTTTCTTGTTAATCATGTCTCCTGGATTTTCTGACTACTTCAGCTCATTTTGGCCTTTAACTTCTGAATTCCTGTGGCATTCATGCTTAGAATTGTGGATCAACTCAGAATTTATTAGTCTCATATGCTTATTTGTCTTCTCTATCAATTTGATATCTCCTCAAAGCGATTCCTCTAAATCACTCTCCTTCTGAGGAGTACAGCTAATAAATATCTCATACTGAAGGGAGTGGATTTTCAAATAAATATACAGATCAGGCACCTCAGAGCCTCTGGGGCCTTCTGCTTTGGACATCATGAATTAATAGGGATTAAGGTTGCCAGATAAAATCTGAGAAGCTCCATTGTATTTGAGTGTCGGATACAATTATACTGTAAGTATGGGTTATAATAAAAAAAATTATTTGTTGGCATTCATGCTGTAGCATAATGGGATCGACAATGTCTCTGGAGCAATGGCACTCAGGTTCAGTCCCTGGCCTGGCACAATGGGTTAAAGATCCTGTTGCAACTGCAACTCAGATCTGATTCCTGCCCTAATCCATATGCAATGGGGAGCACCCCCACAAAAAAGTATTTGTTGGTGGTCTGATATTCAGATTTAACTGAGAGTCTTACCTTGTTGTGTTTTTGCTAAATCTGGCAAATCTTCAGCGGTGGATTTACCCTTCTTGCCTTAAAAGACTCTGGAAAAAAACCTGAAAAATAAAATATGAACCAGTAGTTTTCAGGCATTGGTGAACAGGCAGTGCAAGAGAATGATGCCTGAGAAAAGTGAAGAAATGAGGCAATTTTTATGATTGTCCTAGCTTATTTTTTTGAGAAAATTTCCAGGCTGCAGCACAGTAAGAGGGAACAAACAGCACCTGGCAGTCTCCCTGAGATGAGGAGACAGAGTTGAGAGTTTGGGGAGCCCAAGGTGTCTAGAAGCCACAGGGCAGAGCACCAGAAAGGAGACGGCAGAAGGACCCCCTTGATTCTGAGGCTGAGTACTGATCAGTACCTGTGTGTGCAGGATCTTCCCAAAGTTGGAGTGAAAACCACTAAGAAGGAGAGGGCGGGACAATTTATGGAGTTCACATAGGGCTAGACATAGTTCGTATGCCCAACAGCCAGAGTGGAGAAACCTCACAATACACAATAAAGACAGAAATTAGCAAAATGGATAAAAGAGCATGAGTTAGTCATAGGCTATCTCCAAGAAATCAATCTCAAATATAAATAAATATGTTAAAAGTAAAATACTAGGGAAATGATAACACCATCCTAACACAAATCAAAGAAAGCTGAAGTGGCCTTGTAAACATAAGACAAAGTAGACTTCAGAGCAAAAAAAAAAATCACAGATAAAGAGGGATTTCATAATAATAAAGGAGGAAGTCAACAAGAGGACAAAATAATCCTAAACGTTTATGCACTTGATAGTAGTGCTTCTAAGTACCTGAAACAAAAAAAGGCGGAACTAGAAGGAGAAATAGACAAATCCAGAATTACAGCTGAAGATTTCAATACTCCTCTGATAATAATAGATTGAATAACAGAAATATGTTAGACTTGAATAATATTATCGACCAACTTGATCTAATTGATATTGATAGAACACGGTACTCAACAGCAAAAGAGAACACATTTTTTGAAGTGTATCCTAAATATTGACCAAGATATATCATATTCTAGGCTATAAAATAAGATTCAATAAATTTAAAATAATTCAAACAATAAAAGGTATATTCTCTAGCCACAATGGAATTAAATTAAAAATGCAAAAGAAAGATATCTGGAAAATCTCCATATATTTGGAAATTAAATGACAACTTCCAAAAATAAAAAACCTATGTCAAAGAAAGAATCATAAGGTAAATTAGAAAGTATTTTAAATAGAATGAATGAAAATGAAAATACAATATATCAAAATTTGTGGGCTACAGCTAAAGCCATGGTAAAGGGAAAAATATACATGTTTATATTAGAAAAGAAGAAAGGTCTAATCAATGTACACATCTACCTTAAGACACATAAAAAAAAAAGCAAATTGAAACCAAAGTAGAATAAAGGAAATAATAAAAGCAAGAGCAGAGATCAACAAAATAATAGGAAAACATTAAAGGAAATTAAAGAAACCAAAAGTCTTTTCTTTGAGATGATCAATAAAATTGATAAATTTCTAGTCAGATTGTCTGGGAAAAAAAGAGAGAAGACATAAATTACTGATATCAGGATGGAGAAAAATAACATTACTACACATTCTACAGATGTTAAATAGAGTAAAAAGGGAACATGAAGAACTTTTGTGTCTATAAATATAACAATTTAAATAAAATTGATAATTTAAAAAATTTGAAGTATAATCAATTTATAATGTGTTAGTTTCAGGTGTATAGCAAAATGATTCAGTTATATACATATGTATATATATATGTTCTTTTTTCAGTTATTTTTCATTATAGTTTAGTACAAGATATTGAATATAGTTCCCTGTGCTATACAGTAAACCTTATTGTTTACCTATTTTATATATGGTAATATGCATCTATTAATCCCATGTTCTCAATTTATCACTCCTCCCACTTCCCTATAAGTTTGCTTTCTCTGTCTGAGTCTGTTTCTATTTTGTAAATAAGATATATATATATCTCACATCTTCTTTATCTGTTCATCTGCCAGTTAACCCTTAGGTTGCTTCCATGTCTTGGCTATTATAAATAGTGCAGCTAGGAACATTGGAGTGCATGCATCTCTTGAATTAGAGCTTTCACCTTTTTTGGATATATTGCCCAGGAGTGGGATTGCTGGATGATATGATAACTCTATTTTTAGTTTTTTGAGGAATCTCCATGGTGTTTTCCATAGCAGCAGCACCAATTTACATTCCCACCCTTTTGCCATACCCTCTTCAGCATTTATTATTTGTAGGCTTTTTGATAAATGGCCATTCTGGCCAGTGTGAGATGGTACCTCATTGTAGTTCTTATTTACATTTCTCTAATAATTAGCAATGTTCAGCATCTTTTCATATACCTGTTGGCTACCTATATGTCTTCTTTGGAGAAACATCTATTTAGATCTTCCGCCAATTTTTTGATTGGGTTGTTTGACTTCTTGTTATTGAGTTGCATGAGCTGTTTGTATATTTTGGAAATTTAGCCTTTGTCAGTCACACCATTTGCAAATATTTTCTCCCAATCTGTAGGCTGTCTTTTAGTTTTGCTGTGAAAAACCTTATAAGTTTTATTAGGTCCCATTTGTTTATTTTTACTTTTATTTCTATTGCCTCAGGAGACTGACCTAAGAAAACATTGCTATAATTTATGTCAGAGAATGTTTTGTTTATTATCGTCTTCTAGGAGTTTTATGGTGTCATGTCCTCAAGTCTCTAAGCTATTTTGTGTTTATTTTTGTGTATGATGTGAGGTGGTGTTCCAACTTCATGGATTTACATGTGGCTGTACAACTTTCTCAGTACCACTTGCTAAAGAGACTATATTTTCTCCATTGCATATTCTTGCCCTCTTTATCAAAGGTTAATTTGCTGTAGGTGTGTAGGTTTACTTCTGGGCTCTCTCTTCTGTTCCATTCACCTGTATGTGTGTTTTTATGCCAATACCATGCTGTTTCAATTGTTGTAGCCTTGTAGTATTGTCTGGAAGGGTTATACTTCTGACTTTGTTCTTTTTTCTCAGGATTGCTTTGGCAACTCTGGGTCTTTTGTGGTTTTATATAAATTTTAGCATTTTTTGTTATAGTTCTATGAGAAATATCATGTATAATTTGATAGGAATCCCCTTAAATCTGTAGATTGTAAAATGGATTAATTTTTGAATGATACAAACTACCAAAGTTCACATAAAAGGAAATAGATAACCAGAATAGGTCTATGTCTAATAAATAAGTTTTAATTTATAGTTTAGAAATTTCCTACTAAGAAAGCTCCAGGCAAAGATAACTTCATTGGTGAATTGTTTCAAACATTTAAGGAAGAAATAATGACAATTTTACAAAATCTCTCCCAGAAAATTGAATATGAAGAAACACTTCTCAACCCATTCTGAGACCAGCATTACTCTAAAAACAAAATCAAAGATAGACATTATAAGAAAAGAGACCAGTATCTCTCATGAATATAGATGATGGACTCTCTTTTAAATAATAGCAAATTAAGTCTGGCAATGTGTACACAGGAATATACATTACAGCCAAGTAGGGTTTAATCTGGAATGCAAGAATACTATAACATTTGAAAATCAATTTAATCCATCATAGTAACAAACTAAACAAGAAAAATCATATGCTTATTGATATATGGAGAAAAATATATTTGACCAGATTTCACACTCATTCATGATAAAAATTCTTAAAAATACTAGAAATAGCGGTGAACTTCCTTCATCTAGTAAAGAGTATGTATGAAAAACTATCTAACATTATGCTTAATGAGAGACAGTGCCTTTCTCCCAAGATCAGGAACAAAGCAAGGTGTCCTCTCTCATCACTCCTATTTGATATCTCACTGGAAGTCCTAGCTAGGGTCATAAGGCAAGAAGAAAAGGAGATAAAAGTCATACAGATAGGGAAAGAAGAAATAAAAATCTTTATTCACACATATGATTGTGCATGCAAATAGTCACAAAGAAACTGCAAAATAATTTCTGGGGAACTGATAGGGGAGTTCAGGAGACACTGAATACAATGTAAAGATACCAAAGTTAATCAGTTGAAACATTTAAAAATACCATTTATAATCACATCAAAAAAGAATAATTTGGCATAAATCTAACAAAAATGTATAGGATTTGCATATAAAACACTAACGAAAGAAATCAAAGAAGGCTTAAATAAATGGAGAGCTATACCATACTTTTAAACAATACTCCTTTCATTCCTTCAGTACCACAACAAGAAAAACCATACTGGTCATTCATGAAGCCTGGGACGTATGGAGGATATGTGCAACAGAGACCAAAAAAACCTTGATACAGATCATTAGATATTGGTCATTAGACCCCACGACTTGAAACTTTCCATTGACTCCCATTTTTGGCAAATTCTGTGTCATGTTTGGTTCTCTCTCTTATTCTTTCCCCTTCAATTTTCTGTATCTTCCTCTTTCCCTTCCCTCTCTCTTTTTCTCTCCCATCTGCTGCATTCTTACAATTTCTATTTGTCTTTAAAGTGACATCCTTTAGCTGTTTTTTTCCACTTTCTCCTACTACCCCAAAAAGTTAATCGAAGTCTTTTCCTAAGATAGTTCTCTCCCTAAAATATTTGAGAGAAGGAGAAAGAAAGAAATTGCAAGATAACCTCTTCTTCCCTCTTCAACTTGATGTTCAGACAGAATTTGTGTACATTAAATCATTATATCAATTTATGTAAATATTCATAAATGTTCAAATGCGAGATATTACTGTAACTATCAAGTATAGTGACTTTTTGGTGGGAATGAAGGGACTGGACAAGGAAAGCCACCAGAAAGAGGCCCTCTTAGGACAGACTATGATAATGCAGCACTTCATCAGCTCTTCTCTCTGTTCAGTAAAACTTTCTTGAATACCTGCCCTATTCCATCCACTGAGATGAACTTTGAAACACAAAGAAAAATAGCACTTAGCCCTGACCCTCTAGATATTCAGTCCAGAGAGAGACAGACAGACAGACAGAAATAGAGACAAAGGGAGAGACAGAGAATTGCACATGAAAATATGTAAAATTGAACAGGGTGGTTAAGGGCTATTAAACTGGCCACAAAGAATTTTTGTTTTTTGTTTTTGCAAATTCTACAATTCAAATATTTTAGCTACCGACAGACCTCATTTTCTAATTTCTGGCTCAGCAGAAACAGTCACTTTATGTACAGTATAAACGAGATGCTGTAGAAGCACATAATTTGCTAAATGTTTTGGAACTCTCTCTATTGGCACATACCATGATGATATGTCAAAGACTTTTAAGTGCATGGCTGATTGTTCATATGCTCCATGGAAATGCTGGAGAATCAGAGTATATGCATCATCTCTAACCAATAGACTATGTAATGAGCCTCTCTATTTTGGAATTTGTGTTTAGATCTTTAATTTTACTTCTTACATAGCTCTTTAAGCAATTGGTTGCTTTTATTATCAGAGAAAATAAGATTTTTGTTAAAGCTGAATGTTTACAAGTGTTGTATCTGAAGTCAGTCCCATGTTTGAATCCTGAATCTGCCCCTTACCATCTGATTAACATTGACCAGTTCCTCTAGCCTCATTAAGCCTGGTCTCCTCGTATGTCACTTGGAGATAAGAATGATACTTAATCCTGGGGTGTGTTTTGAGGATTAGGTAAAACACTGCATGAGAAGTCCTTAGTACCTTGCCTGGCATGGAGTTAGAGATGAAAATATTCTGTTATGGGAAACAATGCTGATTTGTAAATTGCAGTGCCTCTGAGGGGTCAGTAGAGGGAGCACTGTCACTGGGAACTGGACTAAGAAAACTAATTTAAGATAAGGTAGTAAGCCTTTTGTATAAGACTGTCCCTGTTTTGATGGAGCTTGAGTGACCTATACACAGATGAGCTGGTAAGAGCCATACCAGACTGCCTTGTCCCAATAATCCTGCTGCACAGATCATGTGATACTAACTACCTTGGAATTCAGTGTATCTTTCTGTTACATACATATTCCATCTATCTAGCACCCAACTCTAACTCACCTCTGTTCCCTTGAGACAGAGAGGAAGCTTGGACGGGACAAGTAAGGTGCCACCACAAACATGAAAACAAACAAACATCTGTATTCTTTGTACAAGAATTGGGAGAAGGTGGATCTGGCTTATGCCCTGCAGCAGGGAGAGTGCTAGCCCTTCTCTTCCTGTCTCACTGCCTCCAGTATGAGCAGCTCTACTTAGTATCCTGGGAAAAGCAATCAGAAGAACTGACTGAACCCTCTCTGCCTCTGATTTACAGGTGTGAATCTGCTTCTCACTTTACCGCTCTTCATCTGAAACCCCATCTGTACAACGAGGGGGAAGGGAGGGTGGAGGGTTAATCTAGTGACCTCCAGTTTCTTAAAACCTGGTTATGTTCATTATTCTATTAATAACAGCTATTGAGTATTTTTCCTTATTTCATTGCTGATATTAGATCTTTGAATCTTCCTAGCATTTCCTTGTGGGCTGTAATAGCCCTATTTTTACAGGGAGTTTGGGATGCACAGGTTAGGTAGCTTGCCCAACTACTGCTAGATAGTGACAAAATCAGAACTAGAATCTATTTTTCTGAAAGTCTATAATCTAGTGTTTCTATTTTAAGATGAGTTTTTAAAAAATGAGCATAATGGCTTATAACCAGGGCAACTGGGGGACCATTTGCAGGGTAGAGAGGAATTGCCAAAGGCCTCTGAGTGTGAGAAATTTTCTGAGGATTTCACTTTAAAGTGCTTTTGTTTACTTTGCTTTGGGTTTTTTCCTTTGGGGGTTGGAGTTTTTTTGTTTTGTTTTGTTTTGTTTTTTGGGGGGAAGGTGGCTCTGAGGGACTGATGAGGCCAAGGCCAGTGTAGAGCTAAGGAATTGGGAACCTAGCTTTTAAGACCTGATTCTAAGAAAGAGAAGCAGAGTGACTGTAGAGATACCCTTTCTTAGAAGCCTGGCTTAGTTCATGAAATAAGAAGGGAAACTGAGGTTTAAGCAGATGTTTTAGCCAAGAAGAACTGTTCATTTGGGTAGAGATTCTCTCCTGATATAGACCTCTGGATAACTGACCGCAGTGGATAGGACCTGGTGGATGGGGCAGGGGTTCTGCAAGTGTTGTCTAAGGACCCTTGAGGGTGGCCCTCCAGGTCTTTCCAGGGGGCCAGCCAGGGTAAAACTTTTTTTTTTTTTTTGCCTCTATGACATATGGAGGTTCCCAGGCTAGGGGTCGAATCCGAGCTAGAGCTGTTGGCCTACACCACAGCCACAGCAACGTAGGATCTGAGCTGCCTCTGTGACCTACACCACAGCTCATGGCAACGCCAGATCCTTAACCCACTTCGCGAGGCCAGGGATCAAACCACAACCTCATGGTTCCTAGTTGGATTCGTTTCCGCTGCACCACCATGGGAACTCCAACTATTCTTATACTCTTTTGGCTTTTCACTCTCTTGACATTTGCACTGGTGGCACCAAAGCATTGATGGGTAATATTGGTGCCTTAGCATGAACCAAGGCAGAGGTGCCCAATTATCCTAGTAGTCATTGCATATTTCACTACCACACACATAAAATTTTTAAAATGCCAGTTTAAATTGAGAATTTTCAATGAAGGAGGAAAACATTGTATTAAATCTCAGAACTTGAATACATGTCTCCTTAATATTCTGTATGATGTATGACATGCCCATTTTAATGTATGGTGGTCATCTCGAGGAAAAGCACTTGTGTGATTATTTGAGTTGCCTACCCACTGTCATGGTCATTTTTACTTGAAAGTATGACTGACAAACTATGGCTATACAGACTTTGGTGTTTGGAAGACATTTTCCTGAAAATGAACAAAGTGAACCTATCACTTCAAGGAAAACAATTGGTGATATCTGTTGTCAACAAAATTGGACTTTTCAAGCAAAAATTAGAATTTGTAAAACTTGTATCTGCCATCATGAGTTTAGCAGGTTCCGAACACTCAAGACACTTTTCTAATGAAATTAGTGGTGATGTCGACTAATGCGATTTTCTGATACTGTGTGATGAAGTGTGTCAGCATTTGAAAGAGCTGCATAATTCAGTAAACCAATATTTTTCAAATGACCAATATGTGATATTGCAAAATTATATGTGGGCAAGAATTCAATTCAAAACACAAAGTATGTCAATGGATTTTAACATAACGGAATATATAAAGGTTTACTGATAGGATTTCACATTCTACAGTTAACTCTTAAGGAAATACCACTTGTTGAGTTTTGGTGTGGTGTTATCTTCTTTTTACTGAAAAGAAATACTTTTTCCTCTTCCAGTTGCATATTGGTGTGGGTCCAGATTTTCTTCAAAACTTCAACCAAAATAATATTTTGCAATAAATTAGATGAAGAAGCAGATATAAAAATTCTTTTGTCTTCTCTCAAGCCAGGCACTGAACAGATTTTTAAAAATGTAAATCCATCCCATTCTTCTGTTTTTTGAGTCTGTGTTAAAAATGTTTTTTATTTTAAAAATATTTATTTTATCACTTAGTGGGTTTATGACTATATTTTTATATACTCTTTTTTGCTTTTTTTTCCTGGGGGCGCACCCATGGCATATGGAGGTTCCCAGGCTAGGGGTGAAATTGGAGCTGTAGCTGTTGGCCTACACCACAGTCACGGCAACACAAGATCCAATCTGCGTCTGCGACCTACACCACAGCTCATGGCAACACCGGATCCTTAACCCACTGAGCAAGGCCAGGGATCGAACCTGAGTCCTCATGGATGCTATCAGGTTCGTTAACCACTGAGCCACTATGGGAACTCTATTTTTATATACTTTTTATTAAAGTATGGTAGATACACAGTGTTGTGCCAATTCTGCTGTACAGCAAAATGACCCATTCATACAATATATACATTCCATTTCTTATATAATCTTCTAACATGATCTATCCCAAGAGACTGGATATAGTTCCCTGTGCTATACAATAGGACCTCATTGTTTATCCATTCTAAATGCAATAGTTTGCATCTATTAACCCTAAACTCTCAGTCCATCCCACTCCCTCCCCTCTTCCCCTTGACAACCACTAGTTTGTTCTCTATGTATGACTATAATTTTAAATCAAAAGTTTTAATTTTTTCTTAGATTTAATTTGGAGTACAATAAAATTTAAAACTAATACAGAATAGTGATGTGCAAAAATTCTTCGGAGTTGTCAACAATTTTTAAGGGATAAAAGTGTCTTGAGACCACATAGTTTGAAAACTGCTTGGGAGCATCCCAAGGTGAGGTCCTTAAAAGGAAAGGAACAAACTCTCTGCTTCATTTAGCAAGCACTCAACATTTGAATATAAAGATGATAAAGACCTGCAGAACAAATATGACTAACAGTATAAGGCAGGAAGTGAAAGGTGCTAAATGAATGAGCCAGGTCTGTGCTGTCCAATACGTAGCCACTAGCTACGTGTAGCTATTAAGCACTTAAAATTTGGAAAGTCTGACTTGAGATGTCCTCAGTGCCAAATACACACCTAGCTCCACAGATTTTGTGTGAAATAAGGAATTCTGTCTCTCATTAATAACTTTTTATACTGGTTATATGCTGAAATGTTACTATTCTGTATGAATTGGGTTATATATAGTAATGAAATTAATTTCACCTGCCTCTTTTTCCTTTTTTAATACAGCTACTAGGAAATTCAAATTTATGTGGCTTGCATTTTATTTCTCTTGGACAGCACTGGTTTGGATGGGAAGTATGATGAGAACTCAAGGCAGGGAAAAGTTGGGTTGAGGTCATCCGTGAAATTGTCACAGAGAAGGAGAGGATTTCAATAAGCAGACAAGTTGAAGAGAAACTGCAGTTGAAGCGAGGATCAGTACTGAAGCACAAGGGTTCGTCTAGGGAGCAGAAGGACTGGCCAGTATCAGATCACGGGTTTTTGAGAGGAAGGGTATGGGAAGAAAAGTTCGCAAGAGAGGTTAGGACCAAACTATACAGAATTTTGAGTGCCAAGAATTTGGACTTTTTCCTGTAGGCAGTGACCACTTCCCCAGAAGAAAGCCAACCTTTGCCTCACAGCTTATGGAATGGCCCAAATGAGGCACTTTGTTCAGCTGGGGACAGAGCAGCATAGGCTCCTGGAAACTGCCCAGTGAGCAAGCATCCAGGACCAGCTCTACCTGACCAATATTAAATTTAAATTTAGATATGTGACTCTGGGGCTGATTGACTGACTTTTTTTTTTTTTTTTTTTTTTTTTTGTGAGAGGTGGTAAATTTAATCACTTGATAATGATGTCTCCTGAAAGAGGAAGAGAATCCTGTGGTGTGAAACAGGGACTTTTACCTTGGTAGATTGCTCTGGGCATGTCCAGAAGCAGATTGAGTCTTTCTACCTAGCTCTTCTAGTCTATCTTCATTTTTGCCCTAATTTTCTTGAATGTTTATAAAACTCTTACTGTGTGACAGGGGGTTAACATCTAGCTTGGAGGAGATGAAAAGAGCACCAAGGGAGTTGAAACTGTCTGACTTTTATCCAGGCTCAGAGGCTGGCTCAGTGAGTAACTCTGGTCACCTCTCTGGGCCTGTCTCTTCAGATATGAGAGAGGAGCTAGAACCAGATGAGGTCAAGGCTCTCTCCAGCTCTAGGATTCTAGAACAGGCCCAGGTCACAAAGGGCCAAGGGCATACTCCAGCAACCAGGTGTAGGGCCACTGAGGAGGGAAAGAGGATGCTGGGCTAGCGAGGGCCGGAGTCCAAGGCCTGCTCAGGAGCTGGCCCAGATCTGAGGGTGAGGTTGTTCTCCTCCCAGTGAGCAAACCCTGCTGGAATTGGAGCACAGTGAGGTCTTCAGCTGAATGTTTTCATCCCAGCTACCTTCCCCTTTATTCCCAGGGACTGGCTCACCACGGTGAGAGAAGTCTGAACGGAGGGAGCCAGGAATTTGGCTCCAGGCAAGTAAGTCTGCTGCTGCTGCTGCTGCTGCTGCTGCTGCTGCTGCTGCTGCTGCTGGAGGTGGTGGGGTGTCTCAGGTCTGGGGAAACCGGAAGAAAATGGGTGTGTGTTGTCCCCACCGACCGCTTCCTTCTGACACCCGTGGGTCATGCCCAGTGGCCAGAGTGTTGGTGGGGATGAGGAGAGGGTGCCTCCAAAGGGGCTTCAGCCAGACCGTTTCTGCTCTTTAGCGTTTCTAGAATAGAGTGGGTGGGAACGACCCGAGTAAAGTCCCAGAGACCAGAGACTCTTAACACTGACGCACAGGAAAGCCTCAAGTGGGAGGAGAAATGCAAATCCCCTACTGACGATGGCGTCAGCGGCTTGGTCCTGGGGACAGTAAAGGGTGATTCCGACTTTGGACTTGAGCACCGCCTGGGACCCGGGCTGAGGGAGCAGGTAAGGAGGCAGACCACACCTTCGCGTTGCTGCTCGGGAGGAGCTCAGGCCAGGAAACGCTTATGCAGGACGCTGCGGAGGCTCTGCGGTTCCCTGGCTATTTTGACAGTTAAACTTCACGTTAACCTAGCTGAGGATGGGTAGTTTAAAAAGAAGCGAACGACTCCATGTTTCAAAGGTGCACTCCGGAGCGGGTCTCCCGGTGAGACTGGGCGCTCTGCCCCCGGGATCTGAACCCCTGGGTAGGTGGGTGCGTTGTGGCCGATGTGGAGTGAGCCCTCGTGAAGTGCTGGGGCCGGGGGGGAGGGGGTGCCTCACTTTCTTTGCCAGCTTTTGTGAGCTATAATGCGTGACATTAGATTGCAAGCCTGTTTCAGCAAAAAGCCCGCAGCTGAGGTAGCTAGTGATTGAAGATTTGATGAGAACAGTGATGTTGTAAGGCAGGTCATCTTTGCAAGCTGCGGGTCACAGAACCAAGGGGGTACCATTAGCTCCCAGGTGGTGGGACAAAATGACCCTTTATAGGGATCTTTTAGGACCAGGCATTACAAGAGAATAGGCAGGCACTCAGTTTGCAAAAGAAATGCTCCATAGTTATCTTAGGGTGTGAGAATTAGATGTTTTTAGATATTTTAAAAGCATTTCTAGATACTGCAACAGAGAAGAATGTCCTAAGACTATAATCCTTTCCCTTTTCATCCTTAAATTCAGCTCTCTGGAAGGTGGCTTCAGGTCTTAGAGTGATCTATCTAACTTTAGGATGGGTTCAGTCCAGTTAATTCTTAGAAAACAGATTTTCATCCAAATCATAGCAAGGATTTAACAGTAGTAGCAATTAAAATTGTCATTTTCAGCCCATGTTCTGGTCATTAACTAGAATAAATTGATAGGGACAGAGCAGGATGATGGCAATAGCAGTATGGGAACAAATGTTTCAGTTTTGCATGGAATATGTTTACACCCATCTGGAAAGAACCAGGAGACCTCAGGTCCATACTTAGGATCTGTGTATCTTAAGCTAGGGTCATTAACCTACTTGTCCCTCAGATTTTTTTCATTTCAAAGCTGGGTAATACTATCCACCTGTGCTATTCACAACATCAGGTGTGCCTGTCATTCTTCTCTTAACAAGCATTTGTTGAGCACCTACAATACACCCAGGACTATATGTGTAAATACAAAGTGATAGGAAAGTAAAACAATTATTTTTCCAGTTGCTTTCTTTTAGCAAAACATTGGCAATAACTTTCTTCTATACATTTAGTTCAGAGAAAAGATGCCCCCAAGTGTTTCCATATGAAACCTGAAATATATATTTGAAATATATGAAATGTATCATCATGATGGTCTTTCCGTAGGCAAAAGGCAACCTGTGAGATAGGTTGAAATACTGTGGTGATTATTCACATAACAGTTTTTTTTTTCCTTTGATTTAGAATTACTGACAAAACAATAAAAAAATTTGACTTTGGAAAAAGTAAAATATTGTAACTTCAAGGAGACATCATATTGGAGTTCCCATTGTGGCTTAGCAGGTTAAGAACCTGACATAGTAAAACTGAGGATGCAGGTTTGACCCGTGACCTCACTCAGTGGGTTAAGGATCTGGCATTACCTCAAGCTGTGGTGTAGTTTTCACAGATGCAGCTTGGATCTGGTGTTGCTGTGGCTGTGACATAGGCTCCAGCTGCATTCCGTTTAGACCCCTAGCCTGGGAACTTCCATATGCCGTAGATGTGGCCCTAAAAAAATAAAAAGAAAAAAAGAGGAGACATCATATTAATTTCCCTGAGTTAAGAAATATGTCTTAAAGCTTCTAAATTGGCCAGAGTGGGGTTATGATGGGAAAACACATACTTCTGTTTTATGACAGGCTGCCAACTATGCGTCAAGTGTGGTTTCTTCTTAAGTATCTTGAGGCTTTAACCATTGTCAGGTACACATCAGAGACTAATTTAAAAAGTAAACTTTAAAACCTTTGCCAAGCCAAAATGGGTCTTCACAGAGAGAAATAAAAATATTTAGTTGTTCAGAGGTATTTTGAACCAGAAGAATTAGAGCCACAAAAGTGCATACATACATACTCTTCATAAAGGTATGACTGAATTAGATTGGAAGTCTAGGAACATAAGGCTGATGCTAGAAGCCAGGCATATCTGAAATAAAGAAAAAAGGCTTGGGCCATTTTATATAAAAGAAGGTTTTATTGGGTATTCCTGATATATAAAGCCTTAAGAGGGTCTTAGAAGATATAGCTGAGTATGTTATTTGCCTTCAGGTTGCTCATTGTCTAATAATGTAGAGGGAGGAGGGAGCAAGGGATAGGGAAGGAGCTTGTTGAGAATACAAATCTGTGTAGAAAGATGGGAGTCGGGTGGGGTGAGGGGCGGCAGGGGAGTGAAAGCTTTCTGGAGAAGGTGAAACAGGAGTTTCTGTTAGAACAAAGAAAGACATGGTTTGGGGGCAGAGAAAGAGTCCTGTTTCCTTCATTAAGGATGATTTAGGAAAAAGTTGAGAACTGCATTCATTATCTTTGCATTGAAAACATTTTCTCTTTTCTCCTTTCTTTAACTGGGTGATTATAAAATAAGAAACATTTTTTTTCCTCAACATTGTCTTTGCCTGAAATCCAAGAAAAATGAAAACATGTACATAGTTATTAACTGATATTATTTATTTATTTATTTTGCTTTTTAGGGTTGCACCTGCGGCATATGGAGCTTCTCAGTCTACGGGTCAAATTGGAGCTATAGCTGCCGGCCTACACCACAGCTTGTGGCAATGCCAGATCCTTAACCCATTGAGCAAGGCCAGGGATTGAACCTGCAACCTCTTGGTGCCTAGTCTGATTTGTTTCCACTGTGCCTCGACGGGAACTCCGACTAACATTATTTCTAAACCCTCATTTTCCTTTTCTTTTATAGCATGTCTCAGTGGAATCAAGTCCAACAGTTAGAAATAAAATTTTTGGAGCAAGTTGATCAATTCTATGATGACAACTTTCCTATGGAAATTCGACATCTGTTGGCCCAGTGGATTGAAAATCAAGATTGGTAGGATCAAATATTATTGTATTTTTCTAGAGGTTGATGCAAAAATGCTTTATGCTATATCTGCATGGATTTATTCTGTGGTCCACTTTTGACTTAGTTGATACATTCTTTTCAGGTAAAGAACTTTCTTCAAGGATTTAGAAAGCTTTCTCAAAGGAGGAGACTCATTGTCCTTTCTGGTTTCACCCATTGTAGATGAAAACTTAATGGTTCAAGTGTTTTATTTTTATAAGTGAAACCCTAACAATTTTCTAAGTATTAAAAAAAAAAAAAACTCCAAAAAGCCAAGAAGTAAATCTATTGTTTAATTCTCTATCATGGACTTGAGATATATATAGTCTTTTTAGGGCTGTACCTGCAACATATAGAAGTTCCTAGGCTAGGGGTTGAATTGGACTGCAGCTGCTGGCCTACACCACAGCCACAGCAACTCGGGATCTGTGCCATGTCTGTGACCTACATCACAGCTCAGAGTAACACCGGATCCTTAACCCACTGAGCAGGGCCAGGGGTCGAACCTGTATCCTCGTGGATGCTAGTTGGGTTCATTATCACTGAGCCACAATTGGAAATTCCTTAGTATGTTTTACGAACTTTTTTTAAAGTTCTGTTCACCTTGTATAATTAAAAAATATTTTTGCTTTGAACAGTCATCTTAACTCTTGCTAAAATACATGTAACATAAAAGTTACCATTTTAACCATTTGTAGGTGTACAGTTTAGTGGCATGAAGTATATATTCACCTTGTTATGCATCCATCACCACCATCCATCTTCAGAACTTTTTTACCTTCCCAAACCGAAACTGTTCACTTATTAAATAATAACCCCCTCCTCTCTCCACCCCAACCCCTGGTAATCACCATGCTTCTCTCTCTTTGAATCTAACTAGTCTAGGTACTTTACATAAATGTAATCACACAATATTTATTATTTTGTGGCTGACATTTTACTTAGCATATTTTTTCAAGGTCCTTTCATGTAGCATGTGTCAGAAATTCCTTTTTAAGGCTGAACATATTATATTGTATTTGTATACTATGTTTTATTTATTCATTCATCCTTCAGTGAAATTTGAGTTGTTTGCACCTTTTGGCAATTGTGAATAAAGCTGATATATAAATGTTGATGTGCAGATATCTTCTCAAGTGCCTGCTTTCAATTCTTTTGAGTATCTATGCAGAAGAGGAAATGCGTGTAATTTTATGTTTACAGTTTGAGGAATCTCCATTCTGTTTTACAGAGTGGCTGTACCATTTTCAATTCCCACCAGCAATATACAAGGGTCTCAATTTTTCATCCTCACCAAAACTTGCTATTTTGTGTTTTTGATAATAGTCACCCTAATAGATGTGAAATGGTATCTCCTGTTTTGATTTTCATTTCCCTAGTGGTTAGTGATCTTGAGTATACTTTCATGTGTACCGTTTAATTTGAAAAAAACCTTTAAATTCTTGTCACTGTAGAATATATTTATCACTTTAAAATAGTTATGGTAAAAAAAAAAAAAGTAGGCATCTTACTAAGTTGTTTCCTGTTGTGTAAAAACACTTTTGTTTTTTTAGGGAGGCAGCGTCTAACAATGAAACCATGGCAACAATTCTTCTTCAGAACTTGTTAATACAACTGGATGAACAGTTAGGTCGAGTTTCCAAAGAAAAAAACCTGCTTTTGATACACAATCTAAAAAGAATTAGGAAAGTCCTTCAGGTGAGAATGCATTCTACTTTTTCAAAATATTTGGATTTATGAGTCTTTAATTCAGTTAAAAAGAAGTCGAATATGTAGCCTTATCTTGTTTTTCCAACCAGATTTAAGAGGGAAAAAAATCCCAATTCTTACTGTTTTAAATTTTGTGTTCAATTTTATTTTATTACCCAATGCTTGTTTTTCACAAACTTTTGAATCTAACATACAGTACAAGTGGGAGGGCATGTGATTTGTATGTGACTAGTTATGATGGAATTTGAGAATGTTGGAACAGGGATCTGAAAGATGCTGGTTTCACAGCTATTCCTTCATCTTCCCTTGCCTTTGTCCCTTGTGTAACAATTTAGAGTTGATTTATTCTCATTCATAAATGGAGTATTATATATATATATAGTACGTATCCTCGCAGATTTGGTTCAAACTTCACCTGCTTCAAAAGCGTTCTTTGGTGCCCTGTAGCCTCCTATTCTAACAGTTTACCCAGGCAAAGCCCTTTTCTCTGTGTTCCCACAGCACCTGCAACAAATCTGTACTATGCCACGTAGTATGTTCTACATTAGTCTTTTTTTTCTATGTTTGTCTTCTCCCACAAACAATGGACTACTTGAGGCAGGGGCTTGGTATGCTGCTTTGAATTCCCTGTGCCCACTGCAAAGCTGGACCTCTGCTGGAGTGTAATATTCATTGATTAAAGAGATGAATGAATGAAGTGAGTGAAACAGGGATTTAAAGAATTAAGAGCAGGCTAATCCTGACCTAAACACAGAGATGCTAATGAAACAAACTCTAAACATGGACAGCTCTAATATTTACTGAGTTCTTACACAACATATTAGAGAACATGAAATATCCATGTGCCATTTCTTAGTGAGGCGTCTTTTTTATTTTATTTTATTTTTTGTCTTTTTGCCATTTCTTGGACCATGACATATGGAGGTTCCCAGGCTAGGGGTCGAATCGGAGCTGTAGCTGCCGGCCTACACCAGAGCCACAACAAAGCAGGATCTGAGCCACATCTGCAACCTACACCATAACTCACGGCAATGCCGAATCATTAACCCATTGAGCAAGGCCAGGGATTGAACCCACAACCTCATGGTTCCTAGTCGGATTCACTAACCACTGAGCCATGACAGGAACTCCTCTTAGTGAGGCATCTTTAGAATCTCAAACTTATAATTAATACATTTTTAGAAAATTTTACCTAGGCTATCATAGAAATATGCTTGATATTACTAACATTTGTGAGAGGGACATATATATTAATTGTTTCATTGTTGTTTGGCTTTCAATTAGCCATCTTTGCCCTTGATATCCCCTATAAATTTGCAAGACACTTGGCTGCTGTAGGAAATGAATTTGTTGCCAATGAAACATAATTTTTCACAGAGTAAAGCAAACTATCTCTTTCAGAGATAAGACATTTGACTTTGGCTTCATTAGCTAGTGCTCTAATCAATAAACCTAAAACAGGAGTTGGCCTATTGCTACCCACAAGTCAAATGTGGTCGCTGCCTATTTTTGTACAATTCATAACTAAGAATGGTTTTTTACATTTTTGTTTTTTATTTTTAAATTTTTTGTTAAAATATAGCTGATTTATAATCTTGTGTCAATTTCTGCTGTACTGCAAAGTGACCCAATCATTCATACACACACGCACGCACACGTATATATACACTCTTTTTTCTCATGTTCCATCAGGTTCTGTTCCAAGAGATTGGACATGGTTCCCTGTGCTATATAGTAAGCAATGAGGTCCTAATGCATAGCACAGGTTTTTTACAATTTTAAATGGTTGAAAAAGAACATGAGTTCCTGCTGTGGTGCAGTGGATTAAGAACATGGCTGCAGCAGCTTGGGTAGCTGCGGATATGCAGGTTTGATTCCCAGCTTGGCACAGTGGGTTAGAAGATGCCACATTGTCGCAGCGATAGTGTAGGTTTATAGCTAAGGCTTGGATTTGATCCCTGGCCTGGGAACTTCCATATGCCATTGGTGTGGCCATAAAAACTTTTTTTAAAGGAATAAAAGTAAAATAAAAGTTTGTGCTGTGAAAATTATAGGAAATTCATGCGTTCCCGTCATGGTTCAGTGGTTAACAAATCCAACTAGGAACCATGAGGTTGCAGGTTTGATCCCTGGCTTTGCTCAGTGGGTTAAGGATCTGGCATTGCCGTGAGCTGTGGTGTAGGTTGCAGACGCGGCTCGGAACCCGCGTTGCTGTGGCTCTGGTGTAGGCCGGTGGCTACAGCTCTAATTTGACCCCTAGCCTGGGAATCTCCATATGCCGTGGGAGTGGCCCAAGAAATGGCAAAAAAAAAAAATTATAGGAAATTCAAATTTCTTTATTTCGGTGGAACGTAGCTTGCTCTGTCAGTTATATATCGACTCTGGCTATCTTCACACTGTAGTGGTACAGTTGAGTAGATGTGACAGAGACCGTGTAGACTCAAAGCCTAAATAAAAATGTGGTGCGTGTGTGTGTGTGTGTATCAAGCATATTTATCTGGCCCTTTATAGGACAATTAACCTAGAAGCAAAGGTCCTCCAGATTTTTGCTAGGGGAACTTGGATGGGTAAAAATGTGTGATGCTTTGGCTTTTGGAAATTCTGATTCTCAAAATGTGGCCTTGGGAAATTTGCTTAATTTTTCTATATTTCTGTTATCTTTTCATATAATTGAGGATGGTTATTATTTACCTTCTGGGATTATAAGAAAGACTGAAGATTTTATTCTGGCAAAAAAATAGGCTTTCAAGAAGAGGATCTTGTTGATAGGGAAAATAGCAGGATCTCCTTAGTGTGAATCCAGGGTAAGTATCCAACCCATCACTTTTCTGAGTGAGGTAAGACTGTAAGGGAGTCAAGAATTTGCAGTAGTCCCCAGTCATATTTCAGCTCAAGCACAAACGTCCTGCTTATGTCATCTGCTTCCCAGCATCTTGTCTCCGTTGACCTCTTCCCATAAACTGCCCTAAGCTGCTCAACATTCCCACCCCAGGAAAATAGATCTACTGTTTGTTCCTGAGCACATCAACCCCACTCTTGAAAAACTCTGAGCCTTTTGTCCATGATAGCCTCATGGCCCGGAATGCACTGCCAGCCCTCTTCCTCCAGCCCAGCTCCTGTTCATCCCTAGAGGACCTGTGGAGGTCCCAGGGCGGCAAGGAAACCTTGACCTGTTCTTTATAGCCCTTACTTTCATTCCTCATGGAACAAAGTTTGCAAGATAACCAGCATCTCCTCTGTGCTGGATGTAGAAGCAGGTCATAAGCTCTTTTTCTTTTTTCAGCTTTTAAGATTGATGCATAGTAGATTTACAGTGTTGTTAGTTTCAGATGTACAGCAAACTGATTCAGTTATCCATGCCTATATATCTATTTTTTTTTTCAGATTCTTTTTGCTTATAGGTTATTAGAAAATACTGAGTAGAGTCTGTGTTCTATAAGGTCCCAAGCTCTTTGAAGGTAAAAGTCTGAGCTCCCTTGGTGACCTCCTGCTTCCCTCCATACCCAGCATGATTCTACTGCAAACTAGAAACTCCAAAAATCAGTTTGATTGGTTAAGATATTTTGAATGGACAAAAACCCTTGCTCTTTCCTTTGATTTATAAACTACATTTATTGTATTATAGTAATTCAGAACACAGTAGAAAATAGTAGTAAAGAATATCATCAATTATGGTTACAAGCCTTTTTGATAAAACAAGATCCTGCTTCCCCAAAAAGGAAAAAACAAAATCAAAAACAAAATACAAAAAACCCCTCCTGTCAAAGAGAATATTGACGCTGTGCTTACCCGGTTTGAACATATTTATCCTCTGGGATTTTAAATATAACCCATTTTAACTATTATAGCAAAAAAGAGCAAACAACACCAAGATAACTAAGCAAGTATAAGGTAAATTTATTTTAGCTCTTGACAGAGCAACTGAGGTCTCCAGTGTCAATATTTTAATTTACTATTTATACCCCACTTACTTCTAATAAGAATCTGGAATGGCTTGCTATAAAAGACAAACAAAACTATCAAATCAAAAGTAGGAGTTCCCGTCATGGCTCAATGGTTAACGAATCCAACTAGGAACCATGCGGTTTCGGCTTCGATCCCTGGCTTCGCTCAGTGGGTTAAGAATCAGGTGTTGCCATGAGCTGTGGTATAGGTCGCAGATGCAGGTTGGATCCTGCATTGATGTGGCTCTGGCGTAGGCCAGTGGCTACAGCTCCAATTAGACTCCTAGCCTGGGAGCCTCCATATGCCAAGGGTGCGGCCCTAGAAAAGACAGAAACAAAACAAAACAAAAAAGCAAAAGTAAAGGCAATCCCTGAGGTGGAAGTGGTGAACACTGGTGTCCAACTTGCCTTGGTCCTTTTAAGGTGAGTCAGCCTCAGGTCAAGGTTAGGAGCTGGGACTGTATTGGGTTGAATTCTGGCTCTGTGACTTGTGTGCTGTATGGCCCAAGGCAAGATGCTTACACTCTCTGGCCTCAGTTTCCTCAGCAGTGTGAGCGGAATCTCACTGGTACCTAACCCATAGGGATGTTAGGAACATTTTTAAAAAAGGTTTTGAAGCATGTAGTGAGGACTATGTTATTATTTGCTAAAAATAAATTTCTGTTCCAGGTATTTCAAGAATGTTTCACTCTGTTCTTAAGGCTTAAAAAACAAAACAACAACAACAAAAGAACAATAGACTTTATTTTCTTAGAGCAATTTTAAGTTTATAGAAAAATTGAGCAGAAGGTACAGAAAGTTCTCATATATTCCCTTTCCACCTGCCTCTCTCCAGTTTCCCCTGTTATTCTCTTACATGGGTTTTGTGCATTTGTTTCAGCTGATGAACCTTTTGTGGTGCATTATTATTAAAAGTCCAAGGTTGCATCTTTCTGTTGTATGATTCCTTAGGTTTTTAACAAATGCATGATGTCATGTATCCACCATTTCAGTTTTGCTGCTCCCCAAATCTCCTCTGTTCCACCAGTTCACTTGTCCCTCCCTCCCCGCAAGCTCCTGGCAACCACCAATCTTTTTACTCTTTCTATAGTTTTACTCTTTCCAGAATGTCATAGACTTGAAGTCATACAATGTGTAGACTTTTCAGACTGGCTTTCCTCACTTAGTAATATGCTTTTAAGTTCCCACTGTGTCTTCTTGTAGTGTGACTGCTCTTTTTTTTATCACCTAATGCTATTCTCTTGGATGGGGTACTACAATTTATCCATTTTTGGCAATTACAAATTAAGCTGATATTAGCGTTTGCCTGCAAATTTTTGTGTGGGCATGAGTTTTCAACCCATTTGGGTAAATACCTCAGAACTTGATTGCTGGATCTTTATTCTTGGATTTTCTATTGAAAATCTCTTTTCCTTACTCACCTTCCTATCTGTGTCTTAGTCTGTTCTGACTGCAGTAAAAAATGCAATTGATTGGATGAATTTTAAATAAAAAATGTTTATTTTTCATAGTTCTGAATAGGAAGCCCAAGGTCAAGGCTCTGGTATATTCAGTGTCTGATTCAGCTTCCTGGCTAATAGATGGTTATCTTTTCACTACAGTGTCACATGGTGGAAGTGGGGAGGAAGCTCTCTGGGTTCTCTTTTATATGAACACTAATACTTCTCGAGAGAGCTCTGCCCTTAAGACCTAAACTCTTATCAGAGGCTCCACCTCCTAATACCATCACATTAGGGGTTAGGATTTCAACCTATGAATTTGGGGAGACACAAATATTTAGTCTCTAACCTTTCTCTTTCCCTTTCATATAGAGTGACTTTAAAAAAGAAAAATATGGCATATTCATAAGTTAAAAATTGCAATAATATAAAAATATGCAAAGAAAATATGAAATAATCCAAAATCTACTGCCTAGATGTAGCATATTGATATTTGATAGGCATCGTTCCAAACATCTATACATATATGTGCCAATAATAGGGCAGGCTGCTGTTGACATTTATGCTCAATTGTTATTAGTATCTTTATAGCCTCCCGTACCCCTCCACCCCTAACTCCACTCTGCTCTCTGCCGACCCACAGGAACCATTAATCCCAAAATTTACATTTATCAGTCTCTTCCTTTTTGTTAGTTTACCATACATATTAGCATCCTTAGAAAATATAGTATATATACTATATATAGTAATATAGGAATCACACTATTTATTCTTCACAACATTTTTTTCACTCAACATGCGTGAGATTGATTCATGCATGTTGATGCGTATAGCAGTAATTCAATCGTTTTCATTAATACCTAGTATTCCATTGTGTGAATACATGATAGTTTATCCATTTTACTGTTATTGGGCACTTGGATTATTTCCAGTATTTTTTACTATTTCAAATAATGTTGATCTGAATATTCTTGTGTGTACCCCTTGGTGCACATATGCACGAAATTCTCTAGGATATAAACCTAGGAGTGAAATGCTGAATCATCGAGTATGTACATCTTTAAACATACTAGATAATGTCAAAATTGTTTCCCCAAATTTTTTTGTTGTTGTTTGTCTTTTGTCCTTTTTAGGGCTCCACCCACAGCATATGGAGGTTCCCAGGCTAGAGGTCGAATCGGAGCTATGCCGCCAGCCTACGCCAGAGCCACAGCAACATGGGATCCCAGCCATGCCTGCAACCTACACCACAGCTCATGGCAAAACTGGATCCTTAACCCACTGAGCGAGGCCAGGGACTGAACCCGCACCTCAAGGTTCCTAGTCAGATTTGTTTCCGCTGCACTACAATGGGAACTCCTGTTTCCCAAAATTGTTACACAAGTTTCCACTCTCCCAGTAGAGTAAGAGTTCTGGCTCCACATCTTTGTCCATGCTTGTAATGGACATATATCATGTACCCCAGTCTGGTGCTGTCTACATCTTTTTTCCTTAGTTTGATTTTTTTGTTCCTTTTCTGATTTCTCTTTATTCGAGTGCTTGCTTTATTTCTAAACTTTTTTTTTTCTTATGTGAGGTTAATTCTATACATTTTTAGAGAAACTTTTTATGTACTTTAATATGTAGTACTCTCATTGTTCATATCTAAATGTTCCATAAGTCCAGTTTGACTTCTATTTTTAGCTAGCTAAACTTAAAAATTGTCCCTCCAAAAATACATAGAAATGCTAGATAAAATACAACATATTTTAAATGCATAAACTTATCACAAGTTGAGGGAAATTACAGAGCTAACATTTTTTTAAACTATAATACAGAACTGTGAATAGGAGCTAACATGGTAGTTGTCATATAGTCTTAGATTCTAGAAATGCAGGTCCTAAGCATGACATAAAAAGAAACTGCAGGACACCAGAGAGAAAGAAAAGATCCTAAAATTAGCAAGAGAGAACAAATACATTAACCTACACAGAAATGAGAGAAACGGAAAGCCAAATATAAAACAGTGAGAGCAGAGTGGAATAATCTCTTCATGGAGCTATAATACAATATCCATCAAATTAGAATTCTATACCCAGCTCAATTATTATACAAAATTAAAAGTTCACTACAAAGATACACTCACAGAAGGAATTACTAAAGGAAATCAGACACAGATGTTCAGTGCACATGCTAAAATTTCTAAAGTACCACTCCAAAAAGTGAAAACAGAGTGCATAAGAGATTAAAAGTGCAGAATAAGATTATCAGGAAAAAAGTATCCCTTAAGTGGACAGAACTCAGCAGTTCTAAGACAAACCATAGTTCTTATAAGGATGTATCTAAAACATGAAATAGCAAACTGATAAGGTCAAAAGGGTGAGCTGGGCTGTCTTGTAAAGCAATTTGTGGGCCTTGGTCAGGAATCTGAGTCTTAGGCTGAATGTGATGGGAGGCCATTGTGAAGCATAAGCAGAGAAGTGACATGAACTGATTTCTGCTTTTCAGAGCTTATTCTGACTTTAAGTGAACTGTAGTTATCAATTGTAGTTATCTGGAAGGAATTGGAGACCTGTTAGAAAATCCCATTGATTTTTAAAAGCAGCATACTGAAGTCAGTCTTTTTCTGTTACTGTGGACTTATCAACTCTCCTAAACTTCCAGAAGTTTTTGCTTTGTGTATTTTTTACTCTGTTGTGAGGAACAAACAAGATAATATCAGTGAATTAAACTTTTTAAAAAACTCAATGTAAAATAGTCTTTTTGACCTTTCATTACTCTTTCATTTTGAAATTTTATTGTCTGGCTTTCCTTTTGTTACCATTTGCTAACAGGCAAATGAATCCATCTCTTCATTTTCATACTTTCTCTGTCTCTTTGTACTAAGTCTTTTGTAAATACATAACATCTTTTTAGTCAAATATTTAGTAAGTTCTTGTGTTCTCAGTCACATCTTAAGCACTAGGAATACAATTAGAGGAAGTCAAGAAGCTTATAGGCTACTGGGAATTTGGGGTTAATAGATGCAAACTATTGCTTTTGGAATGAATATGCAATGGGATCCAACTGTATAGCACTGGGAACTATGTCTGGTCACTTGTGATGAAGCATGATAATATGAGAAAACAAGAATATATACATGTATGTGTGACTGGGTCATCTTGCTGTGCAGTAGAAAATTGACAGAACACAGTAAATCAGCTATAATGGAAAAAATAAAAATCATTATTAAAAAAGAAGCTTATAGGCTAAAAATTTCACACTACCTTTTATTTGGCTGTGCCCCAGGCACACAGAAGTTCCAAAGCCAGAGATCGAACTTGCACCATAGCTGCAGCATGAGCCACAGCAGTGACAATGGTGGATCCTTAATATGCTGTGCCACCAGGGAACTCCCTACATTTTTGTTTTTAATTTATAGGAACTTTTGTGGCTATTCCTCAAAAATCTAGTGTTGGGGAGGTAAGGGGAAACAGGCAACAGTAAACGTCTTAAAATAGAAAAAAAAATCTCCATCAGTTAGAAGGCTGTGTTCGGGGTTTTGGTGTTAACTCTGTGGTTAGTAATCCCACCACCTACAGAGCATTTTTTACCCACCAGAGTAATGAGTCTATTAGTGAGAGTTTTAGACTCTGTGTGTGAGGGGGCGCTGGCAAGTGTAACCCACACCTCACATGCTCTATTCTCTGCACTCTGTGGCCTCTTTCTCTGAGGTGTTTGGGGTTGCCGAAACAAAAATATGTGTTGGAGCTGAGAGCTCCTCAAAAGTTGGGTTAACAGTGGTTCCTTCTGTCCCAGGTCTGTAAAAATCATATTGTTTGTTCTGAGTATTAGGTGAAGTGAAATTTTTTACATGACAAGGTGGACATTTAGAATTTTTGTTTAGATGTTTCACATTTTTTGATGAGGGAGAAAAAAGTTGCTCTCACTACTGAGTGGCTCTGAATCTGCCAGATCTTATCCTCTAACTCATACTGCTTTCTCAGTTCACTCCTCTTCCTTCCCTTCTGTGCACCACACATGCAAGAGAGGCAAAGAGGTGACCTCAGCCTCCAACTTGAACAGAACCTGGTATAGCAACTCTGTGCTAACTCTGAAAGAGCTGGATTGAGGGGTCTGTCTTTCCAGTCATTGTCTGCACATGGGCAGTAACTGTTTTGTCCATTTCAGTTATTTCCCCAAGTCCTCAGCACACACCGCAAGAATCTGTTGTCCTTTGAGATAATTCCTGATGCCCGTGTCACCATGCTTGTATTTCAAAGGCTCTGAGACCTGCATACTGTGCCATCTAAGATGAAATGTGAATTAGTTGTTGAGATTCTGTTTGCGGCGTAATCTGGGACAGCTGCCAGAAGGCAGATGGTGTGCATCGTAGTCCCTGTCCTGTGCACAGGCACTGAACTGGCAATCCAGTGTGATGACCTCAAGATCCACCCCTGCAACTGAAACTTCATTCGTGGATCATTTTCTGCATATTCCTCCAGGCCCTCATCTTATCCAACCTGCCTGTATTGCTCCCCTCCCCCCTTATTCAGTCTTCTCTTACTCTTTGTTACTTGAGTCTGCAAGGAGTTGGTCTTTCCCTCTTTATGCAATAATTACTTTGTGTATAGTGTGCATGTGTTTTTGTTTTTAAAAAACAAATGATAGTTTGGATTTCTTAAAGTAGGGCTCATATAATTTGCTTTGGGGTATATTAATTACCTCCTCCACAGATATTTGTTGATTGAATATTGGTTTCATCAAGTGGATTTTAACACCAGGCTTGTATTGATTGCTGAAAATACAAGGAGGAAAGGACATTGATGAAACTCTGATGTTCAAAGTGATGCAACCCAAAGAGAGACCAGAGTGCAAATAAATATTTATGATGCAGTGTGGTATGCACCATAGTATCTGCAGCCATAATTGACAGAGTTAGGAACATTTGAGCTGGTTCTAAGAGGATGATTCAGAGCTCTCTGAAGAGAAGAGGGGAGGAAAGACATTTATGTATAGAGGGAAAAGCAAGAGCAAGAATGTGATAGGGGAATCCCTAACCCACATGCAAACTAGGCACTTTAAGCATTAAAATGGGTTTTATGAGAACCTTGAATGCCATACTGAGCAGTTTGGACTTTGGCAGTAGGGAGCAATCAAAAAATTTTAAGCCAAAGTGTGACATGAATATGTGGTTTTTTGAAAACAAATATACAGAGCAAGCTTTCTCGCTGTAAAGACCCATCCCTTGTCTGCACTAGACAAAAGAATATAGGAGAATTCTCCTAAGGCTGAAAGTTGTTTCTTTCCTCATTCTAATGTCTTCTCTCCCACTGCTCAAATCATCTAAATTTGGAGAACTGCGCCGGAAGTTGGATAAATTTAGTTTTCCCTAACACAAAAACTAATGGTGTCCCAAAGAGGGGGGTGACCCCCTATGATGAAAAGTCAAGTCCAACTCTTGACTTTGGGAAATATGAAGCCCCTGAAGTTTATCTAGGAGCTGTCATGGAAATTCCAGACATAGAGATGAGGTCTTAATCTGCCGGCCTGACAGACAATAACAGAACAGAAGCTTGTAGAGGAGTTGTCAACCCCAGTGAGAGCGGCCACCACCAAGAAGAAAAGTAGATTATATCCCTTATTATGATGACTAACCTTGACATTGGGAACAAGGCTGGATAGACAGGCCAGTTGAGAACGAGGATAGAAAGATATTCAGAGTCAAAAGTGATTTTTGCTATCCATGGCTTTCATTTGCTAGAAGTGTCATGGTGGCTTTGAGGAAAAAGCTGAGCAGATTTACCTTAAAATTAGGATAATTGTATTATTCTGCCCACAGTTTTTTAAAAAATTAGTTTCTTATTTTAGTTGTACTGTTTCATGGAGATGAAGACTCATAGGAAAGCCAGTGACACTGTTCTGAATCCAGTGACTTGGAAACTTTCCAAAGAAATACTTAAAACCAGGATTGTTTCTAAGACTCATTACCTTAGCAATTGCCTCTTAAAACATTTTTGTATAAGTAAGTTTAATAAAAGCTTATAAATGGGAGGAAAATACATAATTCCATTTGTAAACAAATTAGTCCATATGATCCAAGTCCGGTAGAAACCAATTTATGTTTAATATTGTGACTTGAGTGAGTAATGGTCAAGTTGCTATCTAAACTTAGTATATAATTAAGTTCAAACCTTTCATTGGTCCAAATCACTTTAAAGGCATCCAATGTAATTCATCAATGAAAAGTTCATTGTTTGGGGAACAAGCTGATTTTCTCACCAGTCAGAGCTTATATTAAGGCTTTCTCTAGAAATGACCTGGGGGACAAAAGAATTCCTCAGCTGACATCTAGCTCTCCACACTACTTCCTTTAAAACATGAAGATCCAAGCCGAGAACTTGGTACCTGGATTGATCATAGCTGGTCATCACCTCCTATTACCAGAATCCTCTGATTGTTGTCTTGGTTGAGAACACAGTGACATCACGCCTAACTGCTGAGTGGGCTCCTCGGTGTGCACGAGGTGCTAAAGTGTAACAGGTATTCTGGATCTATGTTGGTGCCTGAAAAATGAGGAGAACCTCCTATATGCAGTCAAGAACCTGCCTATTTTCTGTCCTTTAATCTGTGACCTCTGCCTCAGTAGAAAGATAGGGGAGTGAGAAAATAAGTACTACATCAAACGTTTAAAAAATAGTTAACTGCTTTTACTTACCAGGTTTTCCTAACTTACCTCATCTCTGTCAGGATTTATTTTGGGAAAAATTAATATCTCATTAATTCTCTATAGTTCACCCCACTATCAACTCACCATATCTCCTCCTCTAGATTCTTCTAATTCTTTCTCTGAAAATTAAAAAGTCTTCCCAGAGAAGGATGTAGAGATAGAGAGACAGAGACAGAGACTTCACGGTGATGGTGTGGAGTATAGCATGGCAGAGGTGCAAATGGAGACATGGAGACCTGTTTGGACATTATTGCAATACTTCAAAGGAAAGAAAATAAGATGCTGAGCTAGGCAGTGATGACCACCACAATGAGAAAAATGTGTTGGAATTGTGAGATAGTTTGGTAAAAGAATGGATACATAGTGAGTGAATAGATATGAAATATGTGAGAGAGCAGAGCGAGAAGTAAAAGATGACAAAGTTTAGTTTGGATTATTACATGATGTTGATACATAATGAAGATTACATTTGGGGAAGGAAGTAGGATAACAAAATGTTTGATAAATTCTAAGGGAAGTGCAGTGGGACGTTAATGAGAAGTGACCAGAACTAATGTGTCTACATACTTACTTATCTCCCCTGCAAGGCTGTGAGCTCCTTGGCACATTCACCTTTGCATCCCCAGAGCTTAACACAGCCTCGCTCATAGTCAGGGCTTAGTGTCTTGTTTAATAAATGAAGAGTTTAACTGACACTGAAAATGTGTCACTTTGTGGCCATGAGTATCCCTAACTAAATGGAGCAAATGTCTGGTCATTACTGCAGTTTAGCACCCATAAGCAAAATTTAGATGATAACATTTTCTTGCTGAAATCAGCAATTTCAAGGATAGAGGAATTAACTTTGGGAAGAAATGTTTTTAAAGAGTATAGTGTATATGAGAGAATTCAGGCTGGATAGAACCAGAAGCAGGAAGAGCTGAGAAACTCTTCCGAGGAAGGGAACACTTAGCATCCGGGACCTGGAGGGGATGAGCTAAGGAGAGGAAGGGCTGAAATGGAAGGAAGCTAGAGACGGTCGTCCTAGGACTAGGCTTCACCTGGGGAAGGGGAGGTGATCTTTCTGAACCAATATCAGCTCCCCAGGAGCTGAGTCAAGTGCTGACTCTTTGGACTGCACATTCACAAAAGATTTGGAAGTTCCCTCACACAGTAAAACACTGTGCAATGACAAAGTGATTCTTAGAGATTTGCCTAGAAATTGCTTAGGAGGACCTCTGACATTCCTTTTCATTGCGCATTCTCCTTTCATGTTATTAAATCTTTCCATCAATGAATATGGTATGTCACTACACTTATTCAGGCTTTTTCTAGGTACTTTAGTACTATTTTTAAACCTTCCCTGTAAAGTTAGAGTATATCTTTCCCTAGATTTACCCTGATTTTTTTTTTTTACATTTTATTGGTATTTTGAGTGGTTTCATTTTTCTATGTGATTATTGCTAGTCCATAGAAATACTACTGATGGTTGAATACAGATATTCCTGAACTCTCTTATTGATTCTAACTTTGTACAAACTTTCTCTTGTTTTCTCTAGACAATTACATCATCTGCAAATAAGGAGAGGTTTAGTTATTCCTTTCTGAAATTAAGGCTTTGTTTCTTTCTCTTATCAGTTAGGAATTTCATTATAATATTGAAGTGAAACAGACAGCAGATGAAATGTTTTACTAAGATAAGCTTGTTTAGGTTTATTGTATTAAGGACATTTTCTTATAATCCTGGTTTACAGACATTTTTAGAAGTCTTGATGAATATTATGTTTTATCAAATTATTTTTCTGCATCTCAAGATAATTATGTGCTTACCTCCTTTAATCCGTATTTAAGGTATATTACATAGCTTTTCTTCTACCACTGTTATATTTCTGAAATAAACTTTGGTTTTTATTTACTGCTAGATAATTTGCAAATATTTTGTATAGGATTTTGCATGTTTGCAAATAATAATATCCTTTTACATTTCATCTATTTTTTTTTTCCCCCTTTGGTCTTTTTGTCTTTTAGGGCCTGTGGCCTATGGAGGTTCCCAGGCTAGGGGGTCCAATTGGAACTGTAGCCGCTGGCCTACGCCACAGACACAGCAATGCAGGATCCAAGCCACATCTGCGACCTACACCACAGCTCACTGGCATCACCAGGGATCTTTAACCCACTGAACGAGGCCAGGGAATAAACCTGCATCCTCATGAATGCTAATCAGGTTCACTAAATGCTGAGCCACGACGGAAACTCCTATCTGGTTTTAATATCAATGTTTTCCTAACTTTATTGAATGAGTTGGAAGTGTTACCTCTTTTATTCTCTGAAGCAGATATTACTCAATGGGATACAAAACCACAATCTAGTTTTCTCTTATATATATGTATATATTGGTTTTTTTGTTTGTTTTTTTATGTATATGTTGTTTAAATTGAATATACTTAATGCATACAATATGATGATTTGATATTCATGAACGTAAGGAGAGGATTACTACAGTCAAGCTAATTAATGTTATCATCTCACATTGTTATTTTTATGTGTGGTAAGAGCACCTGAAATCTACTCTCTGAGTATTTCCATTGTTCAATACAGTATTTTTTAAACTTAGTAATGCTTAAAATTTTTAATATTATTTTCTCATTTAAGTATAGTTGGTTTACAATGTTGTGCCAGTTTCTGCCTACAGCAAAGTGATCCAGTCACACACATATATACATGTATATTCCCTTTCTTACATTATCTTCCATCATGGTCTATCCTAAGAGACCGGATGTAGTTCCCTGTGCCATACAGTAGAACCTCATTGCTTATCCTTTCTAAATACAGTTTGCATCTACTAACCCCAAACTCCCAGTCCATCCCACTCCCTCCTCCCTCCCCCTTGGCAACCACAAGTCTGTTCTCTGTATCAATATAGTATTATTAACTCCAGGCACCGTGCTGTACATTAGCTCTCTAGACTTATTCATCCTACATACCTGCAACCTTGTGCCCTTTGACCAACATTGCCAGTCTCTTCCCCCACCCCAAGCTTCTGGTAATCACATGAAACATCCATATAGTTAGGGCATTAATTTCTCTCAGCAATGTTTTACAGTGTTCTTACACAGGTCTTTCACATCTTATAGATGTACCATACTTTACCCAGCCTTCTAGTTTCCAATTTTCACTCCATCATATCTTTACAAGCACGATAAAATTTGAAGCCTCACATCTAACTTTTGTTTGTTATTTTAAGTGCTGTATTGGTATCTGACACCACCCCTCCTCCCCCCTCCTGTATTCTTACTACACAAAGAAGTCAAAGGGCAAAGAAGGATCACCCAGGGTGTCCCACCCTTTGGTTTTTAAAACCACAGCTGAATCACTTTAATCTGTTTCCTGTTATTTAAAATCTCTAGGGAAGGCTATTGCATGAACAGACTTTGTTGCTTTCCAAAGCCTTTCCAACATGGTCATCAGTGCCTTCTTTTGTCACTCTGCTGTAAATTAAACTCATTTTCCCATTATTCACTTGACAGTGAATGAAAGAACTGATCAGTGAATGGAAGAACATCTGGTTCTTATTTTTTAAAAATAGTTCTCGAATTAGAATACATAAACTATTTTGGGAGCTATTAATTTCCCATGTCTTTAACTCCTGTAGCTCTACATATTAATCCTATTCTCCAACCTTGCTAATCAATTAATAAACATGTGCTTGTTGGTAATCTGTTCAATAAGAGGCCTCTTAATAAGCAGATGAACATTTTAGTTTCAGGTCTCCTCTCAGAGGTAGCCAACTGTTGTGAGCCTCAAACAACACAAATCCTTGTAGAGCCTTGCAGGTGGTTTATCTCTAAGTTCCTATAGGTTATATCTTTTTGTTAATTTTGTTCAATATCATATCTACTGGGTGTTTAAAGAACTTTATGTCTTATTACAAAGGTGATACACATCCAATAATGAAAAGTTAAGAAAACATAGATAAGTAAAAAGGAAAAAAAAAATCTGTAATCCTATCTTTAAGTGATAACCACTGTTCACATTATAATATTATAATAACATATTACAGGATGTTTCCTGCCAATATATCTACTCAAATAGAAACATGAACATGTTTTATATCCTACCTAAGTTTAATACATTCGCTTAAATAATCAACCAACCATGGAGTGGCATTCCATGCTATTAAATATTCTTTTCAGGGAGTTCCCGTCATGGCACAGCAGAAACCAATCCGACTAGGAACCATGAGATTGTGGGTTTGATCCCTGGCCTTGTTCAGTGGGTTAAGGATCCAGCGTTGCCATGAGCTGTGGTGTAGGTCACAGACATGGCTCAGATCAGCCATAGCTGTGGCTGTGGCATAGGCCGGCAGCTGTAGCTCCAATTAGACCCCTAGCCTGGGAACCTCGATATGCTGTGGGTGTGGCCCTAAAAGGATAAAAGACAAAAAAAAAATTCTTTTCAGCATCATTTGTATTCACCTATTAATTGGACATATTTTACTTTTTCCCATTTTTCACCCTTATAAACAAATGAAGTACACATATGTATTGTTAAAATTTCACTCATATTTATGATTATTCTATTATGGTGGGTTTTAACTTTATGCATCAAAATAGCTTGTGAAGTTGTTTTTATTTATTTTTTTTTTAATTTTATTTTTTTTGTCTCTTTGCTATTTCTTTGGGCCACTCCCGTGGCATATGGAGATTCCCAGGCTAGGGGTCAAATTGGAGCTGTAGCCGCTGGCCTACGCCAGAGCCACAGCAACGCGGGATCCAAGCCGTGTCTGCAACCTACACCACAGCTCATGGCAACGCCGGATCGTTAACCCACTGAGCAGGGGCAGGGATCGAACCCGCAACCTCATGGTTCCTAGTTGGATTCGTTAACCGCTGCGCCATGACAGGAACTCCTGTAGTTGTTTTTAATAGTTGTGCCCACTATTGACATGAGTATAAACTGATATATTAATGAGAATGACACTAGTTACTGTATTAAATATACCATCAGACAATAGGATTTTATTCATCATGCACATAACAGTTTGATACTGGTAATTCTATAGATAAGTGGGTGGCTTTCCTTTTCATTCAATTCAGGGATCCGGGTTCTTTTCACAGTGTGACTCAGCTATGCCCAAGGGGCCTGGATGTCTTTAGAGACAAGTGCTGGGGAAAAAGAAAGAGCATGGGGTCACTGTCACATCTGAGATTCCTTGGCCTAGAAATGACACACTCCATTTATATCCCGTTAGCAAGAACTAATTGCATTCCTTCCCCACCATGCAAGGAATGCTAGGAAGTATAATCCATAGATGGGCTGTCACTTTCCATTTCTAAGGACTTCCTGCATTGTATCAGAGTGGAAGAGGGAATTTGTGGGCACAGGTAGATAGATCTGCCACATTTGATAAAATCATTTTAGAAACCAGTTTGTCAATATCAAAGTTTAATGAGATTCACGAATTCTGTTTTTGGATATTTACTTCCTACAGAAGTTCTCACACAGGTAAAAATGATATCCATACAATGAAGTTCATCATGTTGCTATAATAACAAAATATGAAAATTATTTCAAATATTCATCTTTAAATGATCACAGTGGTTAAACTGAAGCTATTAAAATATTAGATATGAATATACCAAAATAGAATAATGACTATAATTTATACTACAGAGTGAAAAAAACACAGAACATGTTCTGTGTGATAACCCACAGGGAGTGAGGGGAGGAAGTGGAAGATGGAGCTGTCAGCAGTTTTTAACTTTGCTATTACCTAAAATTAAAAAAAAAAAAAAAAAAAAGCCCAGGAATTTCCATTGTGGTACAGTGGGTTAAGGATCCAGCGTTGCCACAGCTGTAATGTAGGTCAGATCTGCAGCTCAGAATTGATCTCTGGCCCAGGATCTTCCATATGCCACAGTGCAGCTGGTGGGGGGGGGGGAAAGCCCAAATCACATCAGTATTTTCAAAACCCAGATTCCTAGACTTTGCCCCAAATCTACAGAATCAGAGTCTAGGGAGTGAGGCCCAGCAATCTGTAGTTCATAAAAGCTTCACAAGTGTTTCTGATAAATTGCCAAGGTTGAGACCACAGCCTTAGGATAAATTTCTAAAAGTGGAATTGCTATGTCAAAGGGTATGAAAAATGTTAAGGCTCTTGATAAGAATTGCCAAATTGTCCTCTAGTAATGTACCAATTCACATTCCCACCAGCAGTGTGTAAAAGCTCATTCCATCATCCAGACTGAGTGGTGCAAAGTGTTTTAATCTTTGCCAGTTTGATAAATGAAAAATGGTATATCTGATTTATTTCGACAGAAGTGCTCTTTTGTTGCATTTGGTTCTCTTTTGGGGACATTCTGTTCCATCTGTCTTCCTCTTGAACTGTGTGGATAGATTCATCACCCTAAGTTAGCATTTCATTATACAAGTCATTTGGGGAACTTGCTAAAAATGCAGATTTCTAGCCCCCACTTACAATTATGATTGAACAGATCAGGGATGTGGTTTGGGAATGTGGGTAGGAGGAGTAGGATTCAGAGAGTATACAAAGGAGAGATGAATCCCAGAAGCAATAGAAGAAAAAATGAGCATGGGTGGATTTAGTGTCTGGGCAGTTTGAATCTCTAGACTAGACCCTTTGCTCATGACTTGCCATGCCCTCTGCCCAGCACCCAATTTCCCTTTCCTCCCACCACCCATTACATTCCAGGCCAAGACCTCTCTCCGTGTCATTAAAATCCACATTGTTTTCTCCCCGCTCTGAACTCCCACAGCCCTTAGAGTCCTGACACTTATCCTGACACTTAATCACATGCTGCAATTACATTAGATAGATGAGCATCAACTTATAGTAATAAAAATACAGACTAATGAAAGTTGTAAACGTATTATTTCAAGACAAGAAGAAATGCCCCAGGATAGTCTGGAAAATAATCCTACAATAAATTACTTTTGTGTTGACACTAAATTAGAAGAAATGGCAACTTCGTAGGAGGTGAAATTTGAAGTCAGACAGCCTTAAAGAATTAGAAATAAGTGCTTCTCTGTCAGGACAAAACAGAGGCCACATTTTATTTTCCAAACTGGCAAAGATTGGAAACCCTTAATACCATTCAGGGCTGATTGTGGACTGAGCAACCCAGGTGATTCTTAATGATCAGATAAGTTTGGGAAAGAGTGCCTCTCAGTCAGTGTTATTATTAGAATCATCAGAGACACATTTAAAAATTAACCATGCTAAGCCCCACCCCAGAGATTCTGTTTCATTTGGATTTTTTTTAAGCTCCTCAGGTGATTATAATGTGTAGCCAAGACTGAGACTCATTGCCCAAAGTAATGCAAAAAAAATCATGTGTAGATCTCACATATAACATATTTCATTATTTTCACCATTTTAGTTGGGATAAATCAGTTGCTTATCTAGTGGAAATGATGTATTTCCAAGGATTTATTTACTGTCTTTCTCAAATCTGTTGCATTTGTGAGAAGTTTGAATAAAATTACTTTCATTCATTCATTCATCCAACAAATATGCATTGAGGAGGTTCTCTGTCAGGAACACTGCTGATGTTGAGGATATTGACTTCATCGTATGTATAATCTATCAGAGCACATGGGAATCAAATTAATAATTCCAAGTAACTACACTGAAGCTGAATCTGTGAGTAGGTTTCAAGGATGTTCTGCTTTAGCCAAGAAAGTAAACCATTATAGATCATTCCCCAAATATGCCACCTTTGTATCAATTGAATGCAATGTGTTAAATTTTTTCTAATTCTTTGAGATTATTCTTCTAATTTATTGTAAATCTACAATTATTTTATTAGAAGAAAATTTTCTATGCTACTCAAGAGACATTTCCAACATGAAGTAACATTTCTCAACTTTCATTAGGCTACTTTTTATTATGACTAAGCTGATTCTTCTTTATCTAAACTTTTGATTGCAAAATAATTGTATACAAACAAGACCAACTTATGAGGCCATGAGTTCAGGTTGGAATATAGTGGCTGGTATGATCCTATAGAGAAGTGGGTACCAGATCACGGGTCTAAAGGCATAGCTTTATCAAACTGTTTCCCTCCTGTAGACACCAAAAGACAAAGGGTACATGTGGTCTTTGTTGTATGTTGGGAATGGAAGCAATGGAAGGAGCCACCAAGATTTCCATCTGTCAGTAGATAGAATACAATACCAAAGTATTTCATGTTATAAGCAGAATATATTCTAAGCAAATGCAGATTTTCTGACAATCCAACAGTATTCAAAGTGTTTTCCCAAGATCAGAAGGTTCATTTGAACTGTAAATTCCATGACCATAGGCTTATTAGTCCCATTTAACTAATCCCTTACTCCTGCAAAAATTATGCAGTACTATATGATAGACACAATCTTATATGGCCTTTTTACGTGCCCTGCTTGAAAAGGGAACAAAAGACCTATTACGTAGAATCAGAGTACATTTCTGGACCCCCCCCCCAAAATTAGGTATATTGGTTACTATATTCCTGGTATTACATATATAAGTAGATAGATAATTTATTAAGGAATTCTTCACTGTGCATTGGTAGGAAGTCAATATTTCTGAGGACAGAGGTCATGTACCAGCCTGGACCCCAAAATACTTAAATGTAGCCTAAGGTCCTCATTGAAAACATAGAGCTGTATGTAAGCTATTGCAGTTTTGCTCAGTGGGAGCATAATTTTGTCCAATTGTGCATAGATGAATAAGGACCTAATGAAACACGATAAAAAGGGCACATAGGCTTCTGGGGAGTCTGATAAATTAGCATTAAGCACAAGACCAGTGCAAGTGTTCTCAAAACAGTGGAGCTTTCAAAGTCTTGAAGTATAGTTGACAGGTTATGTCCTGCACAAATGCACCAGGCTGGGGGACAAGCAGCTTCTCACGAAGCTGTACGACTGCCTAGGTTGCTTTACTACAAGTCACATCAAGTCATCCTATATGGACCAACAGCTGCTCTGGTTTTCTTTAATTTTTCTGTCTGCCTATGAGCCCTGCCCCTTCCTCAGCTGAGATATATCCAGTTTCTTATTCTTTCGGGTGGGCATTATTTGCGAGCCTGTCTGACATCATGAGGCAAGACATGACTACCACCTAAAAGGGAGAGCCCACTGTGCACATGGCTATTCCAGGGGCAGGTGAGTGTGTTACCAAGGTCAAGACTTACGAGCCCATCTAACTTCAGGCCTATATGTGCATAACTAGGAAATGGTTTTGTCAACAGACCAGGAGCTGTGGGAATGGAGTTGCTCTTTTTGTTTCAGTGAGTCTGTGTGGGTGAGGAGGCTATATTCAAATACTTTTAAGAATTCTTATAAGCACAAGGAGAAAGCACATAAGTAAAAGGAATACCTGTCTTGTGCTTAGTTTAGACCAAAGCCTGGAGTTCCAACTACCTTTAAAAAGATACCCTTTCTGAAGTCCCTTTTGTGGCTCGGCAGATTGAGAACCCAACTGGTACCTGTGAGGATGCAGGTTCAATCCATGGCCTCGCTCAGTGGGTTAAGGATCTGGCATTGTTGTGTCTGTGGTGTAGGCTGGCAGCTATAGCTCCGATTCAACCCCTAGCCTGGAAACTTCCATAGGGCATGGGTGTGGCCCTAAAAAGATAAAAACAACAACAAAAAAACCCCACAAAAAACCCCTTCCCATCATCCTGCTTAAAGTCATGAAGAAAAACTAAAGGACACAATACAGATTAAATCCAACTCCTCCTTCAGAGCCCAGATCAAATCACACTTTCTCACTTAACTAATCTCTAACCCCAAAGAAGAATTATTTTCTCCTCTGGCCTTTGCACAATAACTGTGTTCACGCCACTAATAAAGTGGACGTGTCATGGCTGTTTACATATCTATACTTTCTATTAGATTGTGAGACCAAATAGTCAGGAATCACTTTGACAAATGGACTTTTAGTGAACTGCTTTTTGACTAATTGATCTGGTGGTAGAATTGTATTTCATTCTACTTTCCCCATTACTCAACAAATCTCTGGCACATAGCAGATGTTCTCAAAGTGTTGGTGGAATTGAAAAACAGATAACTAATTTTTGTTCTGTTTATAGAAGAAATGCACTTCCATGCTTGAAAAAAAAATGTGGAATATAGAGTGAAATATCAACATATTTACCTTTTAAACACACAAACGATTATATATCAGCACATCAGTTCTGAGAACAAAAAAATAACAGTAGCAGTGATGCCACACAGAAACCAAGGCATGTGAAATTCTGTCATTGAGTGTGGGACTATTCCTTCCCCTGACCCAACAAAATGCTGAGTGGCTGCTGAACTGAGTTGGAAACAGAACTCCGTCCTCTTCCATTTTCATATTTCCTGTCTTCTGTTCCAAAGGAATCCTGTAATCTCTCTGTCCCTTAAGGGGCACAGTCAGTAGCATGATTCTTTGATAGGAGAGTTCCAGTGTGTTGATGGAGTTGGTGACGTCACATGTGCTAAGTTGCATTGTGACAGTGTTGTCACTAGAACTGACTTCATATTTCTAATAACCACTCAGCTGAAAAATACACAGAAAATGGAAAACGCAGATTATGCAACTGAGAGTTGTGACTTCCTGTTGAACTTTATGGAGGAGGTGAGAATAGAACAATAAGAGAGCAACTATTCTTAAACGCTTCTTTTTTGATATATTATTTCTTCTTTTGCTTTCCCCACTGTCTATACTGTACACAGAGAATACTATAGTTTATTACTATACATATATATATTTTATAGTTTATTACTATACATATATACATATATGCATCCTAGAAAAAGAACATTTTAGGTGTGGAAAGGACCTTAGAGATAATGAATACGTATGCCACAAATAATCAGCAAAATGTGTTTTTTTTTTTTTTTAGGGAAAGATATATGGTCTCAATATATAGTCTCATTTTCAGGACTTGGATAAGACTTCAGGCTATACTTTTTTTTTAAGTTTTATGTCTTGTTCAGCTTTAAAAGTGACATTAGCAGCTTAGCATTCATACAATACTTGGGGCTTGAGGTTTTTCATTAAATTCACCGGTAATTATTCCTCTGTCTCTACGGCAATTCAGTTATTTAAACTAAGTTTAAAAAGCAACCTACGTTATAAAACTGTGGCCCAGACTAAATTCTAACAGCAGCTTCCTGTATATCACACCTTTGCTCAGACCACAGCTTTCTTAAGAAACAGTGTATTTTAAACATCAGACTTGATCAGCTATAACCTCTAGGGGAACCTCCTGTCTGTGGTAGTTTTGAGCAGGAGAGAGAGACGTGAACAATATGTATGAAAACATATTCTCTATATAAATCATTTTCTCTATTTTTAAAACCTTTAATATTCACCTAACAT